>NC_044564.1:27079774-27392678 GCF_007565055.1 Rhinopithecus roxellana
AGCTACTGCTGTATAGTTTTACAATCAATCCTTACAAAAATTTTGACAATTTTAGAAACAAGAAGCTCAGAAGCCATTTAATGTCATTATTTAACACCATACAGCAAGGACGTTAGAGAGCTGGGACTTTAAGTCATGATAATGCTTGTCTATCTGTCTGTCTGTTTGTATATTTGTTTGTCTCATTACATGAAATGATAGGAAACTGGGATCTGACAGAATGAAGGTAGAGATGCTTGAAAGCAAGGGATACCAAGCCAGTGTGATGACCTGTAACCCAAGTGTTAGTTACGTCAGATTTGGTTAAATGTCATCTCCATACCCTAAGGTAATTTCAGGGCACTCCATACTTTTTCATAATACTCTTCATATCTGTACGTATTTTTTTTCATTGTCTGTTTTCCCTCCAGAGCAAGGATTAGGCCACTTTTTCTAGATATGGCTGGATAATACATATCATAGGCTTTGTGGACCATGCAGTCTGTGTTGTTATTACTCCACTCTACCCCTTTACCAAAGAAGCAGCATTGAAAATAAACAAATGAATTTTTTTTTATAACACATGCCTGTATTATAGAAAACTATAAAAACAGGTGGTGGACTGAATTTGATTCATAGACCATCAATTGCTGACCCTTGTTCTAAGGTACAAACTCCAGATCGATAAGGATTTTGTCCATGTTGTTTTCTCCTGGATTCTTAGAATCAGCATAATAATAGCACATAGTGGGTATAAAATAGATATTTGTTCCACAAATCAAGAAGTGTAGTCTTACAGGCTGGGCCATTCTTGGACAATGGATGTGGAATGTCTATGATTTGCAGATGTCAACATTTAAACTTAAGACTGTTATCACTTTACCATTCATGGAACCAAGGCTGCAGCATAGACAAGTTTTGTTTAGAAACTGTAGCAGACTTAAACCTCAGTTCAGGTGCCATAAAAAAAGTGAAGATAAGGACATCTAGGGAGAGCCTGGGTTGGGAAATCTAGCACAGATTTCAGCTTGTCTGGATGTCTAAGTAGTCAAACTTATTGTATTTCTATAACTGTCATAAAACATACCACAAGGTCAGTGACTTAAATTAACACAACCATGTTATTCTACAGTTTATAGGTCAGAAGTCTGACATGATTTTCACCGGGTTAAAATCAAGATGTCAGGAAGGTTGTATCCCTATCTGGATCTGGCAGAACATCTGTCTCCTTGTTTTGTCCAGCTTCTAGAGACCACCTAATTTCTTAGTTTATGCCTCCCTTATTCCATCTTCAACGCCAATGATACTGCATCTTTCTGACCATTCTTCCATAGTCATAACTCTTTCTTATCACAGTCAGCAAATATTCTCTACTTTTAAGAACCCATGTAATTAGATTCGACCTACCCGGATAAGAATCTGATGTTTAATCAAATAACATAATTTAAACATTTTCTATAAATATCTAGCTACTAAAAAAATCTTGCTTTCTGAAGATGCAATGGTATTGGAATTTCCATTATTGATTGTTTGCTTTTTGTTAATATTATCCTTCCCTTGCAGAATCTAGGGTTATAAATCCCTTCATTCTCTCTCAAGAGAGCTCCCTGACACTTCTCTTTACTAACAAAACAAACCAGATATAGCACAACAGTACTGAAAATGTTGAATAGAAGAAGGAAGGATAACTGGAATCCACAGCTTTCAAAATACAGACCTCAGTGAGCTGAATGCAGTGGTGCTGGCAGACTGATCCTAGATAATTCCTGCGTCTCAAGATTTCTTAGCTGCCGATTGTGAGCTGCAAATAAGCCCAGTGCTTATACTGATGATTCCCTAGAGATGGAAGAGGCTGCATAGACATGAACTAGGATAGACAGAAATCAGAACTTATTTGATTGTATAAAATTTCCTAGAATTAACAGGAAGTATTGAATGAAGACATTCAATATTTGTCTTGATGTTCTTGATGCATTACCTACAGTTTTGAATTTAATGTAGAAATCCATGGGCATTTTAGGAATAAGAGAGGAGATACCATTTGGAACTGCATTCCTAAGAAAGCTAGAATATTTTTTTAAATCAAGAAAAACTGGGTTACTGTGTTTAAGTCTCAGTTTCTGCCTTTATTATGATTGTTTTTTTATTATTTCTACTGACCTCCATGGATCTTAGTTCCTTCAATAATCAAATAAGAATAATACCAATACTTACCTCATAGATTTGCTATAAAAATTAAATTATGTCTGTTAAGTATTTAGTGTCAAATCATTTTTCAATAAATATTGGTAATTCCAATTACATATTAATTAAAAGGAGCCAAGGTACCAGGTTAGCATAAGAGTGCATCAAATTCAGACATTCAGGTTTCCCAGGGGTAGCTTGAAGGTATTTGCATTAAGAAAGTAAGCTGCAGAAGAAAACAGCTGAGAAAGTGGAGTGAGCACATTGATAAACAGTTCTACATGGAAGCAATTTCAGCTTGAGAACCCTTAGGCTGTCTTCTCTCTCTTTGGTTGACTATCAAACACCAGAGATATGGCTTCTTACAGCAACAGACAGAGACAAATTATGCTCTGGATGAGGTAGGGTTTTCTTTAACTACAGTTGAAGTCAAGGTAGGTCAACTTACTGTCAGAATAAAGCCCAAGAAAGCTTGATACATTTAAAATAAAAGACAAATTGCAGCATGTGTGTGCACACGTGTGTGTACATGCATGTGTGCACAAATACATGCATTCATGTGTGTATATAGTCCAAGTAAAACAGATGTATTTGTGGAAGATAAATTCTGCCCTGTCTTTCCTTTCTAGCATTTATTAAGTCAACCAGGCACTTTTCCAACTCACTTCATTCTCCATTGCCCATTTATTCCACTTATTGAATCTTTAGGGGATCTCCAGAGAGCACCCACCAATTGTGTTGATCATGCCTAGGGCTGCACAACTGTCTATTAAGAACGTGATACCATAAACTCCATTCAGATCCATTACAAAGTACTTCTTTCTTCTAAATGACTTATGGTGGTAACTGGTTTGGAAAAACAGCTTAGGAAAGGTATTTAGCCAATTTTTGAGATTTAAATTTGAAACAATAAAATAAAGACAGCATAAAAAAACTTCCTGCATTAAAATAGTGTACTTTTGGCACACACTCTAAAAATTTATCAAATCAATTAACACATTTTTATTTGTAATAGTTCTTAGAATTTTATAGTGGTTTTCTCATAAACATAAACCTAACTGAAGAGAAAAATAATCCCAACTCTAGGTAAGACAGATGCAATTATACACATTTAACAAATGAAAAAATAATTATAACCATACCTATCTAAATATTCAGAGGGTACTTTATACTGACTTCATATTTTCTAAATTCACCTCCTCTATATATGACTCTCATGAGACCAAGACCACCTAAGAATTGAATCCAGGACACTGGAGCTCTAATTACAACCCTTGTAGTTATTTCACAAGGTAGTTTCACTGCAAGAAGGGGCTATTAATCGCTGTCTATTTAGGTGATAAATCTCTCCCAAATGCATTTGGAAATGCATAGGGGTGCCTTCTCCATAGTTATGCTACTACTATTCAATAGGAAATTAATATTGGGGGACCAAAAATTGGTAAATTATCTGCAATGAATGACTTATACAGTACAAGCTAGAATCACCCTGCAAAGTTTTCCAACGTCTCACCCAGTGAGAATCTTTGCAGTAAGTCATGCATATGGTGATTTGGAGTGCTCATATGCAACTCTGTGACTTGAGTACTTGCTTTTAACAACAGGGAAAAGGATTACTTCATAAAATGGGCCTATAAGATACAAGCAAAAGGTCAGGGTATGAAGTCCAAAGAAAATGCATACTCAGAATAGCCTCTTGAGAAAAGTGTTAATTGTAAGGTTCACAGAGGTCAATTCCACATATTAATACTGGTAGATGTTAATTAGCACATTCAGATTTCATGAGAATTTTACTGCCAATGCTACTTTGAGTTTCATTAGTTTGGTGGAATGTATGTGTCCAGAAAGTAACGGTTAGTAGAATAGCTGGGAGGGGAGGGCTTGTTGAAACCCTTTAATGCACCTACTGAAACATTTCATGGGAGCCCTCTGTAACTATGGCATACTGGAAGAGCCAAGCACTATGGTCCCCACAGTAAGAGGCAGTGAATTGAAAGAGTGATGTAGGGCCTGTTAACACAAATGAGAGAAGACAGCCTGCCCTATGTGCGACAGTCTCTACAAAGTTTAGACAAAGCAAAGATGTTTCTTTTCTCTCTGTCATCCTCTCTCTGCAGCCAGCAGATGAGTATTTCATAGTGGAATAATTCAAAGTGAAAGAACCCATGGGTAATGCACCAACAGTCATCGAACATTCCTTAAACCACTTGATCTCACTGGAGCATCCACATGCCATATCTGCCCTTTTGTAGACAAATTTCAGGCATTCAATTGGATTTAAATTTTTCTCTCCATCCTGTCTTTCTCTGTCCCTAGATCCTGATAGGATTATCTAGCACTGGGCAGGGCACTAGCATAAGTTTTAAAAAAGACTCTTTCACATTCTGCTTCAGTGCTCAAGTCAGAATCTGACCAGTCTCACACTCAGAATTTCATATCCCTTTATTCATCAAGGCCTAAGTAGTTGTACATATAGTTAAGGATGTTGCAGCCAAATGCCTTCTCCACAAAAGTAAACTTTTAAAATAAATGATATTGACATGTATTATAACACTTAAATACGTATTGCAAAAACATATAGTATACAAGACATTGTGCATATTAGGTCTTCAACAAATGCCTTTGCAATAAATAAAATTTCCTTGAATTTATGTTTATTTGACTAGTAAGTAATGAGCTAAGAAACAAATCTCATCAGTTAAGTAATAGAGAAAAATTTGAACATCCAAGACTCATGAAGAAACATCTTCCTAAATGAAGGGAATCAAACATTACATCTGTTTGTATTACTTAAAACATTTCCAATTATGGAGGGAAAACTATGAATCAAATTGTTATATTTTAATGCTGTGACATGTACTCTACTTTTAGTCTATATGCATTCAGTTTTCTATTATACATTCCAGACTGGCTCATGTGGTTGGTAAAAATCAAATTCTATTTGGATTCTTGGACAAGCCATTAATGCCTTACCATACCCACAGAAAATCACATTCAGCACCATGGACAACACAGAATTGCTCCTTTCTGAACCACAGCTGTTTGCTGAATGATTTTTTTTCTCCTACTAAAACATCCAGACACACGTCTGTCTCTTAATTGCAGGAGGGGTTGTTACAAGACATCTTGAATTTTAACAACCGATTTTAAAATGAAGAAAGTGCACTAAAAAGAGGACTAGGGGAAATCTTAATTGCTTTTGCAGAATTCAAAAATTGACACCCCAGAAAGTATAAAAAGGCCTTCTGAGGCAGACATTGATACTTTACAGATGAAAAAAAAAAAAAAAAATGAGGGCTGAGGGCAGATAGTTATCAATGATTAACAAATAGAAGATATTAGAGGAGGTACTCAGACAATTATGAAAGAATGGGAAAACGAGACTGACAGTGTTATTGTAAATGCATCAAGGCACACTGGAGAAAGTAAAATTTACATATGCGGTAGCAAAATTAGTTTGAGAATTTGGTCTCATAAAGGAAGAAGGAATCCCCATGGTTTTCTAATACAAAAAATGATAAATAGTAGCAAATTGTGGTCAGTTCTTCAGTTTTTATTAAAGAGACAGGAGGTGAAAGACAACTAAATAGTAGAATTTCTTCATGAATAATGCCTTAGAAATAGTAATGACAAAATATTTCAGATTAGTTTGTAATAAACATACAATCTTGATTTAAAAATGTGTGATGTTCACTTCCTCTATCCATTCCATTCCCTGTGGATAAGGTAGTCACTTGTTTTTAGATTTCTGTTGATTTCTTTATGAACACATACATTTGTCAAATATTTATTAAATGCCTCCTATATTTTAGGAAGTTTGATAGGTAATAAGTACACAAGAGTGTTCAGGACATAGTGCATATCCTATAGAAACTCAGCTGTTGGAAAAATGCGGGCAATCATGTTGGTCAAGAGCAACACATTCTGGTGGCAGAAAGTAAATAAATAATGGTTTTATTCTGATTTCTGTTTGCATGCATTATGTACAAAATGTGTACTGTGCCTAGGTTCATTGAATTGTATAACCTCCTTCTGTACACCTGAGTAGCTTTTTAATGTCTGTATAGTTCAAAGTCCCTCTCCCTGTACAACAGAATTGATTTCTCTTTCCTGCTTTCTGCTAGAATAATATGGCATCCTGCTTTCTGCTAAGAATAATATGCTTGTTATTGTTTATTTTATATTTAATATATGTTTGGATATGCTTTTTTGTTTATGATATCAATATATGATGAGGAATTGTTAAGAGAAAAGATGATCAACTGAGGAAGAAGCTTTAAGTTTTATTAAAATATAAAATACTGCAAAGTTTATTAATTAAGCAATTCCTTCCAGATAATTTGTGCTTTTTATGAAGTCTAAAAACCTTAAATTCAAAATAATTGTTGTGATTTTTATAAATATTTGTTATTATAGTGGCACTATATGAGGATATTCTTGCATTGCTATAAAGAAATACCTGAGGCTGGGCGCGGTGGCTCACGCCTGTAATCCCAGTACTTTGGGAGGCCCAGGAGAGTGGATAATGAGGTCAGGAGATCGAGACCATACTGGCTAACACGGGGAGACCCCGTCTCTACTAAAAAATGCAGAAAAAAATCAGCTGGGTGTGGTGGCGGGCGCCTGTAGTCTCAGCTACTCAGGAGGCTGAGGCAGGAGAATGGCGTGAATCCGGGAGGCAGAGCTTGCAGCCAGCCGAGATTGCACCACTGCACTCCAGCCTGGGCGACAGAGCAAGATTCCGTCTGTCTCAAAAAACAAAAACAAAACAAAAATCTGAGACTGGGTAATTTATAAAGAAAAGACGTTTAATTGACCTCACAATTCCGTAGGCTTTGTAGAAAGCATGGTGCTGCCATCTGCTTGGCTTCTGGTGACGCCCAGGGAGCTTTCAATCACGGCAGATGAGGGCAACAGGCACATCACTTGTTGAAAGCAGCAGCAAGAGACAGGGCGAGAGATATCACACACTTTTAAACAACCAGATTTCCTGTGAACTCAGATCAAGAGCTTGCTTATCACCAAGGGGTTGGCCCAAGCCATTCATGAGGGATCCACCGCCATGATCCAAGCACCTCTCACTATGCCTCACTCCCAGCACTGGAGGTTGTATTTCAAAATGAGATGGGAGTGAGGACAAATATCCAAACTATATCAGGTAGTAACAGATAATAAAAAATATCCTTTGACCTCTATATGCAATATAATATATTATGTGCTTTACTTGCTCTATCTTATTTAATTTTTATTTAATCATCACACTTTGTGAGGCACATGTTTTTCTATTTTTATGTCATAAATATGAGAACTGGGACTTACAGAGCTTACGTAATTTACCCAAAGTCAAGCAGTTGGTAAATGCCTCAGTCCATTGGAGCAACTAGAAAAATATACCTTAGGCTAGATAATTCATAAACAATAAAATTTTTTCTCATTGTTCTATTGGCTGGAGAGTTCAAGATCAAGATTTTGGTAGATTTGGTGTCTGGAAAGAACTTGCTTTCTACTTCAACATGGAACTGTCTTGCTGAGTCATCTGGAGGAGAAGAGATAAACACTGTGTCCTCAAATGGCAGAAGGGCAAAAAGAAACAAACTCACTTCCCCAGGCCCTTTAAAAGAGGACTGGTCCCATCCATGAGGGCTTTGCCATCATGGCTTCATCATCTATCAAAGGCTCATTTCTGAATACCAACACCTTTGGGTTTAAGTTCTAACACAGGGATTTTAAAAAGATGCGTCCATTCAAACCATAGTGGTATGGATGTTATTTTAACATTATTATTAAATACTTTATTTATTAGATCAATTTTAGTTCCCAGCAAAATTGAGATGATGGTATATAGATTTCCCACATATCCTTTGACCCCATACATGTATGGCCTCCCTCATTATCAACATCTGCCACCAGAGTGGTACATTGATGACAATTGAACTGTTGTTGACACCATTAACATTCAAAGTTCATAACTTATATTAGGGTTTAATATTAGTGTTGTACATTGTATGGGTTTGAACAAATGTATAATGACATGTATTTACAATTATAATATCATACAGATCATTTATGTTATCTGCCCTAAAAATCACCTGTGCTCTGCCTATTTTTCCTCTCCACTGTTCAACCACCACAACCACTAATCTTTTCAGTGTTTCCATGGTTTTACATTCTCCAGAATGTCATATTGTTGGAATCATATAGTATGCAGCCTTTTCATCTCAGTTTCTTTCATTTAGTAATATGCATTTAAGATCTGTATTAGTCAGGATTCTCTAAAGAGACAGGACTAATAGGACAGATGTATACACGAAGGAGAGTTTATTAAGGAGTATTGACTCATATGATCACGAGTTCAAGTCCCACAATAGGCCATCTGCAAACCGACGAGCAAGGAAGCCAGTCCCAGTTCCAAAACCTCAAAAGTAGGAAAGCCGACAGTGCAACCATCAGTGAGTGGCTGAAGGCTCGAGAGCACCTGGAAAACCACTGGTGTAGGTCCAAGTGTCCAAAAGCTGAAGAACTTGGAGTCCGATGTTGAGGGCAGGAAGCATCCAGTATGGGAGAAAGATGGAGGCCAGAAGACTTAGCCAGTCTAGTCCTTCCACATTTCTCTGTCTGCTTTTATCCTAGTTGCACTGGCAGCTGATTAGATGGTTCCCACCCAGATTGAGGGTGGGTCTGACTCTCCTAGTTCACTGACTCAAATGTTAATCTCCTTTGACAACACCCTCGCAGACACACCCAGAAACAATGTGTGTCAAGTTGACACATGCTATTAACCATCACAAGGTTCTTCCATGTCTTTTTATAGCTTGATCGCTCATTTACTTTTTGGCACTGAATAATATTCCATTATCTAAGTGTACCACAGATATAACTCCCAAAATGAAATACTTAGGTATAAATCTAATAAATATGTATGTGATCTATATGAGGAAAACTATAAAACTACAAAAATTGGAGAAAATAAATCAGAGAACTAAATAAATGGAGAAATATTTTATGTTCATGGATAGGACAATTCAATACGGCCAAGATGTCAGTTCTTTCAAATTTGATCTACAGATTCAATGCAATTCCACTTAAAATTCCAGTAAGTAATATTTTTAGATGTTGACCAACTGATTCCCAAGCTTAGATGGAGAGGGAAAACACACAGTATAGCTGATCCAATATTGAGTGAGAAAAAACTTGGAGGACTGATACTACCTGACTTCGAGTCTTACTACGAAGGGACTTTAGTCAAGGCAGTGCAGTATTTATGAAATAGATAAATAGACCAATGGAACAGATAAGAGAGCTCTTAGTTAACTGGTTCTTGAACAAAGGAGAAAAGGCAATACAATAGAGCAGAGCAAAAATAATGTTTTCAATAAATGGTACTGGAACAACTGGACATCTACATGCAAAAAAAAAAAAAAAAAAGAGAGAGACAAACTCTCTCCCTCAAGCCCTTTTATAAGGTCACTAATCCCATCCATGAGGGCTTTGCTATCATGGCTTAATCAGCTCTCAAAGACTCACTTCTGAATACCAGTATCTTTGGGTTTAAGGTTAAGACTTAACAATTTTCACAAAAATTGGATCATATATCTAAGTGTAAAATCAAAATTTGAAAACTACTAGAAGATATGAAAGAAGAAAATTTAGATGTCCTTGGATATGGGGATAGCTTTTGAAATACAATACCCAAAGCACAATTCATGAAAGAAATAATAGATGATTTGAATTTTATTAAAATTAAGAACTTTTGCTCTACAAAAGATGTAAAGAAAATGAGAAGACAAGCAACAGACTAGAAGAAAATATTTGTAAAAGACACATCTGATAAAAGATTCTTATCCAAAATATACAAAGAACTTTTAAAACTCAAAAGTAAAATAAAAACAAATTAAAAAATGAGCCAAAGACCTCAACAGATACCTCACCAAAGAGGATATAGAGATAGCAAGTAAACATATGAAAAGATATTCCACATCATATGCAAATTAAAACAACAACGAGTTACCACAACACATCTATTAGAATGGCCAATAGCCAGAACACAGACAATACCAAATGCTGATGAAGATGTGGAGTAACGGGAACTGTCATTCATTCCTACTGGAAATGCAAAATGGTACAAGACACTTTGGAAGATGTTTGGGAGTTTCTTGCAAAACTAAACATACTCTTACCACATGATTCAGCAATTGTGTTTTTATATATATACCCAAAGGAGCTGAAAATGTCCCCACAAAAATCTGCACATGAATGCATAAACTTTATTCAAAATTGTCAAAAGTGGAGAGCAATCAAGATGTCCTTCAGTAGAGGAATGAATAAATAAATTGTGTCATTTGTGTGTTTTAACAAATACTTTTGTCAAATTATATTTACTATTTGTCAAGAATTGTTTTAAATAGTTTATAAGTATAAAATTTCTTATTTTGTTAATATTGTTGTTATAGTCTTTTTTTTTTTTTAAGATGGAGTCTTGCTTAGTCGCCAGGCTGTAGTGCAGTGGAGCAATCTCAGCTCACTGCAACGTCTGACTTCCTGGTTCAAGCCATTCTCCTGCCTCAGCCTCCCAAGTAGCTGGGATTACAGGCATGCATCACCATGCCCAGCTAATTTTTTTGTGTTTTTAGTAGAGACGAGGTTTCACCATGTTGGTCAGGATGGTCTTTATCTCCTGACCTTGTGATCCGCCCACCTTGGCCTTCCTACAGTCATCTTACAGATGTATTATAGTCATCTTATTGAAGGATAAGACATACTTCTATACATCCATAGATGTATAGATTCTATAAATCTGTACATCTGTACTTATACTTCTATACATCTTATAGAAGTATGAGGCTTATAGTTCTATACATCTTGTAAGTATAAGTCTTATACTTCTATAAGATGACTATTGTTGTTATAGTCATCTTAAAGAAGCAACATAAGGTTTAATTAACTTCCCTAAGACCCCATATTTGCAAAAAGATGAAACTGAAACTCAAATCCTCTCTTTAAAGCTCATTCATAGTCCTAACCAATATCCTAAGCCTTCGGGAAAGGTTGTTTTAAATAATCTTTTAAACGACATGAGTTAACTAATTATTTTTTTGTTTATATCCATCCTATATATCTCTTTTAATTTTGAGGACTTTGAACCATTACTTTACCATTAGGTATAATACATTTTCTGTCACATTAAATTATCATTTTTTTAGAAATTTGCAAATTCGCTTCACTGCTTTCAAAAGGATTTGGAATCTCAGACTGAATTGTCCTGAAATCTAAAGGGCAGTTGACACAGTTTTGCCTCTCATCCTGAGCATCCTTATCCACCATTAAAATGCAAGTCTTTTCACCCATCTTTACTCTCCCAACACAGACATACATATAGTTACACATCCTACCTTACCCTGTCATTTAAAATCTATGCTTTCTGGTTTCTGAAATTTTCCTTGACCTTTATTTCTGTGCCAGTTATAACCTAATCTCCATTATAAATGCCTCCTTTATATCAGGAACCTTGTCACCAAATGTTCCTTCTCCTCTTGTCTTTATAAAGCCAAGTCTTCTCTGACAACTGTTTCTTAAGCCTGCTTATTCTTTCCCACCTCATGGTCTCTGAAGTTATGTCATGATTCTCTAGTATGTCTTTGCTTCTATTACAAATATTTTTCATGCACTCATGTAAAAACAAAGCTCTTCATTGTGTTTCATAATCTCCAGCTGTACATTTTATTGAATTATGGACCGCTTTTACTATCTTAGGTGAGAAATTGTCCCATTTCTTTCCAAATGCAAAAATATCTTTTTCTTTCTTTTATCTTTCTTTTTTTTTTTTTTTTTTCATAGGGTCTCAGCTCTGTCACCCAGGCTGGTGTGTGGAGTGCAGTGCTGTGATAATGGCTCACTGCAGCCTCAACCTCCAGGGCTCAGGCAATTCTTCCACATTAGCTCCCTGACTAGCTGGGAGTACAAGTGCATAGCACCATACCTGGCTATTTTTTATTTTTTATGGAGATGGGTTCTTGTTATGTTACCAAGCCTGGACTCAAACTCCAAGGCTCAAGCGATCCTCACTTTGGTCTCCCAAAGTGTTGGGATTACAGGTGTGAACCACCATTTTTGGCCCAGAAATAATGTTTTTTTAAACAATATTTGAGTTTCTAGTTATAAATTCGAAAGTCTCACAATATTTCCATGGACCTTTGAATAGACCACTTGAGCACTAAGCAACCTTTATCACTCACTAATATCATATATGGAACACTGTTTCACTGCACACACTTTTTAAGGACCTGAATTCCTGTTTTCCTTTGAACTTGCCTCCTACCTTCAACACAAGCACACTAGTACAACCAATACAACTTCAGTACAGCCACACTACATTAAGCATTTCTTGATCTGCTTCACATAGCCTTCAAAAACACTTCCTTAAGCAATCCACATTAGACCATAACAATATCCAACCATTCCAACATCAAATACTTATTGATCTCCAATTATATATGGGAGATATGTCAATAACAACATTTATTGATGCAAAATAAGACAAGCAGCTTAAATCTATTAACTCTTAATCCTCATCATGATTTCTATTACATTTTCTAGTTTTGAACTAAGAAGTTAAGCCCAGATTGGTTACATTATCTGTCAAAGTTTATACACCTATTTATAGAACGAAAGTTGGAACTTAAACCAGAAAATATGGCTGTTGCACCCGTGTTCACAAATGTCAGTATTACACAAGCTTTGATTCTTAGCCCAAGGAAACATGTAGTTTAATGGTAAATTCAGATAAGTACAGAAGTCAATTATGCTAGATAAATAAACAATCTAATCACTATTTAGGGTGCTTGTAGGGCGATATGCCTAATACAGCCTAAAAGATAGAAGGCAATCGTAAATATTATTTACTTTTCTTTCCACATTCTTCAGGGCAATCCACATAATAATTAACTGAGGGGAAAAAAAGGAGCTATCAGTAATTACTTGGACACTGAAGTATGGATTTTGGGTGTTTGAAGATTTTTGATGTGCATATTTTAGGTCTTCAATGCTATGTGCAGAGATTTATACATAGTATATCACATCTCTGCCAGATTGAAATTTCTCATCCAAGCCCTATTTGTTGAGAATCTGAAACACTGAAAATGTTTTCTTTGACAAAAATCCCAACAGCTCTTAAATTACCTATCCTCAAGGAAAGTGAAATAGAAGGGACGCATTGGAGGCATGAAGGAGAAATAGCATTTTGAGAGACAGAATCCCCAAGGATATTGGACTGCTCTCCTAAAATGAATGCATCAGCCCCTTGCGATGCTCCTTTTGCTAACATCATGTATTGTTTACTCTGCTCTTTTATTCCTTGTCCCCGGGAGGAAATTTGGTATTGTGCTTACCTTTTAAATGATTTCAAAACTTCTATTCACTAGCACTCTTAACTGTTCCACCTACTACTGCCTGATGTGTCATCTGTAAGTACCACTCTACACTGCCACAGTGTAGAGCCTTTTTTCTCACAGGCTCTCTAAGACTTCAGAATACATACAGAAAATAAAATTACTTAGCCTGGCATTCAAAGCCCAGAAAATCTGAAGATTTCCTATATTTTCCAAATGTTCCAACATAACAGAATATAAATTTACCACAGAAGATAGACTTGCTTACTCATTTGTTTCTATCTTTGTTTACATTGTTTGACCAATAGAATTACCAAACTTAAAGGTTATATTTTTTCTTTTTCTTTTTTTTTTTTTTTTTTGAGACAGTCTCACTCTGTCACCCAGGCTGGAGTGCAGTGGCACAATCTCGGCTCACTGCAACCTTTACCTCTTGGCTTCAAGCAATTCTCTTTCCTCAGCCTCCCAAGTAGCTGGAACTACAGGTGCATGCCACCGTGCATGGCTAATTTTTTTGTAATTTTTACTTTTAGTACAGTCGGAGTTTCACCGTGTTAACCAGGATAGTCTCTATCTCCTGACCCCATGATGGGCCCACTTTGGCCTCCCGAAGTGCTGGGATTACAGGCATGAGCCACCGTACCCAGCCTGTTTCCATCTTTCTTTACATTGCTTAGCCAATCATATTACCAAGTCTTAAAGGTTCTTTTTGTTGTTGTTGGTAATACTATCTTTCTACATAGACATCAAATCTCAACCATTCCTTAAATATCGCAACTTAAGATTCGCAGCCTGGAGCTGCAGTCTGAATTACAGATTCCTCTACATAACTTCCTCGTTCGTATTTCCACTTCCATGATACTTGCTATTTGCTCTAAGCTTTGTCACTTTAACTCTCTTTACTTTGGTTTCCTCTTTTTTTCAAATGGAGAGACTAGTCATATCTCACATATGAAGTTGTTTTGAAGATTAAGACAGCCAACGTCTGTAAAATGCAGAGAATGTTTGACATATAGTACTGTGTAAGCATTGCCACTATGGCTATTTTCATGTTTAATGTTGCAATTATACTATGTCGAACTGCAGTATGTGACCATCACCAACAAAATATACAAGCATCATTTCTAATCCAATCATCTCTTGAAATAATACTCTCCACAGTTAGGTACTGTTTTGATTTTTAATTTTTTTCTCTTGCATTTATCTTATCACCAATTTTTGTCTATGATAACTTAGAAAACCATATCACATTCATTTACTTCTTCCATTTTCCACTTCTACCACCATATGAAAATCATCCTCACCTGGCCAGGTGCAGTGGCTCACGCCTGCAATCCCAGCACTTGGGAGGCCGAGGCGGGTGGATCACAAGGTCAAGAGTTTGAGACCAACCTGGCCAACATGGTGAAGCTCTGTCTCTACTAAAAATAAAAAAAAAATAAAAATAAATAAAAAAAAATTAGCTGGGCATGGTGGTGCATGCCTGTAGTCCCAACTACTAAAGAAGCTGAGGCAGAAGAATTGCTTGAACCCAGGAATTGGAAGTTTCAGTGAGCCGAGATCATGCCACTGCACTGCAGCCTGGGTGACAAAGCAAGACTCCAACTCAAAAGAAAGAAAGAAAGAAAGAAAGAAAGAAAGAAAGAAAGAAAGAGAGAGAGAGAGAGAGAGAGAGAGAGAGAGAGAGAGAGAGAGAAAGAAAGAAAGAAAGAAAGAAAGAAAGAAGAAAGAAAGAAAGAAAGAAGAAGAAAGAAAGAAAGAAAGAAAGTCATCCTCACCTGTCATATGGACCACTGCAATGCCTCACTAGTAGTTTTATCTGCTTTCATTCTTTTCACTTTTGTTTATGAGACAGCTAGAGTGACCATTTAAAACATAAATTTTAATTTTAAAAAGTCCATGTGGATTATCATTATTTTTAGAATAAAAACTCATACATTTTGCTATGACCTAGGTAATTATCATAGATTTTTTAAAAAACCTGTCTCTGACTTCATTTGATGCCATTTTTCCCTGAATCTCATAGAATTCTAGATTCATCAACCTCCTTCATCTCCCTGCATTATTCAAAGGTCTTTTTTACATATGTTACATATTTTGTTTAATTTGTTTGGAAAGTGAGTTTATATATCTTTTTGTACATCTGCCCAATTTGTAGTATTCAAACCTTATGCAAATACCATGTCCTCAAAGGTAATTTCTCTAATTATTCCATTTAAAGTGGACTCTTTCGGCTATACTTTAACTCATCATCTTATCTATTGTTTTCAGAGCACATAGTTCACCTGTAGTGATCTCGTTGATTTACAGTGTTCCTTTTACTGTATGTCTTTTCCTTTAGAATATAAATTCCGTTAGGACAGGAGTCTTACTTGTCTTCTTCATTGACACATTCCAACATTTGCCTTCAATGAATATTTGTTAAGTGAATGAAGGATCCATGTTACTTTTTCTTTTAAACATCCTTTGCGCTACTTCAGTAAGTAAATTAATTTTTTATACTGTACAGTGCATTACAATTTTCCCAGTTTCAATTGATTGCTCACTTTTTCATTCCTCTTCCATATTCTAAGGCTCCTGATAATATGGACTCTTGTCTCATTATAGTATCAATGGCAAATACATGGCCTGATATGCCACTGATGCTCAGTAAATGATAAATCAGTAAATGATTAGCCTGTGTTTGTAATAAGGAATATCTGTTCATCCAATCAACATCTATTAAGCACAATACATGTCAAGTAAAGTCTAGGTCTTGGGGAAACAGGAATGTTTAAAGAAAGCATGGCTTCCACCTAGATCATGGTGCTTATAGTCTAGGCCATGGTTTCTCAGATATTGACACTGTTGCCATTTTGGTTTGGGTAATGCTGTATTGTGAGAAAGCGTCTTGTGCATTATAGGATGTTTATAAGCATCCCTGGCCTCTACCAACTCGATGCCAGTAATATTCCCTTCCCTGGCATACAATTTTAAAAGCAAAATATAACCTCAAACATTGGTAAATCTCCCCGGAGGGAAAATTCAACTCTGGCTGATTCACTTGTCTAGTTAAAGAGATAAATATGTATATATCTGCAGATATACATATAAGTGCAAATAGTGATCAATGTTATACAGAAAGGTAAAAGCTGAAATGTCAGTGTATAACTGGGAGACTGATTTATATTGGTGGGTACGGGTTGTCAATAGAATGAAATGTTGCTGACAAAAAAAGTGAAATTTAGGCTTTAGTCGATAGGATAAGCCAGATGTCAGGTAAAGGTGGGAGGAAGAAGGTTTCAGGCAGAAAGAGTAACCTGTATGGAGGGCCTGAAACGAGACCCAGTTTGTTTTATGCTGAAAACTAGTGCAAAGTAGAACAGAAGGGGGCTAGAAAGTTAAACAGGGGCAAGATCATGCAGGGTACCGTAAGCTGTTGTGCCTTAGAATTTTATCTTAAAATTAATGGGAAAAAGAGTTTAACCAACAGAGATGTTAAGTGGGAATACAAAATGGAATTCTATTTCTACAAACCAATTGTGGTGGCTGTGTTCTGGAGAAGGAGGCTGTTAAAGCAATTAAACCGAGAGACCATGGTGATTTAATCTAGAGACATGGTTCTGAACATGGAGGAAAGTGGATGGCTGATGAAGTCACCTTCTTGTATACATGGATAGTTGGGCAGATTTATATATTTCCCGGTGGAAAATATCCTCTAATGGGAAGATAATCTGTGTTGAGAATGCCATGGTGATGTTTTCTTGGGAAGCTTTGTAGTATATTTATTGGCTTTCCTACTTGGTCTCTTTCACATTCAGTCCAACTCCTGAGTCAGCCTAAGGGGTTCTCTCTGGGAAACATCCCAGATGATTCCAACCTTTTCTCCATTCTGAAGAGGCCATTCCTTCATGCCTCCTCTTCCTCTTCTGCCGGGTGTGAACATGTGTATGTGATCAGCGTGGAGAGTGGGGATCAAGTCGAGCAGAATGAGTCCAAAAGTCCAGGGACCTGAGGGAGAATGAACACAGGAAGGAAACATTGAGGGCTCTTTCCTTTAGCCGTCCACCTGCTTTGAGTGGTGAGTTAGTTAGCAATAGGAGTGGAAGTTGACGGCCCTGGAAAGGAGCAGTAACGTAGTAGGAGGTGAGGTAAAGCAGTCTTGCTGGGAAAGCTGTTTCTGATTTATAGATACACCTGGTTATTACGATGGTGCCATTTGAGATTTCATAGTGAAGGATCTGTCAGTTGTCCTCATCTAAACCCCTTGTTTTCACAGATTTCTAACACAATGAAAGGAACTCACCACAGCACCAAACTCAGCATACAAATCAGGTTTTGTTTTTAAACATTAAAAAGAAAAAAATATCTGTTAGATTCACATTCACAAGGAAATAAAGCCAGGTTACTGAATGAGTTCATCTGAAGGTTATTTACCATGTTTTTGGTTGTTTGTTTTTAATCACAGACCATATAGTGTCTTAATTGGAATGGGCAATAAAGATGAACTGCTTCAGCCCTCTTGGTAAAATGGTGGGTGGGGTGATACTCATAGCTGAGATTTGAAGAAATACTTTCATTCATTTCCACATCCATCCAGCAATCATTTGTCGAACAGTTATTTACCACTGAACCATGGACCAGAAAAGGGCAGACAGAAAGAAGAATAAGGCAACGTGTCCTCTTGAAGTAGTTTGAAGTTTAGAGGGACACACATTTAATCATTAAATCTTCAGTAAGAAAAAAACATAACATATCTTGGCCGGGCGTGGTGGCTCATGCCTGTAATCCCTGCACTTTGGGAGGCCAAGACAGGCAGATCATGAGGTCAGGAGTTCAAGAACAACCTGACCAGTATAGTGAAATCCCACCTCTACTAAAAATACAGAAAATTAGTTGGGCTTGGTGGTGGACACCTGTAATCCTAGCTACTCAGGAGGCTGAAGAAGGAGAATCCCTTGAACCTGAGAGGCAGAGCTTGCAATGAGCCGAGATTGCATCACTGCACACCAGCTGGGCAACAGTGCAAGACTTCGTCTCAAAAAAAAAAAAAAAAAAAAAAAAAAAAAAAAAAAAGAAATAATGTCTTGTAGCACAAATTAATTTCTACAAAGGTTGCAGTAAATTTTATTTGGCTATTTTAGCTTGTTAAATGTGAATTTCTTTCTGTACCAAATCAAACTTTAAATAAAACCTAAAGAAAAGGGAGATGTGTGTAAAATATTGTTGAGTGTATCAGAGAGAATAGCGACTGACATCAATGGGGCTTCCATGGAGAAAGAGAGGAAAATGCAAGACACATGTGAAGGAAGAAAAGAAAAAGAAAGGCAAGAAGGAAAGAAAGGTGGAGTAATCCATATTTTCTCTCTCTCTCTCTTTCTTTCTTTCTTTCTTTCTTTCTTTCTTTCTTTCTTTCTTTCTTTTCTTTCTTTCTTCCTTCTCTTCTCTCTCTTTCTTTCTTTCTTTCTTTCTTTCTTTCTTTCTTTCTTTCTTTCTTTCTTTCTTTCTTTCTTTCTTTCTTTCTTTCTTTCTTTCTTTCTTCCTTTCTTTCTCCTTTATGGTAAGAACATTTAAAGTCCACATTTACGATCTAAGAGTAAACCAATTTTGCTTCCATATTAATGCGCCCAGGATAATAATAGTGAGTTGAGATTCAAATTTTTATCCTGATATGGAAACTTAACTGTTTCCTTATTGCCCTAGAGTAGAAATCATGGAGAAATAAAAATGGGCAGAAAACTGACTTTGAACAGAGTTCAGAACCCCGTCACTCCCCGCAAGAAGCAGAGATCAGACTGCTTTTGGTTTTGTTTCTTATTTCTTCTTAAGAGTAACTCCTCTAGTCCCTGAAAGAAGGGGGAAAACACTTCAGCTATTATTGATTATTTTAACTTGGTTTATGGTCCAGGCTCTTTTTGATTACTTGCCAAAGGTAATATTGAGAAATAAAAAGAAAAACTATACATAACATTTTTGAATGTATAAAATCTCTTGGCCAAAGACTTGGTGAAGACAGGGAGGGATATTTAGGAAGTCTGAATGTCAGGCAAATGTTCAGAACTGAGACAATAGATTCCAAGTGGAATGACTGTCCAGGAAGAAACGAGCTTGGAGGCTGGGCAAAGATTTCCTAGAAGCCCAAGATTTAAGATCAGTATCCATATTGATACAATGACCTTGTTAGCTGGTGGCTCCTTTCTTACATGATTTAGGGTGCTTACAACTCAAAATCCTGCTTCTTGTACCAGTTAGATATTTAGACTCATCATAGGAGCATCTCATTCAATTTATATCAAGTATACTTACTATTATCCAACGGCCAAGAGGATAACTGATGCCCAATCCATGAGCTTTAATCTACCACCCTTGGTCTAGCTGGTAAAAATATCTCCCTATAATGCTTCCAAATATGACAGTAGATTAAAAGGAAGCCCTGGACGTAAAGTGAGGAGGAATTCCTACACTTAAACCTAGGAACAGGAGGTAAAACTGAGCATGCCAGAATACCTGAGACTGCGGGGAAGGTTAGAATTTTTGCAGCTTTTAATATTAATCAAGTTCTCACTACTTACCAGGCACTGTTCATCATTACAAGCATTATCGTATCTAGTGCTCTTAAATTCCTTTGTTATTCCAACCATATACTTAAGAAAACTGAGACACATAGAGACCAAGTTTTCTAAAGGTCATATACCCATTTAGGAATAGATAATTCAAATTATCTATTCTACTACAATATCAATATTTTCCCCATTTTCTTTGCAACAATTTAACTTTCTGTATCATTCTATGTTCTTTTTAAAATGATAAAATTAAGTATTCTTAGCCTTTCTTTGAACAGCTTCCCTTTTCTTAGAATAATGCTTTCCAAAAGTATATTCCTTAGAATATTTATGCAAAGGAATATTAATAACCATTCTGTTGGAGGTTGGAATAGGTACAAAGGTATCTATAATCCCAAAATCTTAAAACGTGGTGGGTCAGGGAAGGCAAGGAATCATATTTTTGTAACTGCAGAACTACTCACAACCTTTAAGTTTAGTGTTTGTTTATTTTTGAGACAGAGTCTCAATCTGTCACCCAGGCTGGAGTACAGTGGCATGATCCGCCTCCCGGGTTCAGGCCATTCTCTCTCCTCAGCCTCTGGAGTAGCTGACTACAGGTGCGAGTCACCATAGTTGGCTAATTTTCATATGTTTAGTAGAGAACGGATTTCACCATGTTGGCCAGGCTGGTCTCGAACTCCTGGCCTCAAGTGATCTGCCTGCCTTGGCCTCCCAAATTGCTGGGATTAAAGGCGTGAGCCATTACGCCCAGCCACAACCTTGAAGTTTCTAATGTGAATTAAACATGTTAGAAGTGGCAGATGCTAAGAATTTAAAACAGCATTGACAAACATATTTGACCACAGAATCCTCATTTTTATTGTTTTCTTGTGTATTTATGATATTTGTTTGCTGTGGAATACATTTGGGGGTAGACTGGTGGAAATGATGAAGTTCATATTTATAATTAACAAAGATTATAAATTATACACTCTTCCCTCAAACTCTAGTCTCTGCCATCTTATCTTATCATTTACTGCAAACACAAATACACACATGTGTACAGCCCTCCTCCTTTTATTCCACTCTCTCCAACACAGATGCACACAGGCTGTCTGAGCTCCTCAAAGGCTTTGGTCTGTTTATCATGCCCACATGTTTTCATAGAACACCCTCTTCCTAGACTCTGCCTTTTCAGTCTCCTATTACCATCTCTGTGACAAGTATTTGTTCAGCTTCCTGTGACTCTGCTCAAATGTTATCTCCTCTTGAACCTGCTTTTGAGAAATATTGACATAATCTCATGCTGTCTCTTTCCCCAGTATGCATTTTTTATATTTTGGTAACACCCAGTGAAAACCACACTCTGCTAGGAATTAATGGCTTGGCTTGATACCTGAACACTTAGTAAGATGTTTGTCAAGATCCCACATAAATTTTGGAAGGTAATTTCTATGTATAAAGGCACTAGGGTATTAGGAGTGCTAAGGATGCACAGGAAGTCTAATTAGATACTTGTTTTCTCACTGCCATTAAACAAAGGACACTTTTTCAAACAACCCCATAACCTGTCTAATATGATCATAACTGACCTGTTTCCCAAATCTAATTCCATCCTTATAAACTTGCCCCCAGTCTAATGTTATCCTAGACATTATATTACTAAATCAATCCCATCCTTATAACCCTTTGGCCCATTAATATACTTATAATCATCCATTTATAAAACATAACCCACCCAAACAGCCCTATAACCTTTCTAATGGATTCAGAACCAGCCAATTACCAAACTTGATCTAATCTGCATAGTTCCCATCACCTTTTAATGAGCTCTAACTGGCCCTGCAAGTTTCACCATTAACAAAAAACTATTTTATTGAATTTGTGGCCTTTTATTTGATTTTTTTAAAACATCAAATACTGTACCATTTATTAGAAGTCTATTCTTTCCAACTTAAATTATCTTATTTCCTGCTGGAGAAAATTGTAGTATTTCCCAGTATTTTAGTTCATTATCTTTCCCAAAAGAATTTGAGATGAGTTTTACAAAATGTATAATGTTTTCAGCTTCCACTACCAAATTTATATTCCCCACTGGGTTTCATAGAGGCTTTCTCTGTGTGACCAGGGGAAGGCTCTGATGAATTTACTTCAGTGAGTGCTTATAAGAAACCTACCTTAAGGTTGCACACAGACTTATGGACCTTTCCACACAAAGCTAAATGGATCTGAGCTCAGAGCATTGCATGAGAAATATTCCTTCCACTGCTATTATAACAAACCAGATAGAGCTAGGAAGAAGGAGGAGGAAGAAGAAAAAGGAGGAGGAGGAGGAGGAAGAAGAAGAAAAGAAAAACCTGCATATATAGAAGGCAGAGGGCAAGTTAGCATCTTTATTAAAAAATTTATTTTTTTACAATTTTAATTAACACTACAGACTTTCATTTATGGAGGTAAGGATTGGTATGTGGTACTTTTATTCATGTGTTTATCTGACAAACATTTACTGAGTATTTGCTGTTTTTGTCAGCTCATGCTGCCATAATAAAGTACCATACACTAAATGGCTTAAACAATAGACATTTATTTCTCACAATTCTAGAGACTTGGAAATCCAAAATCAACATGCCGGCCAAATCAATTCCTGGTGAGGTCCTTCTTCCTGGCTTTTAGGTGGTTGCCTTCATATTGTGACTTCTTTACATAGCAAAAAGAGAGAGAACTCTGGTTTCTTCTTCTTCTTCTAAGGATACAAATAACATGTGGGCCCCAACTTCATGACTTTATCAAAACCTAATTACCTCCCAAAGCCCCACCTCCAAATCCTATCACATAGGGGGTTAAGTCTTTAACATACGAATTTTAAGGAGAGACAAACATTCAGTGCATAACACCTGCCTTATGGTGATGAGGCTATGTGAATCTGGGGCAGTGAATTCTATTCATCCTGTGGCACATCTTTATTGCTTTGCCATGTTTTCCATCACCTCCTGGACTTTTGTAGGGGTAAAAGTGCACACATGTAAATATTTGATTACTTAATCACATACATATTGGTGTGTGTTAAGTTATACATGTAAAAGTTCATCTATGCAGCAAATATGTACTGAAGACTGTGTCCCAACTAGCATACCCAGTGCCCTGTAAAGAATGTGTTATTATTCTCACTTGTTTTTAGTTGAGGAAAGCAATGCTCTATGAGCCCAGGAAGCTTGTTCAAGATCTCCCAAATGGCTGAGCAGGACTTGAATCCTTGGGTCTCTTAAAAGCCTAAATTCTTTCTCTCATTCCACACTACATGTCAAGCAGAGTCATTTCAGTGACATTAGACTATTCAAAATTCTTTGTATTATTTGTGAAAACACTAAGGCCAGAGAAAGGAAATGATTTTCTCCAGGCTTCATATGTACATCTGTACATAGAAAGATGGTTGATCTGGAGAAGAAGATGGTTTCCCTTGTGAGCACAGCATCCTGTCATTTCAGATGGGCTCTGTCCATCAGCACAGCAAGAAGACAGAGTGAATACCCCAATCCTCAATCCCTGCAAATGACCCTTCAGTAATTGATTTGCTGAGGCCTAGGCCCCTGGGGGAAGAATGCATTGTACATGATAAGGACCCAGCCATGCTATGTTTACAGTTATGAAGTACCACATATCAAAATTAGCATTTGTGCAAATGATCACACAATTCCATCAGGGCTGCTATGTCCCTTTAATAGGCCCATCTTCCAATTATGAAGTAAAAATCAGTCAAAGTTCTTCTAAAATTTCATTGTGTTTGTTATTTTGACAGTAAAGAAGGAGGTTGTTTTTTTCTTCCACTTGAAGTCAGGCCCATCAACATGAGATCGTTATCGAATCTATAGCAAAGAAAATAGATATTTTGAATTTGTACTTATATCTCAGAAGTGGAACACCTTTGAAATGCTCATGAATAGGAATACAAACATCCATATTTAAGACTTTATCTCCTTGAGTACATCTGATTAGTCTAATTCTACCTTCCATTGCTCAGGGAATCATAAAATGTTAAGTATTTCAGTTCGAGGAGAATTTAGAAATCAGGCTTTCCTTCATTTCTACTTCATCCATCTGTTCTCCCATGTCTTTAACAGGTTATCCCACTGACTAGCTCGAGCAGATCTTACTGTAGGGAACTCACTATCTTACAAAGCAATATTTCTCTTAGGCAACTATCTCTTTTTGAATCAAAATTGAATATAAATATAATCTTCAGTCAATTGGTTTACCATCTGTGCCTAGAGAAATAAATACAATCACTTTTTCATCAAAAAGAACTGCAACTATTTGAAAATGTAACTATTATCTGATTTGTAACCCACATTAGGCAATCTTAATGATATTTTGGTAGTTCTTTTTCTGTTTATTAACTGACCTGTGCATTCAACACATGGCTTAGTACTCTTATGGCATGGCTCACTAATATTTGTATATCTAAAATCAAACAAATTACCAAAGCACTCTGTGCATATGAATTAGCTCATGCATATGGAGAGTCGAGAAGAGTTGATCAATTGCCTACTGCCATCATTCTGTAACGGATACCATCAGGCAATGCACCAGTTGAGTTGGAAAAATGTGTACTTGATATTACCAGAGAAAGTAATTTTTAACTTTTACTTTTTTCTCTACTGTTTTTTAAAAATTTGAAGTAATTTTAAACTTATAAAAAATCATAACAATAGTGTAAAGACATCTTTATTTTCCTTGAAGCATTTGAGAGTGAGTTGTGGATATGATGTCCCATCACTCTTAAACATTTTAGTGTGTAAAGCCTATAAACATTAATATTTTGCAACATAACCACAACACTATCTCCAAAATTAGGAAATTAACATAGATACATTACTAATATCCAATTCTGCAATCCCTCTCAAGGGTCTTTACTTTCCCAAAAATGGTCTTTATAGAAAGATAGCCCAACTCAAAATTATGTGTTGAAGTTAATTTTCTTATCTTTTTAGTATCGTTCAATCAGGAATGGTTCCTTGGCCTTTACTTGTCTTTACTGACTCTGACACTTTTGACTATCATAGACCAATTATTTGGTAGAATGTCACTCAATTTGAATCTGTTTGATGTTTGTTTATGATCAGATTTAAATTATGAATCCTTGGCAAAAATATAAAGCAAGAGGTCCTGTGTTCTCATTGTATCCTATCAGGTGGTACACAATGTCAGTTGTCTCACTGCTAACTTTGCCTAATTTAGGTTGTTTCTGTCAGGTTTCTCCACTGTAAAGTTACTTTTGTAATTAATATTATATGGGAGTCCTTTTGAGACTGGGGAAACATTCTCTTCCCTATCAAACTTCCACCCACTAATTTTAGCATCCATTGATATTAGTTGGAGAAATGAATTATTACAATGGTTGCCAAATGTTGATTTCCTGTGGCCAACCATCTTTCTCCATTTATTAGTTGGTATTTACTTATCCCTATTTATTTACTAGCATATCAGAATGTACTCTCAAATATCTATTTTATTCAATGGGTTATAATGCATTACCATAATTATTTAATTTGACATCAGGCTTATTTCACTGGGAGGTCCTTGAGGCTGGTTACTTTGCTTTTTGATACCACACCACCGTTCTTTGCACTTGTGTATTTTCTGGTATACTGAGATATACCAGGTTTATTTGATACTTTTGCTCCCACAACATTGAAATCAGCAATCATTTTAGGAATCATTAGTTACTTTCTCCTTTCCTTCTTTCTTTCTTTC
Source organism: Rhinopithecus roxellana (assembly GCF_007565055.1). Taxonomy (NCBI): domain Eukaryota; kingdom Metazoa; phylum Chordata; class Mammalia; order Primates; family Cercopithecidae; genus Rhinopithecus; species Rhinopithecus roxellana. The sequence continues at coordinate 27,105,597 of NC_044564.1, forward strand.
CTTCCTTCTTTCTTTCTTTCTTTCCTTCCTTTCCTTCTTCTTTCTTTTCTTTTCTTTCTTTCTTTTTCTTTTCTTTCCTTCCTTCTTTTGTTTGTTCTTTTTTCTTTCTTTTTTCTCTCTTTCTCTCTTTTTATTTCCTTCCTTCCTTCCTTCTTTTGCTTTTCTTTTCCTTTTCTCCTCTCCTCTCTTTTCTTTTCCCCTTCCCTTCCCTTCTCTTCCCTCCTTTCCTTTCCTTTCCTTTCCTTTCCTTTCCTTTCCTTTCTTTCCTTTCCTTTCCTCCTTTCCTTTCCTTCCTTTCCTTTCTTTCCTTTCCTTTCCTTCCTTTTCCTTTCCTTTCCTTTCCTTTCCTTCCCCTTCCCTTGACCGTGTCTTGCTCTGTTACCCAGGCTGAAGTGCAGTAGTGTGATCTCGACTCACTGCAACCTTGACTTCCTGGGCTCAAGCGATTCTCACACTTCAGCCTCTTGAATAGCTGGGACCACAAGCACAGACCACCACAACTGGTTATTTATTTTATTTTATTTTTTACAGACACAGGATTTCACCATATTTTCCAGGCTGGTATCAACCTCCTGGGTTCAAGTAATCCACCCGCCTCAGCCTCCCAAAGTGCTGGGATTAAAGGTATGAACCACTGTCCCTGACCCTGTAGGGGAAAATGTTATTGAAAGACAAAGATGTACATCTTAGATGTGTTCATTGCTATGAGGTTTCTTTGTTTCTAAGACCTCTAAATGAAGAGATATAGAATATGTGTGTATATACATACAGAAATTACATACACATGCATTCTGGCACCAGCCACTCTCCCCTAAACATTCTTCTCACTCGTTCAAGATCCAACACACCGTTCAGGCATTGACCTTTCTTGGAGAATGTAAACCTTTTTACTAGATAATTTAAGCGGGAATAGATGCAGAAAAAAAAAAGGAAAGGAGGGAGAAAATGAAGAAAGTTAACACTGAAGGGAAGGAAGAAAAGAAGAAAACTGGAAGGCAGGCAGGCTGTCTATTCCAGTTAAATGTTATTAAAATTTCTTCATGAAACTAAGGCACCTTGAAGCATTTCTTATACAAGTAGTAATGAATCATTCAATATTCACATGCTGAATGTGGAAATTTTAAAATAGTGATTAATCCAGTTATATCAATCTTTTGGCTGCCATTATATTGGCTTCATACTATTAGGTCTAACATTGGAGAAATAAATTAGATGTTTCTATGATCTAAGCTCTTCCTGAAACCTCCTCTCAGAGAAATATTCAGGTTACCAACCCTCTTCTAAAATATATCGTCACAAATTGCCCATATATCTATATTTTTCCCTTCCCTTCCCTTCCCTTTTCCTTTCCTTCTTTCCTGTCCTTCCTGTCATTCCTTCCTTCCTACCCCCCCTTCTCTTCCTCCCCGCCCCCGCCTCTCTTTCTCTCTCTCCTCTTTCTTTATCTTCCCCTTCCTTGACCTGCTGGGCTCAAGTGATCCTCCCATCTCAGCCTGCCTGGTAGCTGGGGCTGTAGGCACATGCTACTATGCCCAGCTAATTTTTTAAGCAATTTGTTTTACTTTGGGAGGGGTAATATGGGGCCTTATTATGTTACCCAGGCTGGTCTCGCACTCCTGGGCTCAAGAAATCCTCTAGCCTCAGCCTTCTAAAGTGCTGGGATTACACTTGAGTCACTGTGCCTGGCCCTGTTTTTCTTATAGGTGAAGAATATGATACAATTACAGCAATTTCAACTTGACAACAAGTCTTTTACTTTTTAACAACATGGCTAGATATTATATTATCAGTTTTATGTATGTAATAGAATGTTCAAATGCAAATTTTGACTGAGGCATATTCTCAAATAAGGTTCTAAACCAAGAAGCACACATTTCAAAATAGTGGATTAGAATCTATCTGACAATACTTCAACCCTGATCTCTCTTTAAGGCTATACAGTACTCAGTAATTGATGACTAAAGAAATAATTTTGGAGACAGCTCTGTATAAGCTCTAAGTCTCATGTTTCTGCCAGGAAACGAGTAAAGGAAGCTTCCCTATTTATCTCATATCAATACACATGACTTTAGGAAAACCATTTGAAAAGCTTATTAAATACTTTTTGTAATCTGACACCTGAGTCATATCTCAGAAATATAAAAGTCAAGACCCTAGATAAAGTGACCTGTGTTCTCAGAATGAAGAGCTGTGGTTTGAGAAATAACCTTCCCCACCAAGTTTATTAGAGCAAAGGATATTTGGCCTTCCCTACAAACTAGCTCTGGGTCATGACATAAAGAGCACAGATTTAGAATTGCCTAGCAGTGTCTAAGGGTTACATGGAGAAGCATCAGGAACAGAGGATAGCTAAAGGTTGTGGGCTGAGTCAGAGGGGGTAATCTAGAATAGAAATGCATCATGAAAACTTTAAATGAGAGACACTCAGAATTGGGGATGTTAGAATCAGAAAAACCTAAGAGAGACATGGACAGCATTAAACAGCTTTCACGCACAAAGAGCATGAAGCTAAATCCACAGCCAGTGCAATGAGAACTTTTATGCTTGCTTCCTGACATAGCCTCCTGAATGCTTGCTCCAATAATGGAATGTTTAGAAGTCAAGACAAAAAGAAAGGTGTGCCACTATCCACAAGCTCTCTTTCCCCTACAGATTACTAGACTGAAGAGGGCCTATATAAGAGGAGGAGAGAAGCTTTCACTTTATATCTAGTTACAAGTTGTGAGACTGCATTGGACAGAACATAATAATTATTAAATTAAAGTAGAGTCTTATAACTTAGTTACCTTAGAATATTTTATATGATGACCAGGGTTGAAAAGGTACCTGTTTAAAGGCAGAGAAGCAGCTAATCTCTTAGAATAGTTTGGAAGTTGCTTTGTTATTGCATCTCAATACATATACATGTTTAATGTAAGACTATCTATATATTTTATCATTTAATCTAAACAGAAACATCCCAATTTAACAAAATTAAATGTTATTAATTTAATAATAAATTTCATAAATTATAGTACATTTATGTAAATATATAAATGCATTAATAATTTACTAACTTATTATTTTATTTATTAATGTGGCAAGTAACTCTCAGAAAGGCAAATAATTTTTATTGCATTGCAAAGTATTTTAGTGGCAGAATAAGAATTTGAATTTAGGTAGCAACTGATACTTCAAATTCAAATTCTTGGGCCCAACCCTAGGCCCAAATTACATTTAGCTGATACTTAAGCCCAACTACTCTGAACTACTCCCTATGAATTTGTATCATCTGAACACAGATAAATATGATTTGATCATTTCATCAAATTTTTGAATTAATACATGGGACAGACATTACTGAAATCCAAACCTTTAAGAAGAGAGAAAATCCTCTCTTTCTGTGGACATAAAATAAATAAACAAAAACCTTTTAGGAACTTCACTTAATAATAAAATGTTCAATTGCTTAGGAAATCTATGCCCTTTCCAAAAATCCTGAACATTTACTAGACCAACTATATATAAGTGTACTAACAGTATTATACTAATTATACTATACTACTGAAATATAACTACAGTAACATTCAGTTGTTACAATTGTTTTTGAAATATTGAGGTCCTTTTTAAAAATGTTTCATTGGAATCCACATGCATCCTCTCCTGTCACCCCTTGGTCAATTCGTAAAATTCAATTATATAAACAAACCAGTATCATAAAATATAAATGAGAATTCATCCTCTACTCAAACTAGATTGGAGTTTTTAGTATCTTGTACTCTCCATTTAATTTCTATCTCCACAGCATGTCCTTCCTCGCTCCTTTCTCTTTCCTTCATTTTTTCCCCCAAATCTTTTCCTATGCAATGGAAATCAAAGAATTCTTGGTGTCAGAGAAAGCTATATAATTCTACCTTGGGAAATGATGCAATAGTTATTACCCAATCACATCATGCTTGTAAAGTAACCTAAGTGCCTAGCCTAAAACTTGTCCCTATATTCACAACAAAAGTCTCTACAGATAATAAATGTTGTAATATATGAAAATACCTGGTATAAAGTGGTTGTTCCAAAATTGCAGCCCCCACGAATACATATTCATATGTCTTACTATCTTATCCATCTTTCAATGTCAAGTTTGAATCTTATGTTCTCTATGAGGCCTAGTCTGGTAAGTCCTGTCTCGATGAAGTGATCTCCCTCCTGTTGTTCCCTTTCACACTTTTATCAGCCTTTCGTTTGTTATCTTTCAAAATAAGCTTTATTCTGCATTATGTTATTTTTAAAATTCACAAGACCTTATAGAACCATTTTTTCAAGCTCCTCAACAATTTAAGAGTTTAGGACAAAGGAATTAAGACACTTTCCCCTAGTCACACTAAGTTAAAGGCAAACATTTGTTCTAGTTCACCATTAGTGCTTAATTATCTCATTGAAAGCTCCACAAGGACTAAAATTATGCTATCTCCTTTTATTATCTTTACTCCCTGAAGCTAACAGTTAGTGGTAGCAACACCAAGTAGGCACTCAATGCACTCTTGATACATTAAATTATACTGATTTTACATCCAGGAGGGATTTCTGAATGTGGCCAAGCACAAGATTCACCTGAGGGCTTGATAAAATACATAGAATCTTGTCTCTACTCCCAGATTCTGACTGTAGCTCTGCAGTGGGCCCCAGGAATCTGTATTTTTAACAGATTCCCCAACCGAGTAGATCTTAATGGTTTAAGAAGTACTGCTTAAGAATCACTGACTAGGACACATACCCTATTCTGGAATGTTTCCAGAGGAAAAATTCCACAGTTTTGCTTAGTAACATGTTTGGTGTCTAATAGACCTTATAGCTAAAGAAAAAAAATTTTTATAATGCTGTTAACTAAATTCTCATGACTGCAATTTCTTCCCTACTAACCCGGGTGGAAATGGGTAACAGCTGGTCCTTTAATAACCCTTGAAGATTGTTATTAAGTTACTCATCCACCTTCTCTTCCCTCAGCTAAATAGTTCCAATCTTTCTCAGATATCCAACAGGCACTTTTTCCCAAGCCCTCTTTTCTCTCAGAGTTGTCTAAGTTTTGAATTAACACTAATAGCCTATGATTGTGCTGTATTAGATAAGATGCAATGAAAAGCATTTTAAAAATTTGGAGAAGTAGCATACAAGTGGTAGGATTTGGTTTGCGAGTAACATTTTTATATGTCTTGTCTGCACACATCTCTATACGTTTTTTTTTTTTTTTAATATTTCTAAGCAGATACAGAGGCAGTACAGTGCCAAGGACTTCATATAGCCAGGGCAGGGCACCAGGGCTTCCACTAACAGGGTGTATATCTTGGAACAAGTTATTTTCCCTTTAATATTGTTTATTCCCTTACAAGGAAGACAATCTATGCTCTACCTAAACTCTAGCAGTTATCGTGAAGCTCCAATCAGAGCAGCAGAAGGAACTTTGAAACATACAGAGTCCAGTATGTATCTAGACTTCAGGATTAGACACAAAGGAGGCTGGTTTAATGGAAAGTGATAAAGAATTGATCCATTCATGTTCACATGAATGCTAGAAAGTTAGTAGCATGGGGATAAATATTGCAGGATTACTCAACAACATCAACTGTCTGAGATACAGCTAGGACAAGTCAGCAGGCAAATTCATGGCCACAACTAACCAGTGATTTTCTTGAAAGGCAGATGGTTTTCTGAGATCTGATAATTGTATCTGCCTACTCTGGACCTAATTTCTCAGCAGGATCTTCCTCATGATGGCCCAGCTATGGTATCACTCCTGCTGTGGTATCTCTATTGCAATTCAGCCAAAGCCATTCTACTGTAAACTGTGATGGTTATACATGGGTTCATAGCAGAGCAATACCCATTGTCAAAGAAGAAATTGGATGTAGGGTGTCAGCTGTAGGAGAAAGACTGATTCAGCATCATCACCACTTACCACCCTGGTCAGTCATTACTCAATAATAGCTATCATTTACTAAGCATTATTAACTAGCTCGTTGACCTAGGTGATGATGATGCTAGTTCTCTGTTGCGAATAATGCAGTGTATTATCTCATGTGATCATCATATGGTAATATGAGTTAGTAATTATCCTGTCTTACTGATTAAGAAACTGAGGTAGAAAGAGATGAAATCATTTGACTGAGATGCCATAGTCACCTGATCCTCAAAATCTGACTACGGGATATCTGAACCAATGCACTTGAACACCAGACTTCATCAGTTTGGCCTGCTATAGCAAAGTGTCATAGACTGGATGGCTTATAAGTAATAGAAATGTATTTCTCTCAGTTCTAGAGGCTGGAAGGCTGAGATCATAGTGCCAACATGGTCGGGTTCTGGTGAGGGCCCTCTTCTGGGTTACACACTGCCAGCTTCTTTTTGTATCCTTGCATGGAGAAAAGAGGATGTAGGATGTAGTCAGTCCATTTCAAGCATGCTACACAATTTTAAGGTTGGACATGGAACTAGGGCCTGATAAAAATAAATGATGACATTGCATCCTGCTTGAGGAAATCTTCTGGTAACTTTATTATTAGAGATTGAAGTCATAACTTATTGGCGAAGCATCTAAGACTTTTCAACATCTAGATCCAAATTTTTCTCAATCATATTCCCTGACAGTACCCTTCATCACACCCCATATTCAAAGACACACAAAAACGTCTCCTACCTGCTGCTCCGCTTCAAGCTCCCCAACCTCACAACCTTTGTTTTCACTGGCTCCCTGACTCTAATAGTCTTTACAAAATTATCATGGCCAAATACTGACCTTTCCTCAACAAACAATTTCAGCATTTCTGCTTCATTTCCTTATTTCTAATGTAAACAAGCAGATGTTATTTTTGAACTCCTATCTTTTTTATTCCTAGAATTTTCTGTTCTATAATGTTACATGATAATATCTTATCACTCTTAAAAATCAGTAATTTTGAGGGCATGTACTAGGGGCTAATGACAATGTCACATGCTTTCCTAACCTTCACATCAATCCTGTGGTGCTGGTGTTATCATTTTCATTTTATGAGAAGGAATTCAGATTTGCATAAGGAACACAAGGTCTTAACACCTGGGTTTACATCCAGATATCTCTCAATGTGAAACCTGTGTTATCCATAACCATCTCCTTATTGTTAGTAAACTCATAAAAACAAAATCTGCATCTTGCTTATATTTGATTCCCTACACATTGCACATGACAGGCACCATGCTTTTTTTTTATTCCTTTGAAAATTGATTTAAATTAAATTCTGCCTTACAGCATAAGCTTTCTTGAAGCTGTATATTCACTCCAAACACAAAACAACCTGAGACCTTCTTCGCCTTTGTTCGTCATTGATGAATGTTTGCTTGTTCTTTTAGTTACATTAAACTCTTTTATTCATTTTTACTTTATACTGGCTCCCCACGTTCTTGTTGCTGAACTGACAATCCTTCATTTTAGTTGTTTGACAGCTTTTACGCCCTGCCTGCCAGCATCAATATTTACTAATGGACCCTTTATCTTACAAAAGCTGTTTTCAATCAAGAAAGATAATGAAGAAATTACGTGACCCTAGACATGTAGCTACCAGTAACCATGGCATGTGTCATTTGGCTTTTTTGCCATCTGTGCCCAAGCAACAGGGCAGGGCAAGGAAAGGATAGAGGAGCAGAGATAGCAGAGGAGAACTCCAAGGAGAGAGAAGATTGATGATTCAGAAGCAGGAAGGGAACAAGTGTTTTTGAGTCTGTTTCTAAGGCCCAGACATTTTACATGCATGTTCCTATTTAATTCTCAAAACAATGCTAAGAGATTATGGCTAGCCCTTTAATTTTTTCTTAAATGAAGAAAAATTGAGGATCAAAGACAAATGACAGGTTCAAAGGAACAGAAACAGAAGTGAGAGAAACTGTATATTATGTTAATTTAAGTCCCTGAAATTTGGAACTGTCCAGAACAGATCTGAATCCAGGCATTATCCATAGGATTAGGTAATCTTGAACAAGTTGTTAATGTGTGCATAAGTGTGTGTGTGTGTGTGTGTGTGTGTGCATGCGTGTATGCATGTACATTTAGCAAATTTCCTTTTTTCCCCCCCAAGGCTTGTAGTTTTGTATTTTTTAATTTTTCTAGTTTTATCTTAGGTTCAGGGAGTAATGTGCAGGTATATTACATGGGTACATTGCATGATGCTGACACTTGGTGTATATGAATAATCTATCACCAAGGTAGTGAGCATAGTATCTGATAAGTAGCCTTCTAAACCACACCTGCCTCCTACCCTCCCACTTTGTTTATTGTTCCCATGTTTATGTCCACATGTATTTAATGTTTAGTTCCCATTCGTAAGTGAGAACATACAGTATTTCATTTTCTGCTCCTGTGTTAGTTTGTTAGTTCATTTAGGATAATGGCCTCCAGCTGCATCCATTTTGCTGTAAAGGACATGATTTCATTATTTTTTATGGCTATGTAGTATTCCACAGTGTATATATATCATTTTTTTGTTATCCAGTTCACTGTTAATGGTAATCTTAGATGATTCCACGCTTTTGCTGTAATGAACATATGAGTGCATGTGTCTTTTTGGTAGAATGATTTGTTTTCCTTTTGAGTATATACCCAATAGTGGGATCACTAGGTCAAATGTTAGCTCTTTTAAATTCTCTTAGAAATCCCCACACTGCTTTTCATAGTGGTGGAACTAATTTTTATTCCAACCAGCGGTGTGTGTTTCCTTTTCTCTGCAACCTCACCAGTATTTGTTGAATTTTGACTTTCATAACAGCCATTCTGATGGGTGAGAGATGGTATCGTATTGTGTTTTCGATTTGCATTTCTCTAATGATTAGTGAGTATGAACAGTTTTTCATGTATTTTTTGGCCACAAGTATGTCTTCTTTTGAGAAGTGTCTGCTCATGTCTTTTGCCCATTTATTAATGCGGTTATTTGTTTTTGTTTGCTGATTTGTTTTAGTTCCTTATTCTGACTATTTGACCTTTGTCAGATGCATAGTTTGCAAACACTTTCTCCCCTCTGTAGGTTGCCTCTTTTTTGATAGTTCCTTTGGCAGTGCAGAAGTTCTTTAATTTAGTTTGGTACCACTTGTCAATTTTTGTTTTTGTTGCAATTGCTATTGAGGACTCAGTCATAAATTCTTTGTCAAGGCTGATGTCCAGAATGGTATTTTCTGGGTTTTTTTCTAGAGTTTGTCTTGTTTTAGGCTTTACATTTAAGTGTTAATCTATCTTGAGTTTATTTTTGTATATAGTGAAAAGAAGGGGTCTAGTTTCAGTCTTCTGTATATGGCTAGCTGGTTATTCCAGCACTGTGTATTGAATAGGGAGTCATTTCCTCATTGTTTGTTATTGTTGACCTTGTCAAAAATCAGGTGGTTGTAGATGTGTGACTTTATTTCTGGGTTCTCTATCCTCTTCCATTTGTTGATGTGTTTGTTTTCATACCAGTACTATGCTGTTTCAGTTATGGTAGCCTTGTAGTATAGTTTGAAGTCAAGTAGTGTGATATCCTCTGCTTTGTTCTTTTTGCTTAGGATTTCTTTGGTGAATCAGGGTTTTTCAGTTCTGCATGAATTTTAGAATAGTATTTCTAATTCTCTGTGAAGTGTCATGGTAGTTTGATAGGAATACCACTTAATCTATAAATAGCTTTGGGCAGTATGTCCATTTTAGCAATATTGACTCTTCCTATAAGTGAGCATGGAATGGTTTTCCTTTGATTGTCTCATGTCTGATTTCTTTCAGCAGTTTTTCCTAATTCTTGTAGAAATCTTTCACCTCCATTGTTCACTGTATTCTGAGGTATTTTATTCTCTTTTGTGGCCATTATAAATGGGATTGTTTTCTTGACTGAGCTTGGATCATACTAGTATATAGAAATGCTACTGATTTTTGTACATAGGTTTTGTATCATGAAACTGCTGAAGTCATTTATTAGTTTTAGAAGCCTTCTGGTGGAGTCTATGGGGTTTTCTTGGTATAGAATCATATTGTCTACAAAGAGATATTCTGACTTCCTCTCTTCCTGTTTGGATGCCTTGTGTTCTTTCTCTTGCCTGAGTGCTCTGACTAGGACTTCCAGTACTATGTTGAATAAGAGTGGTGACAGTGAACATCTTTGTCTCATTCTGATTCTCAAGGGGAATGCTTCCAGCTTTTGCCCATTTGGTATGATGTTGGCTACTGGTTTGTCATACATGACTCTTATTATTTTGAGATATGTTTATTCAATTCCTAATTTGTTGATTGCTTTCAAAATGAAGGATTATTGAATTTTATTGAAGGATTTTTCTGTATCTATTGTGATGATCATGTGAATTTGGTTGTTAATTCTATTTATGAGGTGAATCACATAACCAATCCTGCATCCCAGGAATAAAAACTACCTGATTGTTGTGAATTAGCTTTTTGATGTGCTGTTGGATTTGATTTGCTAGTTGTATTTTGTTGAACATTTTTGCAACTGTGTTCACCAGAGAGATCAGCATAAAGTTTTCTCTTTTTTGCTGTTTTTTTGTCAGGATTTGGTATCAGAATAATGATGGCTACATAGAGTGAGTTAGGGAGGATTCCCATCATCTTGATTTTTTTGAATAATTTCAGTAGGATTTGTACTGGGTCTTCTTTATATTTCTGGTTGAATTCAGCTGTGAAGCCATATGGTCTAGGACTTTGTTTGTTTGGTAGGCTTTTTGTTACTGATTCAATTTTGGAATTTGTTATTTGTCTGTGCAGAATTTTAACTTCTTCCTGGCTTCATCTTGGGAGGTTGAGTCCATCCAGGAATTCTTCCATTTCTTCTATGTTTTCTACTTTTTGTGTATACGGTGTTTGTAATAGTGTCTGATCATTTTTTTGTGTGTATATTTTTGTGTGGTTGGTGGTAATGTCCCCTTTGTCATTTCTGACTGTGTGTATTTGTATCTTTTCTCTTAATTTTTGTATTAATCTAGTTAGTCCATCAATCTTGTTTAGTCTTTCAAAGAACCTACTTTTGATTTCACTAATGTTTTGTATAGATTTTTTTCATTTCAATTTTGTTCAGTTAAGCTCTGATTTTGTTTATTTCTTTTCTTCTGGTAGTTTTGGGATTGGTTTGCTCCTGTTTTTCTAGCTCCTCTAGGTGACACAGTATGTTGTAAATTTGAGATTTGTCTAACTTCTTGATGTTGGGGTTTAGTACTATGAATTTTCCTCTTAATATTGCTTTACCTGTGTTCCAAAGATTCAGGTATGTTGTGACTCTGTTTTCATTAGTTTTAAAGAATATTTTTATTTTTGCCTTAATTTCATTCTTTATCCAAGAGTAATTCAGAAGCAAGTTGTTTAATTTCCATAAATTATTGTATGGTATTAATAGATCTTTTTGGCATTGATTTATATTTTTGTTGCTCTGTGGTCTGAGAATGTGGTTGGTATGGTTTTGATATTTTTGAATTTGCTGAGACTTGCTTTATAGCTAAGCTGTGATCAGTCTTGGAGTCTTATATGTGTCATGTGCAGATGAGAAGAATGTATATTCTGTTGTTGTCAAGTGGAGTATTCTGTATCTATTGGATGTAACTGGTCAAGTGTTTAGTTTAAGTCCAGAATATCCTTGTTAGTTTTCTACCTTGATTATCTATCTAATGCTGTCAGTGGGATGCTCAAGTCCCCCAGTATTGTGTGATTGTCTATATTTCTTAATAGATGTCTAAGAATTTGTTTTATGAATCTTGGTACACTAATGTTGGTTGCATATATATTTAGTATAGTTCAGTCTTCTTGTTGGTTTGAGCCCTTTATCATTATGTAATGCCTTTGTCCTTTTTGATCATTATTGTTTTAAAGTCTATTTAATCTGATATAAAAATAGCAACTCCTGATCTATTTTGTTTTCCATTTACCTGATAGATCTTTCTCCATCCCTTTACTTTGAGCCTATGGGTGTCATTACTTGTGAGATGAATCTCTTGAAGACAGTAGAGAATTGGGTCTTGCTTCTTTGTCCAATTTGTCACTATATGCCTTTTAAGTGGGGGCATTTAGCCCATTTACATTCAGGTCAATTGATATGTAAAAATTTGATCCTGTCATTGTGCTGTTAGCTGGTTACTATGTAGACTTGATTGAATACCTCCTTTATCATGTCATTGGGCTTTGTGCTTAAGCGCGTTTTTGTGATGACAAGTATCGTTCTTTCAATCCCATGTTTAGCACTCCCTTTATGACTTCTTGTAAGGTAGGTCTAGTGGTAAATTATCCCCTAAGCATTTGCTTGTCTGAAATTAACTTCATTTCTTCTTCACTTATGAGGATTAATTTGATGGCATATGAAATTTTGGCTGGAATTTCTTTTCCATACGGATATTAAAAATAGATCCCCAATTTCTTCTGTTTTATAAGGCTTCTGCTGTAAGGTCTACTGTTAGCCTTTATAAGTGACCCACCTCTTCTCTCTAGCTGCTTTTAAGATTTTTTTCCTTTGCTTTGACCTTGGGGGATCTCATAATTATATGTCTTGGAGATGGTCATCTTGCACAGTATCTCGCAAGGGTGTTCTGAATTTACTAAATTTGTTTGTTGACCTCTAGTGGGATTGGGAAAATTTTCATGGACTATATCTTCAAATATGTTTTATAAGTTGCTTGCTCTTTTTCCTTTTCTTTTAGGAATGTCATTGAGTCATTGGTTTGGTCTCTACATAATCCTAAATTTTTCAGAGGTTTTATTCTTGTTTTAAGTTCTTTTTTATTTTATTTTTATCTGCCTGTGTTGCTTTGAAGGAGCAGCCTACCACTTCTGAGAGTCTTTCCTGAGCTTGGTCTATTATTTTGATAAAGTTTCCAATTGTATTTTGAAATTCCTGTAGTAAATTTTTCATTTCCAGAAATTTAGTTTTGTTCTTTCTTAAAATAGTTATCTCATTATTCAACGTTTGGATCATTTCACTGATCCTTTGGATTAGGTTTCAATCTTTTCTTATATCTATCTTAATGAACTTCATTGCCATCTAGATTCTAAAATCTATGCCTGGCATTTCAGTCATTTCAATCTTCTTGAGAGCCATTGCTAGAGAGCTAGTGTGATGATTTGCACGTAAAAAGACACTGGCATTTAGAGTTGTCAAAGTTATTGTGTTGGTTCTTTTTCATCTATAAGGGCTGATGTTCCTTTATCCTTTAAAGTTACTGTTCTTCCAATAGGGCTTTTTGGTTTTTTATTTTTATGATCTTTGTTGCCCTTGAGTTTCCTTTCTTCTTTTATTTTTGAGACAGGGTCTTACTCTGACACCCAGGCTGTAGTACAGTGGCATGATCGTGGCTCACTGAAGCCTTGACTTTCTGGGCTCAACCGATCCTTCCAGCTCAGCCTCCCGAGTAGCTGGGACTGCAGGTATGGGCCACCATGCCTGGCTAATTTAAAAAAAAAAAAAAATTGTAGAGATGGGGTCTCACTGTGTTGCTCAGGCTGGTCTCAAACTCCTGGGCTCAAGTGATTTTCCCACCTTGGCTTCCCAACGTGCTAGGATTACACGTGTGAGTCATCATGCCCAGTCTTGAGAGTTTGTGGTGCAAGCTTGGTGTAATTGAATGACTTTATTTCTGGATGTTTTCAGGGGGCTCAGGCTGAGCTCTGTACTCCCAGGTTGTCTGCTCTAACCCTGGGTGGCTGGGATCAGGTCTGCAGCTTTGTCCTTTAGCCCATCAAGGTTGAGTGTTGCCTGAGCTTGATGGGCTAGGATGCTCCCAGACTGCTGGCAACAGCACTCCGTAGGGGTGAGTGGGGGGTCATGGGTGTAAGTGCTCCAGCAGGGCTGGTAGGGGCACCATAGATGTGAAGCGTGGTAGTGGTGGCAGGGGCACTGGGGGCAGGAAGCACTCCAGCGGGGGCAGAAGGAGTGCTACAGGCAGGGAGTGCTTAACATGAGCATCAGGGGTGCCATAGGCAAATGTGCTCCAATGGGGTAGGGAAAGGGTTGCAGGAGAACACATTCAGTGGGGAGGCTGTCAGCAAAAGTGCTCTGGTAGGGCAGCAGGGGGGCTAGGACAAAGCCACTGTGGTGGTGGACACTGGTGAAAGTGCTCTGGTGGAGTAGTTAAAGCTGTGCTGCATGCAGACATGGCTAGGCAGGGACTCTGAAAGGGGCTGGCGGACTGTGGGGTTCACAGATCAGATTCATCCTGGTCCTGTAGGGAAGAGAGCCCTGCTCCCTCCAGGTCTAGTGACTTACGTAACTCAGAGCCATTATATCCTTATGAGCCATTCAGGGCCTGGAACATGTCCCATATTCAGCAACCCCATGAAGGATTCCTAGTTTCCTCTCCCTTTCATCCTGCTGTCTGTGTTGTCTCTCTAATATCTTTTAGTCCATTCTTTCAGATGATCTGTTCTGAGTATGCTGATTTACTGGATATTTTGGTCTGTTTTGGTGGAAGACGTTCCTCCTGGCAGTATCTAGTTAGCTGTCTTGTCTTGGATACACTGTCCAAATTTTTAATTTCCAAGCCTATAAAATGAGAATAATAGAAGATCAACTCTGATGATTTACTATGAGGATTAAATGAGATAATGGATATACAGGTTTTAGCCCAGTTTCAGATACAAAACAACTGCTGCAAATATAACAAGCTTTTATATTTTTATTCTTATTAGTACTAAAATGAAATAATGGCTCCAACATTTAAATGTGAGCCCATTTCCCTTTGAATTCTATGTTATTTCCATGCTATCATGAAGTCTGGACAAGTCAGTAAATAAAAGGAATAAGAAAGAAAGGGCAAGAATAATATATTAAAAAGCTCTCTCCGTCTGTAAAACAGGCTTCATTATGTTGATTAGACTACAGGAAGAGCTCTCTCTAGCCCAGATTAGTACTTCCAAAATTTCAGAATTCACCAAGCTTAGTCATTCTCCAGTTTTCTGGGTAATGTAATGGTACTTTATTGCCATGCTCAAGTTGATTCCTTTATATTCATACTGCAGTTTTATAGTAAAATTTGCTCTTTATCAACACATACAGCATATTTATTGTGTTGATAAAGCAGCAGAATACAATGTATTTGAAGCAGAATACAACCTATTTAAGTGAGAGAAATATGTTCATACTTTATTCATGCTACTCTAGAATCATAGAATCCTCAATTTTTATAGCTCCCATAGGAAAAATTGTTTATAACGTTAATCCTTTGAAGATGAAAGAATGTTAAAAACTTAAAAAAATATAATCCTGATAGCTTGGACATCTGTATTCTACTTTAAACTCAACCTTGTACTGTGCGACCTTGCTTAATCTGTCTGTTGGTATTTGCAAAGCTTTGGAAATAAGGAAAATAAAGCTTTTATTTTTTATATTCATCTATGATAAAATGTTTTGTACAGCACTAATTCGTATATTTGATGAACAGGTGTTCTCTTTCATGTCTCCATTTTTATAAACATGACCTGGTCTATTAGTCAAACAATGGTCTTAGTCTGTAAAAGGTGGATGCATAATCAGTATTTAATTACTAAGCATGTTAATGTCATTGATTCCTGGAAAAAGTGAGAATAGCTACAAATCCTCACTTTTTACAAAAATGCACATGAACACATGCTCACATAATCAGGACTGAATTTCAGCAGAAGCGTGTACTCCCTACAACCCACCCATGAATGGGTCCACACCACTAAGATTCAGTTTCCCTCTACTTTTCTAGTCCAGACACCCACCATGAGCCTAACATGGCAGTTTTTCAATAGTAAGTGAGCTAGCCCCTTTATCTGACATCAGCTTTATCAAGAGCTGGAACATTGTCTTTGAAAAAGAGTGAGTATGATTTCACTGAGAAGCCAGAAGAAAGAAATGAGGTAGAAGAGCCTGATTGCTGTAGGCATGAGAGGTGGCAGCACAGCGTAAAGCTCTCTGCACCACTCTGTCTAATGACAGTGTTCTACCACCTCTCTAGGGACAAACTGGGACAGGACAAACTGGGACAGGTTCTCCCTACAGCAACCAAGCGTGCTATTCTCTGTCCTTTTATTAGCAAGGCAACTTCCACTGAAAGCCTCCCCTGCCCAGTGCCACGTACTATCCTAGAAGAGAAAGACTCTGAACCTGTACTCCAGCCCTTTCTCTATGTTGAGTTTTGGGATCTTCATGACTTACCAGATGAGATGGTTTTACAAATGAGATGCATCTGTGAATTGTCAGAGCGGCTGACACAGAGTTGATGATAAAAACAACACAACAACAAAAAACCACTAGTTTTCTTTTGAACCTTTTTTCTGATGATCTCCTTAAAATATTTTCCCACCTTCTTGTATATTGCCTCATAACTCTGTATCAGATTTAATGACCCTTATATCTTTACATAGCTGCCTTTCTGTATTCTAACAGTATACTCCAAGCATGATGCAAAAGGTCTGTGGTATAGTTGCTAGAAAATGAAGGATGAGTGAATAAAGCAATAAATGAAAAACTAAAAGTATAAATAGAATTGTATATATAAGTATATATATAACTAATATATGCATATACGCCTGATACTTAAGTTACAGAAAACTCTGGGTGAGTGTCCCTTCCTCAGGAAAGTTTACCTTGATCACATAATGTAGCATTTGCAGAAAGTTATGATTATATTTTTGTGTTTGTTTCTTTCTTATAAAGACAAAAGACAGTAATCTTTAATCTTATACTTTTGTTTTTGTTTTTGCTCAGTTAGGAAGACAGTTTACTCCTGGAACAAACATTGTACCTGGATCAAATATTGGTCTTCAATGTATATGAGTAGAACAAATGAGTCATTCACTTCTCTCTCCTACCTCCTATTTCTCCTTATTTTTCCCTTCATCTTTCCTTGTATCCTTTTTCTTTTCTTTTTTCTGAGATGGAGTCTCACTCTGTCACCCAGGCTGGAGTGCAGTAGTGCCATCTCGACTCACTGCAACCTCCGCCTCCGGGGTTCACGCCATTCTCTTGCCTCAGCCTCCGGAGTAACTGGGACTACAGGCACTCGCCACCACGCCCGGTTATTTTTTTTATTTTTATTTTTATTTTTTGTATTTTTAGTAGAGACGGGGTTTCACTGTATTAGCCAGAATGGTCTCGATCTCCTGACCTTGTGATCCGCCCTCCTCGGCCTCCCAAAGTGCTGGGATCACAGACGTGAGTCACCATGCCCGGCCTTCCTTGTATCCTTTTTATTCTGCTTTCCCTGATTCTCACATTTATACACCTCTTCTCTCTTTTTCACGCATTTAAAAAAATTTTGTATATGACCTTCCATCTTTCCTGCAAAATATAAACACATTGTACTTGATGAAAATGATCATAAAGAATATGATGATGATGATGATAGTAATAACGTAAAGTGTGCAATATGCCAGACATTATTCTAAGCATTTTACCTAAATTAACTCACTCAACCATCCCAGAAATCCTATGAATCGGGTGCTCCTCTAGTCGCCAGTTTACAGAAGAGAAAACTGAGGCTTGGAGAAGGTAACGAGCTACTCCAGATTTTGGAACTAAGAAGTGTCAGAGATGGCTACAAATCAGAGGGTTTAACTTCAGAGTGTAAGGTCTTTAACCATTTAGATACGCTACCTCCCTAAAACCTCAATTGCCTCAAGTAATGCGTTTTAGGAATCTCTGGAGAGCTTTGGATTTTAGGATAAAATAAAATAGCTTTTAAATTTTCTTTGTTACTCTTTCACCAGTTTCTAAGAAAATTCACTTCACATTATCATTCTGAAAATAGATCTGACTGGATTGAAACTCTGAACCACTCTGGCCTCCCCTGCTGTCAACGGCAGCCTGACAGCCTCCATAGTTCTTGATCTGGGGAATTATGGGAGAATCTTGAACCTGTCAGGATGCTTGACCAGGTCCTTGTCCAGTGGGTGAATGACAGCAGCAACATTTCTGTGTCTACTTGATGTGCCGTCTGGGAGCAGCCAAATCTCAGAGTTCTGTGCAGGATATCTGCAACTAAAGACCCCAGTAAAATGCTATGTTGTGAAGGAAAGTGGGCGTGAGGTCAGAATGAAGGCACTGGCTGGGAGTCAGCATACCTGAGCTGTAATCTTTCCTCAAGATCCCCAGCTGTGTGACATGGGGCAAGCCACTTAACATTTTCAAACTTCATTTCTCTAGTTATTATACAAAGGGGTTTGGCTAGTACATCTTTCAAGGTCCCATTTATCTATAAAATTCTCTGAAACTCATTTAAAACAACACACCAAAGAAGAAAAGCAAAATAATGAATTGTCAGTTCAGGCAATTTGACCCCAAGGCTGCAACTCTGAAATTTAAATCACAGCCTATATGAAACTATCTTCTTCCCCTCTCCAAAGGACCTCCTTACTGAGTATTCGAATACCAAAAAAAAAAAAAAAAAAAAAAAAAAAAAAAGAGAGAGAGAGTAGTAAGTGATGTCTTATGAAGAGCGGTAAAACAAATGAAAATCAGCTGTGAAGGTGAGTCAGGTGCTGGGAGGTGGTAGAGATCTGTAAGAAGGGGGCAATAAAATAAGAACAATAAAAAGAAAAATGGACCTGATGTGATCTGAGAGATGGAGTCGGAGACTTTATGTCGGGAGAAGGTGGTGAGTGAAGCAGAACTTACCTGAGTCTGAGACTGAATGTGTTGTTAAATTTGGCTTTTAGGAATAGTCCTCTCAAAGTGATTCAAACAACAAAGATGACTTATTCATGACCTCATAAAGTGGAAGGTCTTCAGTATGTTTCATTCAGTCGCTCAGTGGTCTCTCTAAGCAAGTAGCTTTCTTCTGTGTCTCTACTCTGCCTTCCTTTGTGCTAATTTCAACATTATTATAAGACTGGCTTCACTCCTGGGGTCAAGATTATTAAGCTACTTCTTGTACTACAATTTCCCAGTAACTACTAGTGGGTTGGTTTTGGATAGCTTACCTGGAAGGGCAAGTAACTATTTCTATAAAGCCCTTAGAAAATCTTCTCCCATGACTCATTGATTCAACTTTAATCACATACACAATTTTATATCAATGTCACTGACCATGGGCATGATGTCCTCTGACTGGCTGAAACCTCTATTACCCAAATTAATCACTATAGCAATGGGGTGGGGGGTTCCTTATGGGATTATATAAATTTTGAATAGTACAAGAAGAGCTGGAGCACTTAATCTCCTCTACACCCAGGGCTGCTTTGCAATGGAAAAGGAGAAACATGAATATTGGGAGGCAGCAACCATGGCTATGTCACGAAAAGTCAAAATAAAGCAAGAACAAATGCTTAGAAAGAATGACAATGCGGTTTACCCTGAGAACTAGTATTGATTGATTGGAGTACAATAGGCACTTAAAAAGGCAGTCTGAATGCCATGTGTTTGCAACTCTTGATATAGCAGAAAAGTATATTAAAAAGAAGAAACAGATGTTGCCTGATTTCTGAAGTCCAGTTATTTAGAATCCGGAAGAGACAAGGCATTGCTAGGTAGCCTTCAGACTGCATTTGGTCCTGTATCTGCACGATAATATCCTGTACTACTAAAAGTTGGGTTTACCTAATAGGCTTTTCAAATTCTGCAATTCTGCAATTCTTGCCTATAGACTCAGCAGAGTAAATAAAAAAGTTAAGACAAAATTAACACAACAAATGAAATGAGATGGAACTGAATTTGATGGATAAAGTCGTTATTACATCTAGGAGGAAATAAAAGGAGTAAACTACATAGAACACAGTCTACAACCCATGATTATCCTGAACGTGTCTCCTGGTCATTAGTACATGGGCATCAGAGAATAGATGGAGATATTGCTCATTCAGTTTTCCAGGCTTAGACCCAGCCTCACAAGTGGGGAAAGGGACAGGCAGAAGTTGGTATTTCACTGTGTACAAATATTGAATTCAGTAAATGTGTGTTTAGCATTACTTAAGTACATATTTTTCTATAAGAAAATCTAGTAAGTGTAGATATATGTTCTATTTAAAATAAATTTCCAGTCTACCTGGAATGTGTGTAGGAGTGGCCTGTGTTAATGAAGGTTCAATCAGGAAAATAAAAACTATTCTGAGAGGAAACCTAGTACAAAGAATTTATTACACAAGTGATGGAAGAGATGAGAAGACAATGGGGGCCTGGGAAGCACCCCAAGATTATCAACAGCTGAACTACACAACCATCCCTAAGTTTTAAAAGGAAAGGAGAAGAATTGTGATATTGCTAGATTCTGAGACAAGGTCTCACAGAACCACAGGAAATTTGTCCGATGGACTAGACAGAGAAACAAAGGAGAACCAGCCACAAGTATAGACATCACCTAAGGTGGAGGTGGAAGTGGGTGTTCAGGGGCAGATACTCTGGACTTTCCCTTCCTCTCACCCTCTGATACCATTTCAGTGCTCCTATTGTTTGAATATCTATGTATCTCTTCAAATGAGATTCTGGACCATGCAGTATACAGGGCTGTATTCCACAAAACAGAGATAAGGAAGAACAAAGAATTAACCTTATGAAAACCAGACAGGACTGACACAGAAACTGTCATAATAGCTATAATTTATTACTTACTATGTGCTAAAGGAGGATGCTAAATATTTTGTATCCTATTTTATCTCATCCTCCCAACAGACTCATGAGATAAGTTCTATTATCAGTCTTATTTTTTCAATGATGAAACTTTCTTGGAACAGTTAAAGAAAGCAAAAGAAAATTATATGGCTTATGAGAGGCTGAGCCAAGATTCAAACGCATGTCTGTCAGTCTGTCAAGCCCAGGTTTTCCACCCTAAGTTGATGACACAGACTACCATAGCAGGCAGGCTGTAAGATGTGTCATAATGTACCCAAGTTCTTTATGCAGATGGTAAGAGTTTGCATTGGGTGTATCTAAGAAGCAATTATAAAGGCTAGGACATTGGAGTTATTTCTTCAAAAATGAGAGCACAGAAATGACATGGGCAAAAATAAGATATGGTGATAATTGGCGAAGCAGTGCTGGAGATACTAGGGCAAATGGGAGAGATAGCATAGGTATGAACAATGACAGGAAACTGCAGGACATTTTAAAGAAAGGTGTGTGTGTGTATGTGTGTGTGTGTGTGTGTGTGACAGAGAGAGAAAGAGAGAGAGGAGAGAGAAACAGAGAGAGAGAGAGAGAGAGATCTAGTTTAAATGTTGTACAGAATAACATTCAAAATATAGTTTAGAACCTGAGGTTAGAAGATCTCTGATTTACACTAAGGGTGCATTTTAAAAGAAAATAAAAACATATAATTTCTAATAATTTTTTAATACTTGCATAATTTATAAAGCTCTTCCAAATCCATTATTCTCCAGGCAGCCTTGATATAACTCAAGACTTTTTTTGCTGATTGTACATGATGGCATTGAGGCTCAAGAAAGGTAATCAACTTTCCAGCTATTGCATACTGATAGAGTTTGGATAATTGTCTCTGCCCAAATCTCAAGTTGAAATATAATCCCTAATGTTGGAGGTGGGGCCTGGTGGGACGTGTTTGGGTCATGAGTGTGGATCCCTTATGCCTTGGTGCTGTCCTTGTAGTGGTGCATAAGTTCTTGAAAGATCTGCTTGTTGTAAAGTGTGGCACCTCCCCACCCACTTTCTCTCTTACTCCTGCTTTTGCCATGTGACGTGCTTACCCCTGCTTTTACCTTTCCCCATGAGCAAAACCTCCCTGAGACCTCTTCAGAAACCAAGAAGATGCCTGTGCCATGCTAGCACAGCTTGCAGAACCATGAACCAATGACATCTCTTTTTTTTATAAATTACCCAGTCTCAGGCATTTCTCTGTAGTAATGCAAGAGTGGCCTAATACAGAAAATTAGTACTGAGGAGTGGCACATTGCTATAAAGATACCTGAAAATGTGGAAACAATTTTGGAACCAGAAAACGGGGAGCTGGAAGAGTTTGGAAGGTTCAGAAGAAGATAAGAAGATGAGGAGAAGCTTGGAACTTCTTAGAGACTGGTTAAATGGTTGTGACCAAAATACTGATAATAATATGGACAGTGAAGGCCAGGCTGATGAAATCTCAGACAGAAATAAGAAAGTTACTGGGAACTGGAGTAAAGGTCACCCTTGTTATGCCTTAGCAAACAGCTTGGCTAGCAAAGAGCTTGGCTGCATTCTGCCTATGCCCTAGGGAATCTATGAAAATTTGAACTTGAAGGTGATGATTTACGGTATGGATTGACGGAAGAAATTTCTAAGGAGCAGAGTGTTAAAGAAGTGGCAAGGCTGCTTCTGACAACTTACACTCAGTTGTGGAAGCAAATAAATGACTTAAGTTGGAAGTTATATTTAAGGGAAAAGAAGAGTGTACAAGTTTGGAAATTTTGCAGCCTGGCCATATGGCAGAGAAAGAGAAAAATTCTTCAGGAGAGGAATTCTGGCAGGCTGTGGAGCAACCACTTACTATAAGATTTATGCAATACAAAAGCTAGGTGCTGATAGCCACATATATGGCAAAAAGGCCTTGAAGGCATTTCAAAGATATCTGAGGCACTCCCTTCCATCACAAGCCTGGAGGCCTAGGAGGACTAAATGGTTTTGTGAACCAGGGCCAGGGTGGTGCTGTCCTGCGCAGCCTTGAGACACTGCTCCCTGCATCTAGGCAGCTTCAGCTTCAGCTGTGGCTCAAAGGGCTCCAGTATAGCTAAGGCTGCTGCTTTGGAAAAGGCAAACCACCATAAGTCTTGGCAGCTTCCATGTGATATTAAGTCTGCCAGTCCACAAAGTGCAAGAGTGATGGGGGTTTGGCAACCTCTGCTTAGATATCAGAGGATGTATGAGAAACCCTGGGTGCCCAAACAGAAGCCTGCTGCAAATGCAGGCTCTCACTGATAATCTCTATTAGGGCAGTCTGGAGGAGAAATGTGAGCTTGGAACCCTGACACAGAGTCATCACTGGGGCACAGCCTAGTAGAGCTGTGAGAAGGGGGCCACTTTCCTCCAGACCCCAAAATGGTAGATCCACTGGCGGTTTGCACCCTGTGCTTGGAAAAAGCTTTAGGCACCTGTGAGAGCAGCTGTAAGAGCTGAACCCTGCAAAACCACAGGGGTGGAGCTGCCCAAGGCCTTGAGAGCTCACCCTTTGCACCAGTGTACCCTGGATGTGGGACATTAAGTCAAAAGAGATTATTTTGGAGCTTTAAGAGGTAATGACTACCCTGGGTTTCAAACTTGCAGGGGACCTATAGCCTCTTTCTTGTGGCCAATTTCTCCCTTTTGGCACAGGAATGTTTACCCAATGCATGTACCACCAATGCATCATGGAAGTAGCTAACTTGTTTTTGATTTTACAAGCTCATAGGTGGAAGGAATTTACCTTGTCTTGGATGAGACTTCGGACTTTTGAATGAATTCTCGAATGACTTAAGACTTTGGAGGAAGGTATGATTATACTTTATAATGTGAGAAGGATGAGATTTGGGGGTACAGGGAGTATAATGGTATAGTTTGAATATATCTCTTGCCCAAATCTCATGTTAAATTGTGATCCCCAGTGTTGGAGGTGGGGTCTGGTGGGAGGAGTTTGAGTCATGGGGAAGGATCTCTTATAGTTTGGTGCTCTCCTCACCAAAGTGAGAGAGTTTTCACATGGTCCAGTCATTTAAAAGTGTGTGGCACCTCCCCACAACCCCTTGCTCCTACTCTGCCATGTGAGATACCTGCTGTGGCTTCACCTTCTGCCATAAGTAAAAGCTCCTTGAAGCCTCCCGAGAAGCAGAGCAGATACCTGTGCCATGCTTGCACAACTTGCAAAACCATAACCCAGTTAAACTTCTGTCCTTTGTAAATTACACAGTCTCAGGTATTTGTTTATAGCAATACAAGAATGGCCTAATACACATAGTAAATATTATGTGAGAGTCAAGACTAGAACTCTTGCTGCTTACTCCTAATGTCAGATCTCTTCACATATAATCAATATGAATTTGTGAATAAATTATATATTTGGCTTCAAGACACAGCAACTAATTCTAGATAACTCAAAGAAAAAGAAGCCTCATTATAAGCACAAAAGAGAGAGTCATGTTTCCTTGAAGTAAAGATACAACTGAGACAGCATGATACTGGGACTCAGGTAAAAAAAAAAAAAAAAAAAAAAAAAAAAACACGTTAATTTTATCTTGATCTGTTTAATCTTCTCCCAGACCAGTAACTTTCCTCACTTTTTCAGTCCACTTAGAAAGAATAAGAAAGGGAAAGATACCCATGTCATCATAAAATCTGGATTTAAGTTCTAATAACCCAAAATTATCTCCCTCTCTCTCTCTCCACCCCAAACTCTCAGGAAGAAACTATAACTAGACCAGTTTTGATCAGGCATCTCTGTTTGATTCAATCAGCAGTGAGAAATATGTGTATATAGTCACATTATTAAAAATGGTTGACAGGGGCTTCCAGTAAAGTGAGGTTACTGGAGAACATTACTTCAAATGGTATTTATCACACTCTGACTGTATTATAAGAATTTTTCTGCTGTCAGATGGGAGGAAAGGCCATGTCTCTGTTTATCAATAAAGGCTCTAGACCAGCATAGAAGAGAAGCAGGATGATCAATTCCTCGGATTGCCTGAAGAGCAAACCCATGCCTCCTCCTGAGCAATGCCCATCAAGCAGAGAAAACCAAAGGGAGTGCCTTAGGTCTCTCCGTTAGTTCACATCCAACCTGGTGACTTCTAGTCCTCCAGAATCTTTTGCTCAGGCAAAAGGAAGACTGTCACATAAATAAGATTAAGAAGACTCATTCACAGGTCGTGATTTCATTGAAAATCTGAGAGCCTGACTCTCTGGGATGCACCACTCTTAATAAACTTAGAATGAATTCAACATTTTATAATAAAAATGTCTCTTAGGTGGGTACAGTTAACAAAGCACCTCTATTGCTCTGATCTCATTTGATTCTCACAGCAACTTTTTATCACTGCAAAGGTAGGAAAAGCTGTTTGCTTCCCTATTTCATACACGAGTCTACTGAGGTTCATAGAGGCTCACAGCATCATGAGGTAGTTTGTGCCATTTCGATTAGATGCCATGTCTCTTTATTCCCAATCCAATACTCTTCTATTGTACCACAATTTTTACCTTGTAAGATCCCTCTCCTATTTCTTTATTTTCTTAAATTTTATTAACCACCCCTCTCTGGCTTCTCTTTATCACCTTAAATATATTTTTCCTTTTAGGACATAAAATTATTTGCTATAATTGAGTCTCTTTGTTTATAACCATGTTTCCCCTTTCATTGCCTAGTGTTTCATTTGGAGATATGCAGTCAGCATTACAACAGGTATCTACTTTTCAACGTGTGAGAAGCTCATCTGATGAAATTACAATTCCTAGCTAAAAGAGGCAATCAGAATAAAGTATACACTGAAGAGAGACCCATGCCTGCATTGGATTACCTTGGTTGCTTGTCAGAATGTTATTACCCAAACTCCTTTCTCCCTTTCTCATCTGTTCATCTGTCTTAGGCTGTTCAAGCATTACTATAAAGAAATACCTGAGAAGGGGTAAGTTTGAAATAAAAGAGGTTTAATTGGCTTACAGTTTTGCAGGCTGTACAAGCATGGTGCTGATGTCACTTGGCTTCTGGGGAGGCCTCAGGGAGCTTTTACTCAAGGTGGAAGGCGAAGTGGGAGCAGGCATGTCACATGGTGAATGCAGGAGCAAGTGAGAAAGAGCAGAGGGAGAGATGCCATACACTTTTAAACAACCAGAACTTATGAGAATGCAGAGTGAGATCCCACTTACCACCAAGGGGGTGGCCCAAGTGATTCATGAGGGATCAACCCTCATGATCCAAACACCTCCCACCAGGCCCCACGTCCAGCATCGGGGGTTATATTTACATATGAGATTTGGACAGGGACAAATAACCAAGTTACATATCCCAAATTTTTTCTCTGCAAAATCGTTTTTCAGAATTTGTTTTACAGTTGAAATCTGAAGAAATGGAACCCCTAACATTTTTTTTTGACAGAGTCTTACTCTGTGCCCCAGGCTGGAGTACAGTGACACAATCTCGGCTCACTGCAACCTCTGCATCCTGAGTTCAAGTGATTCTCGTGCCTCAGCCTCCCATCATAGCTGAGATTATAGGCGGCTTCCCCCATGCCTGGCTAATTTTTGTAAAGAACGGTTTTCACCATGCTGGCCAGGCTGGTCTTGAATTCCTGGCCTCAAGTGATCAGCCTGCCTTGGCCTCCCACAGTGCTGAGATTACAGGTCTGAGCCACTGAGCCAGGCCCCAACATCTTTATTTTTAAAATTTAGTTGCTTGGTATTGGAGAGAGCCAGTTGTGTGTGACTCACTGTCACACAATGCTGCTACCATTTCCCAGGAAGGTGGTTCTTCTCTATAGCCATCTTTGGACATGGATGTTTCTGGAATTTGTATATCCTAAAGTTGGGAAACAGGACAGAACTGGTGAAGTTTTTAGATATACTAGTATCCAGGTAATGGACACAGCAAGTAAAAACAAAGTCTCTTTGGATTTCTGAATTCACCAGAATAGAGCTTGGAATTCTGAATATGTAATGCTGGAGCCAGGACCAACTGCAAAGATCCTTTGGCACTGTGCTGTCAAGGAAACTGAGGTAATGTACAACAGAAGTACTTGCTGAGAGTCACCTGCAACATCCCAGTTCAGCAAGGTGTGCAGTAAACCTTGCTCTGTCCCTTTGGTTTACAAGCTGCTGCCCCTTTGTATTGAAATGAAGCATGCAGGAAGACTCAGTGAAATTACCTTTGAAAATTTCCAGCTGGGTTGTACCCTCCTAATACCAGGTTTAAAAGCACAGGGTGGTTGTAAAGAATGTTTCCAAAGGGTGGGCTGTGGGGATGGTAGAGTTGGTGATGGAAAGGAGAGAGATAGAAAGAAATGGTTTTTATGATGAGATTCTCACCGGGAGCTAAAATTATCCAACGGGGTGGAAGGGGGGAGTTGTGTTTAATGTTTGTTAAATTCTGGATAGCTATTTAAGCTGGGAGTGGTGAATTCATGGGGTATACTGGGTCTCTTGGAAGATGGTTCAACCTTTCCTTTGTCCTTCCCCTAGAAGAAACTAAGAAGAAGGGGAGGGTATGGAAATGGATGGGTGGGTGAGGTTTAACACAATGTTGAAGTCTACCAAAACACAAATCTTTCTGCTGAGCAAATCACGGTGTTTCCTGGGCACCAACCTAGGAAAGTGAGTCTAATAATGTGGTGATCTGTGCAGCACCAAAGAGCATTTGATCTGGAGTGGCAGCGGGAGGGTAATCCAGAAAACCTTGCCTCAACTTATAATAAAGGAGTGGTGGGTCTATTTATTAACATGCTAATAATATGCCAGTAAACATTAAAAGATCTTGACTGTATGCTGGGCACTGCCCCTGGCACTTGCCCTCAATTATTTCATCTATTCATTACCTCAAACCTATCTGTGAAAGTAAGTATTGTTATCACTGTGATAAAAATGCATAGGATTAGAAAAGTTAACTAATTACCAAGATCACAAAACTGGCAGTGGAGAAACAGGATTGTGATTCAAGTTAATCTGTTCCAAGACCTGTGCGCAGTAATAGATACAAGTAATTTCATAGTATTCTTGCATAACAAAAACAACCTGATTTTTGAAGCTCAGTTTATGTCCTGTCTGAGTCCTGAATCTGGACTTCTAAGCTTTATAATACTAGATCTATTTCTAACCTCTTGGTTAGAAATCAAAAGTGCTCAAGAAAATCAGTCAGTAGAGGGGAATCAGACAGGGCTGGGTAAATAGTGAAATGTGGTGAGAAGAGAAGGATCAAACAAAATGGCTGTGAAAGAACAAAACAGTGTTGAGAATCCAAGCAGGCAAGCTGAGTATAAAAAGCTCATGGTTATGAAAAAGAATTCACTTTAACAAGCTTGTTTTTCCATTCTCTCCCCCCAGCTGGTCTGATGACAATCTCATTCCAACTAAATTCTCTTGTGTCGTAAATCTCTGTTTTTCCATCTCATTTTTTCTCACCTATTTTATTTTTGTTCCATTAAACACCACCTCCTCTTCCTTCCTGACCACTTCATTTTCTGCCTGGCCTTGAGATGCTCCCCAAGCATCTCAACAGCTTGACTTCTTCCTCTGCTAGGGGACTAATAGCTTTTTGTTGATCTACTGGCCATCTGGAAGCCAGAGCAGCCTCTACCCCACACAGGACCCAGGGAGAGAAACCAGTGTAGGTGGCATGAGGAGGCAGAAACAAGGAAGAAGAAGAAATAAGGAAAGCCGGGGAATTTAATAAGGAGATGACAGAAATAAAGCCAAAATGAGAGGAAAATAGGATGGAAAGAAGGGAAAGAATAAAGATAGAAAAGCCTGTATTTCAAAGATAAAGGAAGATTCATAAGACAAAATGAGAGGTAGAAAGTAAAAACGCATAGCAGAGAGGGAGAGAAAGAGAGGGTAAATAGAAGGGGGGAGATACAAAAATTTCACAAAGTGAAGGGAGAGGAAAAAAAAAGAAAGAAAACTTGAGAAAAAGTAAAATCTATATATAGTAAAGAAAAGACACCCGAGGTGGGGAGGAAGGAAGTTAGGCTGAAAGGGATGAAAAAGCAAAATGAAGTAATCAAACTAGTTGAGAAAGCTGTGAGAGACATAGCCGGCAGAAAGAAATACTGAGAGAAAAGGAAAACAAACCCAGCGGGAAGAAGATAGATGTAGGCAAAACAAGATTGAGGGAGATTCTTAGATAAAATGAAAAGACTGTGTTTTCAAGTCGATCTTTTCCCTTGCCTCTACAAAGACATCATTTCATTTAACAACAAATGTGTGCATTAAAATAGCTGAAAAACAAGTAATGCCGTAGAGCTGTGCATGCAGGGGATATTGTTTGGTCAGCAATGTCTCTCAGGAGACCCCAGGATTTCATTTAAGCTTTAGGAACCATACAAACATCATCATAATAGCTAATATTAACTGGAAATGTACTATGCACTCGCACTGTGTTTAGCACGTTGAACAGTAATTTGCATGTAATTCTCACAACAAGCTTATGAAATAGTTGCTATCAATATCTTTGTTGGTCAATGAGGATAGGGAGGCTTAGAGAGGTTAAAATAATTTGCCTAAGGCTACATAGCTTTAGGTGCCAGGCCCAGAATGCAATCAGGTAGTGAAACTCCCTAGCCCATGCTATTAACCACTTACTTTCCAAAAAGAAGGAAAAAAAAAAAAAAAAAAAAGCCATGGTGTCTGGAAGCAGGGCTCAGAACTGGACAAATTCAACCATATTGGCTGAGTCCCACTGTGTACTTGGCACTAAGTTAGTGGCCAGGAGACAGTCAGAGATAAATAAGACGTGATCTTGGCTTCCAAGAAGGTAATGAGACAGGGCTGGGGAGAAGATATGTACATGCACGGTTCACAATTAGGGAAAGTGTGTTTCTGTAGGTAAGAACTAAATGTTGTGGACACAAAGATATGGAATGACTCCTCATGGACAGGTTTGACAAGGAAGAGTAGAACTTCTCAGTGAATGTTTTCTGTAAAAAGCTAGGTAATAAATGCTTTGGGCTTTGTAGGCTACAGATCTGTGTCACAACTACTCAGCTCTTTAGAGCAGCGCAGTCCCCAACCTTTTTGCCACCAGAGACTGGTTTATTGGAAGCCAATGTTTCCACAGACAAGAGATGGGGCTGGTTTCGGCATGAAACTGTTCCATCTCAGATCATCAGGCATTAATTGGATTCTCATGAGGAGTGAGCAGCTTGGATCCCTTTCATGCCCAGATCACAGTAGGGTTCGTGCCCCTGCTCCTAGGAGAATCTAATGCCCCTCACTGCTCTGACAGGAGGCAGAGCTCAAGTGGTAATGCTGACTCACCTGCGGCTCACCTCCTGCTGGGCAGTCTGGTTCCTAACAGGCCATGGACCCGTACCTGTCCTTGGCCTGAGGGTTGGGGGCCCCTGCATTAGAGCACCAAAAAAGCCACAGACAATATGTGAACAAATAAGCAAGCATGGATGTATTCTGAGAAATTTTGTATTAAGGACAATGAAATTTAAATGTTATATGATTATTCATGTGTCACAAAATAGTACCTTTTAAACATTTCTTTCAATCATTTACAAATAATTTTAAAAAGAACATCCTTAACTCATGAGTGATGAGCTGAATTTGGTCTGGGGGTTGTAGTTGGCCAATCCCTGCCCTAGGGGGGATAATTAAGGAGAACATTTCCAGTATTGAGAGGCATGCTCAGAATCAGAGTGGCATGACAAGTCCTGGGTTTTCCAGAGAATTACTACTGTCTTCCTCAAGTGCCAGGTGTAGCCTAGGGCATGAAGGAGGTGAAGTTAGACATCTGTGTTGGGGCTGGATTATGAAGTGTGTAGAATTCCACATAAAAAGCTTGAATTTTTTGACAATGGGGAACCCTTGAAGTAGGTTTTAAGCAGGGATTTACCACAGTTCAATTTAATTTTAGATGTGAAAAAATGAATAGGAGGATTGGAAGCTCTGGCAATAATTCATGGGTGCACTTATGAAGGCCCCAACTAAAGCAGAGTCAACAGGTGTGACAGCAGGGGAAGTTCCAATCACTGCTTAAGAGGTGGGATTGATTGGTTTTGGTGGTTGAATAGGTAGGGAGGAAAAGATGCCCATTGTGGCTCACTAGTTAGTTAAGCTTTCAAAGTGAATCAAAAGAAGTAAATCTCATAAAAATACTGAGATATTCTGCAAAACCAAGCAAATATGTGTATACAATATGTGTGTGTGTACTTTTATAATTCTAAGAGTAATATGTGCTTATTCTAATTAATGCAAGGCTAGATACTATAATAAACCAATTATACATTTTCAGTGACTCAGTATATTTCCTGTATACCACTTCGAATCCTTTGAACTTCCCCTCTTATTTCAGCCATGTCAGTCACAAATGGCCTAATTCAGACATGACATAGCAAGACCTTGCCTCAGACATGCATTAGGCACCTCCATATTTCTGACCTAGGACATCTCTTACTGATTGGCAAGGAACACTTTCATGACATACTCTGTGCAATCATATGCAGCCTGGAAGCCAGAGAATCAATGCCCCAGGGACCAGCTCTTGACCACTTGAAGATGACAGCAGATGTATAAATGCTCCCTCCTTCTCTTCCACAGGTACGCTGTTCTGAGATGAATTTATATGCCTCTTCAGAAGACCTGGTGGGATTGTGCACTAGCTGTCTGCAGTGAGGGTCAACTCAATAATGTGTCCTTACAATCCCTTTTTCTCCATCTCTAACTCGCTTCATTGACCCCTCACTCTGGCTCTCTGAACAAATTCCTAAAAAACTATCTGCCTACAGTTTTTTTTTTTTTTTTTTTTTTTTTTTTTTTTTATAGGCTCTGTTCTTAGGGAAAACCAGGCAAGGAAATTTGATTAACAACAGAAGCTTAATTTTTGTTGGATAATCAAAAAATGTAACTGTTCTACTTAGCAGGCAGCTTCCAAGGGGTAACGCGAGGACCCAAGTTCCTTCCACCATGTGACTTTGTCAACTTTTAGGATCTCAGAGTCCCCTCTGAGGGAAAAAGTAGATAGAGAAGGTACAGTTGCTTTTTCAATTACACGTCTCCCATTCTCTCACATTCTATAAGGCAAGCATGGAATCACAGCGCCCTACCCAGATGCAAAGGGGTCTGGGAAACACAGTGCCTACTTAGTAGTTTTTTCTTAGCAAAACTCGACACTATGAAAGGGGAATAATGTATTTTGGTCAACAGTCAGTCATTTCTACTTTAATGTTCAATAAATAAAATTTGTCAATAAAAAGAGAGTATATAAAATAAGTTGAAATCACTTATAACTCCAACATCCAGAGTTAGTCACCATTTCATTTAGATGTATTTCTACCTAAATTTTTTCTATATCATTATTCATATGTTTAGAAATGTGTGTATATATAAATATATATATATACACACACACACATATATAGTTAGAAGCCTCCAATAATTACAAATGTACATTCTGCTTGCTTCATTTAACATTTTATTGTGAGCATTATCTCCTGGATTTTATATTCTTTTATTTATTTATTTATTTATTTATTTATTTATTTATTTTATTTTTTTGAGATGGAGTCTGGCTCTGTAACCTAGGCTGGAGTGCAGTGGCACCATCTCGGCTGACTGCAACCTCTGCCCCTGGGTTCAAGCAATTCTCTGCCTCAGAATCCTGAGTAGCTCAGACTGCAGGTGCCCACCACCACGCCCAGCTAATTTTTGTATTTTTATTAGAGATGGGGCTTCACCATCTTGACCAGGCTGGTCTTGAACTCCCGACCTCGTGATCCACCCACCTCGGCATCCCAAAGTACTGGGATTACAGGCTTGAGCTACCGCACCCTGGCACATTTTATATTCTTATTGAGATGTCAGGAAGGTGGAATTTAAGTTTGCTGATTATGTGCAACATGGAGACAAACCTCAACAAGCCCAGATGCAGCTCACAGTCTATGAGAGAGGTAAGACCTAGACCTAAGTAAACATATGGTCTATTATGTTAAGAGCTAACTTATGAATTGGTGTGTTGCTGAAATGTGACCACCAAAGACTTTGTGTGTCCTAATTTTAGTCACTTACTCTAATTTTTTGTCCTTTCAGAGCTTAGTGAAAGTCATTGAATACTTTTTTGACATTTGTTGTTACAAAAACAAAAGACCAACTTATATTTCATGAGCATGTCAATAATTATTTCTGCCACCCCAACGCATGTAATGTAGCCTCACAGAGAAAAGGGAAGAGAAATTGAAGGCAATGACAATATCCCCATTTGCACACAATTTAGGCAGTTATGGGGTTGTCGTCGGTGCAGCTAATAATAGGACACAGAGAAATATATCCATAACTAACAAAAATCGACTTCCTAAAGATAAATAAACTGTTTTGTTTGTGGCAAGCATTTCTTCTTTTTTTTGTACTCTTATAACCAATACAATTTAAACATTAAAATTCTTGCCACTGAATCTGTATCAAACTCAAGCAGAGGCAAGCCAACTTGAGGGTGTTTCCTTTCTTCTTTTTTTTTCTTTATTTTTGAGACAGGGTTTTGCTCTTGATGCTCAGGCTGGAGTGCAGGAGTGTGATCTTGGCTCACTGCAACCTCCGCCTCCAGGATTCAATTGATTCTCTTGCCTCAGCATCCCCAGTAGCTGGGATTACAGGCACCCACCACCATGCCAGGCTAATTTTTTGTATTTTTTGTAGAGATAGGGTTTCACCATGTTGGCCAGGATGGTCTTGAACTCCTGACCTCAGGTGATCCATCTGCTTTGGGCCTCCCAAAGTGCTGGGATTACAGGCATGAGCCACTGTGTCCAGCCCTGAGGGTGTTTTCTGTTATGTATTCTATTTACCCCAAAGCTGTTATGAAAGGGGAAAGTTCAAATCTTTCATCTGTGAACTGCTGGCCCCAAAGAAATTTTCCACTATTGCTGCACCAGAGAGCAACGTGGACAAAGCGTCATGGGAGTTTCAAGAAAAAAAGCTATAACTTCCATCAGGGACACAGAAAGTGTGAAAATGTTCTCAATGAACTTCCTGAAGAAAGCAGAACCTACTCTACAGGGTTGCAAGGTTCAATTAATGTTTAATTACTTGAAAAAGATATTGGATGGCTAAGAACTTATGCTGGAATTAAACTGACTGGATTGAATACCAAGTTTGATACTCACTAAGAAAGTGACCTTGGCAAAGTAGTTTAACTTTCTGCATGTCCTTTAAAATAGTGCTGCTCACATGAAGTTATCATGGAGTTTCTATGAGAAACACATGTAATCAATTATGTAAATTATCTGGAACAGTGTTTAGCCCATGGCAAGTGTTCCTCACGTGTTACCCCAATTTTCAAAATGCTAAATAAATGTTGAATGGCATTGCAGAATTGTTTCTTTCAAATCTTGAAACACCTGGGAATTTAACATTTCCTTCAACATTTTTGAAGATTTTGACAAGTTTTCTAAAATGTGACATAGAAAAATAAAATTTTCACAAAGACCTAATTTAATTTGCAAACTAAAAGCAAAGAAGAAAAATTGTTTCTATCAGCCACGGACATATGAAAAATTCATAGTAATAAAAAGTAATATATTTAAATAGCAATGGGCAGACTAGAGTGAAAAAATGCAGATTCTTAATAAGAGTATAAAGATCTTAAAAAGTGACCCATTTATAAGTGGCAACAGTATATCATGAAGATAGTCCTATAAACTAATGAGGAAAAAAGAGTATAAAGATCTTAAAATCTGACTCATTTATAACTGGCAACTTAGTATATGATGAAGATAGTCCTATATACTAGTGAGGAAAGGACGAATTATTTACTAGATGGTGCTGGGAGAACTGAATCACTATATAGGGAAAAATAATGTTAAAACTCTGCCCTACTGAGGATGGATTGGCAGCTCATATATAAATGAAAAAAAAATAAAAATTAAAACCACTGAGTCAATAGGTTCCAACATTAGAGAATTGTAACCCTGTGGTAAAGAGATTTTCTCAATTATGATCCCAGATTTATAAACTATAAGGTTATGGGAAAAGTATGGATTTTTAAATACCAAAAGAACAGATTTTTGTTCAAATGGACACCACAGACAAGGCTAGAATGAACTGTATTTTAGCATATGGTATCTCCAATGGTGAAATATAATAATCCAACATCGATCTTACAGGAAAACTGATGTCAGCAAGATGATGGACTAGGCAGTCCCAACACTCATCTCCCTCTAAATCACAAACAAACAAAAAACAACAAGTTAAGAAATAAATGTCAATGAAAATAGCTAGGGAAGAACTCTGGAGTAATGCCAAAAGTAGAAGAAACTCTGGGTAGCATAGAAACTAAGGAAGACCCCATAGAAAGGGATAGAAAACACTTTGCCTGAATCACCTCATCCCCCAGCAAGAGCAGCATGGTGCTAAGAGGGAACACCTCAGAGGGATATTTCCCCCATAGGACAAAGGTGAGCAAGAGGACCCCACTGACACAATACCTGGAGCCTTCACCACTGGGGACCTCTACAGTCTTTATCAATGCTAAGCCCAACTGAAAAAGCTGCCCAGATGGAGTTCACACTGTCCACTTGTCCCAGAGAAGGAGACAATTCTATGTTTTGCATTGCAACTTTACCTGAGTAGCCACGGCACTTCACCATTTCTGGGCCCGTGTTACCACTGCACTCAATTGCCTGGGGCCTAAGATGCCATAGTACCACACCATCTTTGAGTCTGAGTTGCTGTTGCTCTATGTCTCCATGGTCAAGCTGCTGTCAAAAAGCTATATTCCTAGGGCTCAATTTACTGCTGCATCCTACATCTTGGGACCTGGGTTTTTGTCATGGGCCAAAATTTCTGGGGCCTTGCTGTCAGGGCATTCTGGAATTAAATGCTGGAATTAAACTGACTGGTTTTCTCCAGCACAATTTTCTGAAGCATGCCACAGATTCATAGACTCTCTGTGTGTTCTGTGCAGGCCCACACCTCAATGAGTAGACCTGCTCCCAAGGATGCAGGTGTCACAGTATATCCTTAAGTTCGTGAGCCCAGATGCACAGCCACTCTAAAAATTTGTGTTCTGGAGCTTCCTGGAGACTATACTGCTGCTTCCCATGCTAAACCAGAGTCACTGCATTGCACCCAACCTGTGACCTTGCAATCATCAGCAGCTGAGAGTCTTTTCCCACTGAAGCCAGCCTGTAAGTTCTGAAAAAAGTAACTGATCCATTCAATGCACAAACATAAACACAAGAGCACAGGAAACAAGAAAAAACAAGAGAATATGACATCACCAAGAGAACAATAATTATCAGTAATTATCCAATAAATGAACATAAAGTAATGGAGATCTATGAATTTTATAAAAAGGAATTCAAAATAATTATGTTAAGCAAACTCAGCAAGATGCAAGAAAATGCAGATAGACAATTTAACAAAATAAGAAAAGTAATGCATGAAGAAAATTAGAAATTCAGGGGAGGTTCCAATATGGCTGAATAGGAACAGCTCCAGTCTACAGCTCCCAGTGTGCCTGATGCAGAAGATGGTTGATTTCTACATTTCCAACTGAAGTACCAGGTTCATCTCACTGGGACTAGTCAGACAGTGGGTGCAGCCCACAGAATGTGACCTGAAGCAGGGTGGGGCATTGCCTCACCCTGCAAGCACATGCAATTGGGAAATTCCCTTTCCTAGCCAAGGGAAGCCATGACAGATGGTGCCCAGAAAACCAGGACACTCCCACCCTAATACTGCTCTTTTCCAATCGTCTTAGCAAACAGCACTCCTGGAGATTATATCCCATGCCTGGCTTGGAGGGTCCCACGCCCACAGAGTCTCACTCACTGCTAGCAGAGCAGTCTGAGACTGAACTGCAAGGCAGCAGCGAGGCTGGGAGAGGGGTGCCCACCATTGCTGAGGCTTTAGTAGGTAAACAAAGCGGCCAGGAAGCTCCAACTGGGTGGAGTCCTCCACAGCTCCAGGAGGCCTGCCTGCCTCTGTAGACTCCACCTCTGGGGGCAAAGCATAGCTGAACAAAAGGCAGCAGAAATTTCTACAGACTTAAATGTCCCTGTCTGACAGCTTTGAAGAGACTAATGGTTCTCCCAGCATGGAGTTTGAGATCTGAAAATGGACAAACTGCCTCCTCATGGGGGTCCCTGATCCCCGAGTAGCCTAACTGGGAGACACCTCCCAGTAGGGGCCGACTGACACCTCATACAGCCAGGTGCCCCTCTGACACGAAGCTTCCAGAGGAAGGACCAGACGGCAACATTTGTCATTCTGCAATATTTGCTGTTCTGCAGCCTCTGCTGGTGATATCCAGGAAAACAGGGTCTGGAGTGGACCTCCAGCAAACTCCAACAAACCTGCAGCTGGTCCTGACTGTGAGAAGGAAAACTAACAAACAGGACATCCACA
Organism: Rhinopithecus roxellana; assembly: GCF_007565055.1. Taxonomy (NCBI): domain Eukaryota; kingdom Metazoa; phylum Chordata; class Mammalia; order Primates; family Cercopithecidae; genus Rhinopithecus; species Rhinopithecus roxellana. The sequence continues at coordinate 27,142,505 of NC_044564.1, forward strand.
CCAAAACCCCATCTGTACACCACCATCATCAAAAACCAAAGGTAAATAAAACCACAAAGATGGGGAGAAACCAGAGCAGAAAAGCTGAAAATTCTAAATATCAGAGTGCCTCTTCTCCTCCAAAAGAGTACAGCTCCTCGCCAGCATGAAACCAAGCTGGATGGACAATGACTTTGATGAGTTGAGAGAAGAAGTCTTCAGACAATCAGTAATAACAAACTTCTCTGAGCTAAAGTAGGATGTTCAAACCCATTGCAAAGAAGCTAAAAACCTTGAAAAAAGGTTAGATGAATGACTAACTAGAACAAACAGCATAGAGAAGACCTTAAATGACCTGATGGAGCTGAAAACCATGGCACGAGAACTACGTGATGCATGCGCAAGCTTCAGTAGCCGATTAGATCAACTGGAAGAAAAGGTATCAGTGATTGAAGATCAAATGAGTGAAATGAAGTGAGAAGAGAAGTTTAGAGAAAAAAGTGTAAAAAGAAATGAACAAAGCCTCCAAGAAAAATGGGACTATGTGAAAAGACCAAATCTATGTCTGATTGGTGTAACTGAAAGTGACAGGGAGAATGGAACCAAGTTGGAAAACACTCTTCAGGATATTATCCAGGAGAACTTCCCCAACCTAGCAAGGCAGGCCAACATTCAAATTCAGGATACTCCTCAAGAAGAGTAACTCTAAGACACATAATTGTCAGATTCATCAAGGTTGAAATGAAGGAAAAAATGTTAAGGGCAGCCAGAGAGAAAGGTCGGATTACCCACAAAGGAAAGCCCATCAGACTAACAGTGGATCTCTCAGCAGAAACTCTACAAGCCAGAAGAGAGTAGGGGCCAATATTCAACATTCCTAAAGAAAAGAATTTTCAACGCAGAATTTCATATCCAGCCAAACTAAGCTTCATAAGTGAAGGAGAAATAAAAATCCTTTACAGACAGACAAATGCTGGGAGATTTTGTCACCACCAGGCCTGCCTTACAAGAGCTCTGAAATAAGCATTAAACACGGAAAGGAGCAACCAGTACCAGCCATGGTAAAAGCATGCCAAATTGTAAAGACCATTGATGCCAGGAAGAAACTGCATCATCTAATGAGCAAAATAACCAGCTAACATCATAATGACAGGATCAAATTCACACATAACAACATTAACCTTAAATGTAAATGAGCTAAATGCTCCAATTGAAAGAAACAGACTGGCAAATTAGATAAAGAGTCAAGACCCATCAGTGTGCTGTATTCAGGAGACCCATCTCACGTGCAGAGACACATATAGGCTCAAAATAAAAGGATGGAGGAAGATCTACCAAGCAAATGGAAAACAAAAAAAAGCAGGGGTAGCAATCCTAGTCTCTGATAAAACAGACTTTAAACTGACAATGATCAAAAGAGACAAAGAAGGCCATTACATAATGGTAAAGGGATCAATTCAACAAGAAGAGCTAACTATCCTAAATATATATGCACCAAAACAGGAGCACCCAGATTCATAAAGCAAGTCCTTAGAGACGTACAAAGAGACTTAGACTCCCACACGATAATAATGGGAGACTTTAACACCCCACTGTCAACATTAGACAGATCAACAAGACAGAAAGCTAACAAGGATATCCAGGAATTGTACTCAGTTCTGCACCAAGGGGACCTAATAGACATCTGCAGAACTCCACCCCAAATCAAAAGAATATACATTCTTCTTAGCACCACACCACACTTACTCCAAAATTGACCACATAGTTGGAAGTAAAGCACTTCTCAGCAAATGTAAAAGAACAGAAATTATAACAAACTTTCTCTCAGACCACAGTGCAATCAAACTAGAACTCAGGAATAAGAAGCTCACTCAAAACTGCTCAACTACATGGAAACTGAACAACCTGCTCCTGGATGACTACTGGGTACATAACGAAATGAAGGCATAAATAAACAGCAAAGACACAACATACCAGAATCTCTGGGATACATTTAAAGCAGTGTGTAGAGAGAAATTTACAGCACTAAATACCCACAAGAGAAAGCAGGAAAGATCTAAAATTGGCACCCTAATATCACAATTAAAAGAAATAGAGAAGCAAGAGCAAACACATTCAAAAGCTAGCAGAAGGCAAGAAATAACTAAGATCAGAGCAGAACTGAAGGAGATAGAGACACAAAAAAATCCTTCAAAAAATCAATGAATCCAGGAGCTGGTTTTTTGAAAGACCGATAAAATTGATAGACAGCTAACAAGACTAATAAAGAAGAAAAGAGAGAAGAATCAAATCGACACAATAAAAAATGATAAAGGGGATATCACCACCAATCCCACAGAAATACAAACTACCATCAGAGAATACCATAAACACCCCTACACAAAAAAAAAAAAAAACTAGAAAGTCTAGAAGAAATGGATAAATTCCTGCACACATACACCCTCCCAAGACTAAACCAGGAAGAAGCTGAATCCCTGAATAGAACATTAACAGGCTCTGAAATCGAGGAAATAATGAATAGCCTAACAACCAAAAAAGAGTCCAGTACCAGACAGATTCACAGCCGAGTTCTACCAGAGATACAAAGAGGAGCTGGTACCATTCCTTCTGAAACTATTCTAATCAATAGAAAAAGAGGGAATCCTCCCTTACTCATTTTATGAGGCCAGCATCATCCTGATACCAAAGCCTGGCAGAGACACAGCAAAAAAAGATAATTTTAGACCAATATCCCTGATGAACATCGATGCAAAAATCCTCAATAAAATACTGGAAAACCAAATCCAGCAGCACATCAAAAAGGTCATCCACCACAATCAAGTTGGCTTCATCCCTGGAATGCAAGACTGATTCAACGTATTCAAATAAATAAATGTAATCCATCATATAAACAGAACCAAAGATAAAACCACACGATTATCTCAATAGTTGCAGAAAAGGCCTTTGAAAAAATTCAGCAGCACTTCATGCTAAAAACTCTCAATAAATTAGTTATTGATGGGACATATGTCAAAATAATAAGAGCTATTTATGACAAACCCACAGCCAATATCATACTGAATGGGCAAAAACTGGAAGCCTTCCCTTTGAAAACTGGCACAAGACAGGGATGCCCTCTCTCACCACTGCTATTCAACATAGTGTTGGAAGTTCTGGCCAGGGCAATCAAGCATGAGAAAGAAATAAAGGGTATTCAATTAGGAAGACAGGAAGTCAAATTGTCCCTGTTTGCAGTTGACATGATTATATATTTAGAAAACCCCATCATCTCTGCCCAGAAACTCCTTAAGCTGATAAGCAGCATCAGCAAAGTCTCGGGATACAAAATCAATGTGAAAAAATCACAAGCATTCTTATACACCAATAACAGACAAACAGAGAGCCAAATCATGAGTGAACTCCCATTCAGAATTGCTTCAAAGAGAATAAAATACCTAGGAATCCAACTTACAAGGGATGTGAAGGACCTCTTTAAAGAGAACTACAAACCACTGCTCAACGAAATAAAAGAGGACACAAACAAATGGAAGAACATTCCATGTTCATGGATAGGAAGAATCAATATCATGAAAATGGCCATACTGCCCAAGGTCATTTATAGATTCAATGCCATCCCCATCAAGCTACCAATGAGTTTCTTCACAGAATTGGAAAAAACTACTTTAAAGTTCATATGGAACCAAAAAAAAAAAAGAGCACGCATTGCCAAGACTATCCTAAGCAAAAAGAACAAACCTGGAGGTATCATGCTACCTGACTTTAAACTATACTACAAGGGTACAGTAAACAAAACAGCATGATACTGGTACCAAAACAGATATATAGACTAATGGAACAGAACAGAGGCCTCAGAAATAGCACCACACATCTACAGCCATCTGATCTTTGACAAACCTGACAAAAACAAGAAATAGGGAAAGGATTCCCTATTTGATAAATGGTGCTAGGAAAACTAGCTAGCCATATGTAGAAGGCTAAAACTAGATCCCTTCCTTACATCTTATACAAAAATTAATTCAAGATGGTTTAAAGACTTAAATGTTAGACCTAGAACCATAAAAACCCTGAAAGAAAACCTAGGAAATACCATTCAGGACATAGGCATGGGCAAGGACTTCATGATTAAAACACCAAAAAACAATGGCAGCAGAAGCCAAAATTGACAAATGGGATCTAATTAAACTAAAGAGCTTCTGCACAGCAAAAGAAACTACCATCAGAGTGAACAGGCAACCTACAGAATGGGAGAAAATTATTACAGTCTACCCATCTGACAAAGGGCTAATATCCAGAATCTACAGAGAACTTAAACAAATTTACAAGAAAAAATTAACCCCATCAAAAAGTGGGTAAAGGATATGAACAGTCACTTCTCAAAAGAAGACATTTATGCAGCCAACAGGCACATGAAAAAATGCTCATCATCACTGGCCATCGGAGAAATGCAAATCAAAACCACAATGAGATACCATCTAACACCAGTCAGAACGGTGACCTTTAAAAAGTCAGGAAACAACAGGTGCTGGAGAGGATGTGGAGAAATAGGAACACTTTTACACTGTTGATGGGATTGTAAACTAGTTCAACCATTGTGGAAGACAGTGTGGCGATTCTTCAAGGATCTAGAACTCAAAATACCGTTTGACCCAGCCATCCCTTTACTGGGTATATACCCAAAGGATTATAAATCATGCTGCTCTAAAGACACATGTACATGTATGTTTATTGCAGCACTATTCACAATAGCAAAGACTTGGAACAAACCCAAATGTCCATCAATGATAGACTGGATTAAGAAAATGTGGCACGTATATACCATGGAATACTGTGCAGCCATAAAAAGGATGAGTTCATGTCCTTTGTTGGGATATGGATGAATCTGGAAAACATCATTCTGAGCAAACTATCACAAGGATGGAAAACCAAACACCGCATGTTCTGACTCATAAGTGGGAACTGAACTATGAGAACACTTGGACACAGGGTGGGGAACATCATACACTGGGGCCTGTGGTGTGGTGGGGGTAGGGGGGAGGGATAGCATTAGGAGATACACCTAATGTAAATGACGAGTTAGTGGGTGCAGCACACCAACATGGCACATGTATACATATGTAACAAACCTGCACATTGTGCCCATGTACCCTAGAAGTTAAAGTATAATAAAGAGAGAAAAAAAAGAAAATTAGAAATTCAGCAAAGAGAAATCGTGAATAAGAACCAATAAAAAATCCTGAACTGAAAATTGAATGAATAAAATTAAAAATGCAATAACAACTTCAATAGCAGACTTGATCAAATGAAAGAATCTGAAAATGTGAATACAAGTTTTTTAGAATTATTCAGTCAGAGGAAGAAAAAAAGAACAAAAAGAGTGAAGAAAGACTATGGGACTTATGGGACACAAGCAAACCAATAGATAAATTATGAAAATATATGGAAATTAACCACACTCTTGACAGCCAATGGGTCAAAGATGAAATCAAAAGGGAATTAAAAATAGTTTGAAGCAAACAATATGGAAACATAATATACCAAAACTTATAGGATGCAACAAAAGCAAGGGAAGCTTGTAGTTATAAACATCCATATTAAGAAAAATAAAAGATTGCAAATAAATAACCTAACTTTATAGTTCAAGAAACTAGATAAAGGAAAACTGTGCCTAAATTTAACAGAAAGAAGGAAATACCAACAATCAGAGCATAAATGAAACAGATGAAGGAACACCACAGAGCAAAAGAGCCAAATAGAATCCTCCAGTGATTGCACCCTCTGTTGGAACACCAAGAACTAAAAATCAAGTGAGTGGTCACAATACCTGATTTTAGCATCCTATCAAGAGAAGAGGCATTAAGTTAGGTAGAAGAGACAGTCTTGAATTGCCAACATCAACACTCCCTCATCCGCTGGCAACAGCCACATGGCATGGAGAGAGAATCTATGTGCTTGAGAGAGGGACAGCATAGTGACTGTGGGGCTTTGCATTGGAACTAGATGTTGCCTGTCACAGTGGAAAGCTGTACTGGGCAGAATTCAGCTGGGGCCCACTGAGGTAGCATTAAACTAACCCTAGCCAGAGGGGAAATGTCCCTCCCAGCAGTCAGAACCTGAGTTCTGGCTAGCTGCACTACCATGGGCTAAAGCAATCTGAGGTCCTAAATACACTTGAAAGGCAATGTAGGCCACAAAGACTAAAATTCCTGGGCAAATCCCAGTACTTTGCTGTGCTCAGAGCCAGCAGGCTTGGCATGTATGAGACCTAGTGAGATACCAGCTAAGGTGGACAGGAGAATGCTTGTGCCATCCCTCCTCCAACCCCAAGCAGTGCAGTTCACAGCGCTGGGAGAGACTTCTTTTTCCTACTGGAGGAGAGGGAAGAATAAAGAAGACTTTCTCTTGCAATGTGGATACCAACTCAGCCATAGTAGAACAGGATACCAGTCAGAGTCCTAAGTCCCACATTCAAGGATCTAGCTCCTAGATGACATTTCTAGATACATGCTAAGCCAGAAGTGAACCCATCTTCTTGAAAGGAAGGACCCAGTTCTGACAGGATTTATCACCACTGACTAAAAAGTCCTTTGGCCTTGAATAAACACCAGCAGTAGCCAGACAATTTTTGCCATGGACTTTGGGTGAGACAATGCTGTGCTGGCTTCAGCATGACCCAGCACATTCCCAGCTGTAGTGGCCATAGTGAGAGACTCCTTATCCTTGAGGAAAGCAGAGGAAAGATTGAGAGGAACTTTGTTTTACAGCTTGGGTGCCAGGTCAGCTGCAGTAGGATAGAGCACCAAGTAGATTCCTGACTCCAGACCCTGCCTCCCAGACCAGGAGAAGAACTCATCATCCTAAAGGGAAGGAAACAAGTCTGGCTGGATTTACCACCTGCTGAGCAAAGAGCCCTTAGGCCTTGAATGCACATCAGCAGTAGCCAGGCAGTGAGACCCAGTACTATACTGGCTTCAGGTCTGACGCAGCCCAGTCTCAGTAGTTGTGACCACAAGGGTGCTTGTGTTACCTGTCCTCCAGCTCCAAACATCTCAGCATGGAGACAGAGCCTTTGTTTGTTTGAGAAAAAGTAATAGAAGAGAATAAGAGTCTCTGCCTGGTGATCCAAGGAACTCTCCCAGATGTTATCTAAGACCACCACGGTAGTAGTACCTTTACAAGTTGGCAGAAGTTATAGTGTTACTGGGCTTGGGGTGCCCTGTAATGCAGATATGGCTGCAGTGACCAAAGTTTTAGATCACAATACTCACTTCTCTTTGAATACTTGGAAAACTTTCCTAAGGATGAGTAGCAACAAGCATAGACTATGAATGCTACAATAAATACCTGATTCCTTAATGCTCAGACATTGATGAACATCCATAAGCATCAAGGCCATTCAGGAGAACAGGACCTCACCAAACAAACTAAATAAGTCACCAGTGAATAATCCTGCAATGATAGAGATATGAGACCTTCCACACCAATAATTCAAAATAACCATTTTGAGAAAGCTCAACAAAATTCATGATAATGAAAATAAGGAATTTCAGATCCTATCAGACAAATTTAACAAAGAAATTGGAATGATTTCAAAAAATCAAGCAGAAATTCTGGAGCTGAAAAATGAATGTGACGTACTGAAGAATTCATCAGAGTCTCTCCAAAGCAGAATTGATTAAGAAGAAAGAATTAGTGAGCTTGAAGACAGGCTATTTGAAAACACAGTCAGAAGAGATGCAAGAAAAAAGATTACAAAAGAATAAACATGCCTACAAGAACCAGAAAAATAGCCTCAAAAGAGAAAATCTAAGGGTTGTTGCCTTAAAGAGGAAGTAGAGAGACATTGGGATAGAAAGGTCATTCAAAAGGATAATAACAGATAATTTCCCAAACCTAGAGAAATATGTCAATATTCAAGTACAAGAAAGTTAGGGAACACCAAGCAGATTTAATCCAAATACTAGTACCTCAAGATATTTAATAATCAACTCCCAAAGGTCAAGGATAAAGAAAAGATCCTAAAATCAACAACAGAAAAGAAACAAATAGCATAGAAAGGAACTTCAGTACATTTGCCAGCAGTCTTCTGATGCTGAGAGAGCAGCATGACATATTTAAAGTGCTGAAGAGAGAAAAATCTTTTATTCTAGAATAGTATATCCAGCAAAAATACCCTTGAAACATGAAGGAGAAATAAAGTCTTCCCAGACAAACCAAAGCTGAGGGATTTTGCCAACAACAGACCTGTCCTATAAAAATGCTAAAGAGAGTTCTTTAATCTGAAAGAAAAAAGATGTTAATATTCAATAAGATATCATCTGAAGATACAAAACGTACGGGTACTAGTAAGAACATAAACACAGAATATTATAACACTGTAATTGTATGTAAACTACTCACATCTTGAGTAGAAAGATTCAAAGATGAACCTAACAAAAATAATAACTACCACGCCTTTTCAAGACAGGAAGTATAATAAGATGTAAATACAAACAACAAATAATTTAAAAGTGGTGAGGATGGAGTTAAAGTGTAGAGTTCTTAGTTTTCTCTTGTTTGTTAGTTTGCTTTTGCAGTCAGTGCTGTCATCAGTTGAAAATAATAGGTTATAATATTTTATTTGCAAACCTCATGATAGCCTCAAATAAAAAATCTACAACAGATACACAAAAAATAAAAAGCAAATAATTATGGTGGCTCATGCCTGTAAACCTGGCACTTTCAGAGGCCGAGGCGGGCGGATCACAAGGTCAGGAGATCGAGACCATCCTGGCTAACACGGTGAAACCCCGACTCTACTAAAAACACAAAAAAATTTAGCCGAGCTTGGTGGTGGACACCTGTAGTCCCAGCTACTTGGGAGCCTGAGGCAGGAGAATGGCGTGAACCCAGGAGGCGGAGCTTGCAGTGAGCCGAGATTGCGCCACTGCACTCCACACTGGGCGACAGAGCAAGACACCATCTCAAAAAAAAAAAAAAAAAAAAAGCAAGTAATTAAAACATGCCATCAGAAAAAATCATCTTCACAGGAAGGAAGGAAAGAAGGAAAAGAAGACCACAAAACAACCAGAAAGCAAATATAATGGCAGTAGTAAATTTTTACTTATCAACAATAATATTGAATGTAATTGGACTTGTCTTTCCTTTTCTTTTCTTATTTTTTTTCTGAGACGGAGTCTCACTCTGTTGCCAAGATTGGAGTGCAGTGGCGTGATCTCAGCTTACTACACCCTCGGCCTCCTGGGCTGAAGCGCTTCTCCTGCCTCAGCCTCCTCAGTAGCTGGGATTACAGGTGCCTGCCACCATGTCTGGTTAATTTTTGTATTTTTAGTAGCGACAGGATTTCACCGAGTTGGCCAGGCTGGTCTTGAACTCTTGACCTCAAGTGATTCACCTGCTTCAGCCTCCCAAAGTGCTCGGATTACAGGGGTAAGCCACCAGGCACAGCCTGACTTGTCTTCCCAATCAAAAGATATAGTGTAGCTGATTAGAAGTTGAGACCAGAAAAACAATAGAAAGGATTAATAAAATTGAGTTGTTTTTTGAAAAGTTAAACAAAATTGACAACCCATTAATAGGCTTAGAATAAAGGAGTGAAGACTGAAGTAAATAAAATAAAAAATAAGAGACCTTGCAATTGATAACCCAGAAATATGAAAGATTATAAGGAACTACAATAAAAAAGTATATGTTGACAAATTGGATATCTTTTAAGAAATGTAAAACTTTCTGGAAACTTCCAACCTACAATGCAATCATAAATAAACAGAAAATATGAAGAGACAGTAACAGTAATAAACAGAAATAAACAGAAAATATGAAGAGACAGTAACAGTAAAGGAGATGAAATCAGTAATCAAAAAATTTTCCGACAAATAAAAGTCCAGAACCAGATTACTTCACAGATGAATTTGTACCAAATATTAAACAAAATAATTACCACCAATCCTTCTGCTCTGTTCAGCTAAATCTGTGCAGGAGTTACCCCAGAAGTGGTGGAGGGAAAGTCCCCACAAAGAACTGTCTCCAACCATCCCATGATAGGGCTTGCTGGGATTGCCAAAAAAAAAAAAAAAAAAAAAATCACTAAATGCCAGAAGGATCAGCCCAAAGTATTTATTAAGGGAACTTATGTACAAAGGGGGCTACAGCATGTCCTTTTGATGGACAATGAGATAGAGAATGCTCTCTCTTAATTAAGTTTGTCTTCAACAAAGAAGTCCAATTATGAAGTTTATTTGAGGGTTTATGGAATGTGGCTGGGGAGGCAGGGCTAACTTCTAGGTGTTTAACAACATGGTTGATTTTTCAGTGTTTAAAGCAAAAAGTTAAACAAGATTATCAGTGCCTTGGAATTTTCAAGGCCCCAGCTTTGATTCAATCCACAGGGAAAATATGCAGCTGGCTTAAGGCACTCTGTATTTCTCACATAGTATAGTGAAAAATGTGTAGGAACTAGGGGATCCTATACTTTCTCAAAATTAAAAGCAAGAGGAGGAGTCATTTCCAAACAATCTTATGAGGCCAGTGTTACTCTGATACCAAAGCCAGACAAGAATACTACGTGAAAACTATAAGCTGAACATAGATGTGAAAATTTGTAACAAAATACAAGCAAATCAAATACAACAGCACATTAAAATAATTATTCACCATAACCAAGTAGAATTTATCTCTGAGATGCAAGAATAGTCAACTTATACATATCAGTGAGTGTGATATACCACATTAACAGAATGAAAGACAAAAAGATCATATGATCATCTCAATCAATGGAGAAAACACATTTAATAAAATTCAACATCATTTTATAATAAAACTCTCCACAAATTCATTATGGAAGGAATTGTCCTCAACAAAATAAGGGTCATATATAACAAGCCCACAGGTAACATTATACTCAATGGTAAAAAACTGAAATCTTTTTATGTAAAATCAGGAACAAGACAACAATACCTGTTCTGACCATTTCTATTCAGCACAGTACTAGAAGTTCTAGCCACAACTTTTAGGCAAGAAAAAATGATAAGAGTTGCCCAAACAAGAGAGGAAAAAATAAAGTAGACTCTGCAGATGACATGATCCTGGGGTCTTTCTCTGTCACCCCGGCTGGAATGCAGTGGTGCAATCTTGGCTCATGGCAGCCTTGATCACCTGGGTTCAAGCAATCCTCCCATCTCAGCCTCCTGAGTAGGTGAGACTACAAGCATGCGCCACCATGTCTAGTTAATTTTTGTACTTTTTCGTAGAAACAGGGTCTTGCTATCATGACCAGGGTGGCTTCGAACTTCTGGCCTCAAGAGATCCTCCCACCTTGGCCTCCCAAAATGCTGGAAATATAGGCATGAGCCACTGCACCTGGCCATGACATGAGCTTTTATTAAGAAAATCATAAATACACCATGAAAAAATTGTTAGAACTAGTAAACAAATACAGTAAATTTGTAAGATACAAAATCAACATAAAAAATCAATTGTGCTTCTATATGCTAGGAATAATGTATCTGAAAAATAAATTAAGAAAATTACCTTTATAGTGGCATAAAAAACACTTAGAAATAGATTTAATTTAGGAAGTGAGAGATTTATAGACTGAAACTTGTAAAATATTGATGAAACAACTTGAAGAAGACACAAATAAATGAAACTATTTATGAACAGTGTTTATGAATTGAAAGAATTAATATTGCTAAAATGTCCACACTACCCAAAAGGATCTGCAGATTCAATGCAATTTCTATCAAAATTTCAATGATTTTTTATGTAAATAGGAAAAAATTCCTAACTTTATATGTTGCCACAAAAAATCCCAATAGCTAAAGCAATCTTTAGAAGATAAACAAAGCTGGGAGCATCACATTTTCTAATTTCAAAGTAAATTAAGATACAGTAATCAAAACAATGTAGTGCTAGCATAAAAGCAGACACATGGTGCAATGCAACAGAACAGAGAGTCCGGAAATAAACTTAAACTTATAAAGTGAAGTAACCTTTGAAGAGATGCTAACAATACACAATGGGGAAATCATAGTCTCTTCAATAAGTGATGTTGGGAAAACTGGATATCCACATGCAAAATAATAAAATTGGACCCTTCTCTTATACCATACACAAAAAATAAACTCAAAAAGAATTAAATATTTAAAAGTAAGACCTAAAATCATAAAACTCCTAGAAAAAAACATAGAGATCTTGGCATTAATCTTGTCAGTTGTATGAACATGTCTTCAAAAACAAAGGCAACAGAAGCAAAAATAAACAAATGGGACTACATCAAATTTACAAGTTTCTGCATAGCAAAGGAAATAATAAGATGAAAAGGCAACTTATGGAATGGAAGAAAATATTTGCAAACTGTATATTTGATGGGGGCTAGTATATAAAATATATAAGGAATTCATACAACTCAATAGCAACAAAATCAAGTAATCCAATTATATTAATAAAATGGGCAAAGGAAGCAAATAGTTATGTGCTTTTAAACACATACAAATGGCCAATAAGAATACACAAAGATGTTCAACTTCACTGATCATTGGAGAACTACAGATAAAAACAATAAGATATCAACTTACATATGGTAGAAAGCGGCTTATTTTAAAATCGTATACTAACAAGTGTTGGAGAGGAAATGGAGAAAAGGTAAGGTTTGCACACTGTTGGTAGAATTTTAAATTAGTCAAAGCTTTATGAAAGACAGCCTGGAGGTTCCTCACGAAACTGAAAATAAAAGTACTGTATAATCAAGGATTTTTACTTCTGGTTAGATATCCAAAGTACCAGCATCTCAAATAGATATTTCACTCCTGTGTTCATTGCAGCCTTATTTACAGTAGCCAAGATATGGAAATAGCCCAAGTGTCTGTCAATGGATGAATGAAGAAAATGAGACTCTCTCTCTCTATATATATATATATAATATATACATGTATATTATATACATAAATATATATATATAATATATATGTGTGAATGTTACTCACATATAAATATTATTCAGCCATAATAAAAACAAGGAATTCCTGCAGATGTGACAATGTGGATGAATCCATAGTACACTACACTAAGTGAAATAAGCCGAATGCAGAATAGAAATACTGTATAATCTCACTGATGTGGAATTAAAAAATAATATTTTATGTCCTTGAAATTTGCTCAGAATAGATCTTAAGTGTTCTCACCACACACACACACACACACACACACACACACACACACACACACAATAATTACATGAGGTGATGAATGTGATAATTGTGGTAATCATTTCACAATGTATACATATATCAAAACAACACACTTCACACCTTAAGAATATACAATGTTTACTCATCATTATATCTCAAAAAAATGGAAAGCACAATAAAATTAACAAAATCATTTAAAAATAGTTATTTTTAAGTCTCTAAAATATACAACTTATAAATATTAAGATTATCCTTAAAAATCACTAAGTTATAAAAAGGTAAACTCACTTGATAAATGGGTAAATAGCATTGTTATTTTAGAGAAACTAAAACTCAAATGGCTAAAATATATTAAAATATGCTTAACCTAGTTATGAACTTTAAAAATGATATAAAACAATAATGAGATTTGTCTTTACACATATCAGATATTCAAGAGTCATAAAATGAGACAATGTTAAATGGTGGTAAGAATTTAGAGTCAATACCCTTTATGCACCACTGTGGGGGAATGTAACATGGGGCAGATGTTTCATAATACTTATTGAAATGATATACTCATGTTCTTTCACCCAAGGATTTCAATCTTGGGTACATTGGTGTATCAGTCAGAATAAACCTGATTATGATGTAGACAATAACAAAAAAAAAATTATCTACAGTGATAGACACTATTGTGAAAGCTTAAAAACAAACTTCATTTTTCTTTAAAAAAATATCCAGCTTTTTTTCTTGCAAATTTTAGTTCCTTATAGATGCTGAATATTAGACTTTTGTCAGATGCATAGTTTGCAAACATCTTCTCTCATTCTGTAGGTTGTCTGTTAACTCTATTGATAGTTTATTTTGCTATGCAGAAGGTCTTAAGTTTAATTAGATTCCATTGGTGAATTTTTGCATTTGTCGTAATTGCTTTTGGTGTCTTTATCGTAAAATCTTTACCCATTCCTGTGTCCAGGATGGCATTGCCTAGGTTGTCTTCCAGGATTTTTATAGTTTTGGGTTCTGCATTTAAGTCTTTAATCCATCTTGAGTTGATTTTTGTATATGGTGTAAGGAAGGGGTCCAGTTTGAATCTTCTGTATATGGCTCGTCAGTTATCCCAGCACATTTTATTGAATATGAAGTCCTTTCCCCATCGCTTATTTTTGCCAGCTTTGTCAAATATCAGGTGGTTGTAGGTGTGTAACATTCTCTCTGGGCTCTCTATTCTGTCCCATTGGTCTACATGTCTGTTTTTGTACCAGTACCATGCTCTTCTGATTACGATAACCCAGTAGTATAGCTTGAAGTCAGGTAATGTGATGCCCCCAGCTTTGTTCTTTTTGCTTAGGATTTCTTTGGCTATTTAGGCTTTTTTTGGTTCCATATGAATTTTAAAATAGGTTTTTCTAGTTCTGTGAAGACTGTCATGGTAGTTTGGTAGGAAAAGCATTGAATGTATAAATTGCTTTGGGCAGTATGGCCAAATAATATTGATTATTTCTATCTATGAGTATGGGATGTTTTTCCATTTGTTTGTGTCATCTCTGATTCTTTCAGCAGTGTTTTGTCATTCTTTTTGTAGAGATCTTTTACCTACCTCAGTTAGCTGTATTCCCAGGAATTTTAATTTTTTTTGTGTGTGTGGCAATTATGAATGGAATTGTATTCCTGCTTTGGCTCTTGGCTTGGCTGTTGTTGCTGTATAGGAATGCTAATGATTTCTGTACCTTGATTTTGTATGCTGAAATTTTACTGAAGTTGTTTAACAGCTGAAGGAGCATTTGGGCTGAGATTATGAGGTTTTCTAGATATATAGTCATGTAGTCTGCCAACAAGGATAGTTTGACGTCTTCTCTTCCTGTTTGGATGACCTTTAATTCTTTCTTTTGCCTCATGGTTCTGTCCAGGACTTCCAATACTACATTGAATAGGAGTGGTGAAACAGGGCCTCTTTGTCTTGTGTCAGTTTTCAAGGGGAGTGCTTCTAACTTTTCCCCCATTAAGTGTAATGTTGGTTGTGGGTTTGTTATAGACAGCTCTTATTATTTTGAAGTATGTTCCTTCAATACCTAGTTTGTTGAGAGTTTTTAACATGAAGAAATGTTGAATTTTATTAAAAACCTTTCTTACATCTATTGAGATAATCATGTGCTTTTTGTCTTTAGCTCTGTTAATGTGATGAATCACATTTATTGATTTACATATGTTGAACTAATCCTGCATCTCAGGGATGAAGCAAAACCACAAAGTGATACCACCTCACACCCAGTCAGAATGGCTATTACTAAAAAGTCAAAAAAATAATTATAACAGATTCTGGTAAGATTTGGCAAAAACAGAACACTTATACACTGTTGCCAGGAGTTTAATACAACTACTGTGGAAAGCAGTATGGCAATTCCTGAAAGAGCTAAAAACAAAACTACCATTTGACCCAGCAATCCTATTACTGGGTATATACCCAGAGGGATATGAATCATTCTACCATAAAGACATATGCATATGAATGTTCATTGCAGCACTAGTCACAATAGCAAAGACATGTAATCAACCTTAATGCTCATCAATGATAGACTGGATAAAGAAAATGTATATATACATTATGGAATACTGGGCAACCATAAAAAAAAAATGAGATTGTATCTTTTGCGGGAACATGGATGGAGCTAGAGGTCATTATCCTTAGCAAACTGATGCAGGAACAGAAAACCAAATACTACATGCTCTCACTTGTAGTGGGATCTAAATTATGAGAACTTATGGGCACAAGGAGAGGAACAACAGACACTGGGGCCTCCTTGAGGGTGGATGGTGGGAGGAGGAAGAGGAGCAGGAAAAATAACTATTAGGTACTAGGCTTAGTATCTAGATAACGAAATAATCTGTACAACAAACTCCCAAGACACAAGTTTACCTATATAACAAACCAGCACATGCACCCTTGAATCTAAAACAAACATTACAAAATTTAAAAAATAAAATTAAACAGTTTTATTGAGATATGATTCATATACCATACAATTAATGAATTTAAAATATACAATTCAGCATTTGTTATACATTCAAGGAATTGTACAACCATCAGCACTGTCTAATTCTAGAACATTTTTATCACCCCTCAAAAGAAACCTATTAATAGTCACATCCATCTTTACTTCTTTCCAACCTTGGTCTATAAAGGAGCATCTCACTGTTGTTTTAACTTTCTATCTCAATTTGTTTGGGTTGAGTTTTAAGTGTTTTTTTTTTTTTTTTTTTTAAAGATTGTGGACAGAACTGCTTTATCAGATATTGATTTATTTACTGGCACGTGAATGTCATTTATTCCAGCACAACTTGTTGAAAAAAGCATATTTTCTTCACTAAATTTTTTTTTTGTGTCTTTGTTAAAGGTCAGTTGACTTCATTTGTATAAATCAATTTCTGGGCAGTATATTCTATTCTATTGACCTATGGAGATTTTTTTCTCATGAATACCGTGCTTTCTTGGTTACTTAAGTTGTATAAGCCTTAAAGTTCAGTGTATGGGTTCTTTAAATTTATTCTTGGTCAATATTGTGTTGGATATTCTAGGGCCTTTGTCTTTCTGTATAATTTTAGAACAAGTTTGTTAATACTTATAAAATGGCTTATTGAGATGTTGATTGAGAATGCAATGACTCTGTAGATCAAACTGAGATGCACTTACATCATAATAACATTGAGCTGTTCTGTTCATGAACACTGAACATTTCTCCATTTATTTATATATTCTTTAACTTGTTTAATTAGTTTATAGATATTTTGTTAGATTTATAAAGTTTTTCTGTGTATGCAGTGGTGGTGGTATTTCCAATTTCACTTGTCCATTCCTGGTATATAGGAAATCAATTGATTTCTATACATTACCCTTTTTCTGCAACCTTACTATATTCACTAATTAGAGCCAGGAGTGTTGTTGTTGCTGTTGTTTTTGTCAATTCTTGGGGGAATTTCTATGTAGACAATTACATTATTTCTAAACAAGAACAGTTTTATTTGTACATTCCTAATCTTCATATAATTTTTATCATTTCCTTAAGTATTGCACTGTTAGGAACTGCAGTATGATATTGAATAGGAGTGCTGAGAAAGAACATCCTTGATTCATTCCTCATTTTCGGAGAGAAGTGTCCAGCTTCTAAGCATAAAGCAGTAGTGGGTTTTGTTTTTGTTGTTGTTTGTTTGTTTTGTAGACATTGTTTTTCAAGTTGAAGAATCTTGCCTCTGTTATTAGTTTGCCAAAAAGTTTTTATCATGATTTTTCTACAATTGTCAATAAGATCAAGTTGATTTAGCTGTACAGGTAAACTACATCCTTACTAATTTTCTGCTTGATTTATCTAGCAATTACAAAAAATAAAAACAATGTTGAATTTTTAAATTATAATAGTGGATATGACTCTTACTCCTTACTTCTAACAGTTTTTGTCTTTTATATTTTGACTCTTACATATACTTGACTCTGCTGTTAGGTGCATACATGTTTAGAATTATTATGTCTTTTGGAGGAATTGACCAAATTTCCCAAATTTAAGTAATCCTCATCCTTAACTGTGATAATATTTTTTATTGTGCTTTTAAATCTGCTTTGTATAAAATTAATGTAACTACTCTTTCTTTGATTAGTGTTAGTCTCCATATTGTTCTCCATCCTTTTACTATGAGCCTGAGTCTTGATTTTTTCAGTTAGTTTCTTGTAGACAACATATAGTTGGATCTTGTTTTGAAATCTACACCAATAAGTTAATTAATTGGTGTAATTATATCATTCATATTAAAGCTGATTAGCGACATAGTTAAATTCATTTATAGTGTCGGTAAGAGTTTTTTATTTGTTGATGTTTTCTTTGCCCTCTCTTTTTTTATTGCCTTCTTGGTTTTTATTGAGAATTTTATATTATTCCATTTTTTCTGCTCTGTTAATATATGGATTATACTTCTTTAGAAAATAGTAGTTTTTCTAGAATTTGCAAATTAAACTTTCTCTAGTCTAAATCTATATTCAGATAACATCATACCACATCACATATAGTGTATTTTTTTTTTTTTTTTTTGAGATGGAGTCTCACTTTGTCACCCAGACTAGAGTGCAGTGGCGCAATCTTGGCTTACTGCAAACTCTACCTCCCAGGTTCAAGCGATTCTCTTGCCTCAGCCTCCTAAGTAGCTGGGATTACAGGTGTGTGCCACCAAATCTGGCTAATTTTTGTATTTTTAGTAGAGATGGGGTTATACTACGTTGGTCAGGCTGGTCTCGAACTTCTGACCTCAGGTGATCTGTCTGCCTTGGCATCCCAAAGTGCTGGGATTGTAGGCATAAGTAGGCATAAGCCACTGGGCCAGGCCTATAGTGTATTTTTTTTAACAGAGTATTTCAAATTCTTTCCACTTATACATCATGCCTTCGCTGTTATTTATTTCCCCTATCTATTTATATATTATACTTAATAAGTTATTACTATTATTAATTTAAATAAATAGTTATTGTTTTGGCCAATTAATAATAAAAATACAAGATTTTATTTTACCTTCATAAAACTTTTTACCAATATCCAAACTTTTTTAATGTAAATCCAAGTTTATGATCAATATGCTTTTTCTTTTTCCTGAAGAACTTCTTGTAATATATCTGGAAAATCAGGTTTACTGATGAAAAATTCCCTCAGATTTTGGCTGAAGAAATTTTGATTTCCTCTCTTAGCTTTTAAAGGATGATGTCACTCAGTGTAGAATTCTAGGTTGATGCTCTTTTTTTCTTTCAATATTTTAAATATATCACCACATTCTTTTTATTTGCATGTCTCCTGATGATAGGTGTAACTATTATTTCATTTATAAGCAAATTCCTCCAGTTCCTCAAATCTGACTTCTTTCAAGACTTTGTCTTTTGTTATCTACAGTTTGAATATGATATGCCTATGTATAGATGACGATGACAATGATGGTGATGATGATGACTGGTGTTTATCCTGCTTGATTAGAAAAAGAGATTTCTGAAATTCTGGTTTGCTGTCTCTCATTAGTTTAGAAAAATTCTCAGCCATTATTTCTTCAAGTTTCCCTTCTGCTTCTTTCTTTCTTCTCCTCTGATATTTCAATTATAACTATGTTACACTTTATGAAATTGTGACATAGTTCTTGAATATTTTATTCGGTTTGTTTGCTGTTGTTTTTCTCTCATTTTCTTTACTTCAGTTAGGTAAATTCCTACTGACACATTTTCAAACTTGCTGTTTTGCTCAGCCACACTCAGTATAATGATAAGTCCAATAAAGGCATTCTTTATTGCGTTGTAATGTTTTAGGTTTCTAGCATTTCCATTGGATTCTTTCTTAGAGTTTCTTTCTTTATGCTCACATTACTGTCCTAGTTCACTTTATGCTGCTATAACAGAATAATTAAGACCGAGAAATTTATAAGTTATAGAAATTTATTCTCTTACAGTTCTGGAGGCTGAAAAGTCCAAGTTCAAGGCACTGGCATCTGCTTCCAAGATAGCACCTTAAGTGTTCATTCCTCCAGAGGGAAGGAGCACTGTTCCTCATGTAGCAGAAAAACAGAAAAGAGAGAAACCATTTCACTAGCCACTGTTATAGTGCCATTAATCTATTCATGAGGGAGAGCCCTCATGTCCTAAATGCTTCTGCTTCCCAGAGAGTCACAGCTCTCAATACTGTTGCTCTGGGGATTTAATTTTCAGTGCATGAGTTTTGGGAGACACGTTCAAACCATATTCTGTCCATTCCCTTCTCCTCCAATCAAATTCATGTCTTTCTCACAAACAAATATACCCATTCCATCCTAATAGCTCCCAAAGTCTTAACTCATTCTAATATTAAATAAAAAGTCCATTTCCAAAGTCTCTTCTAAATCAGATATGGGTGAGACTCAAGGAACAATTTATTCTGAGATTTTTTTCTTCAGCTGTGAAACTGGGAAATCAAATTACATACTTCCAAAATTCAATGGTGGTACAGGAATAACATTGGCATTCCTGTTCTAAAAGGGAGAAATAGGAAAGAAAGAAGAAGTAACTGTTCCCAAATAAGTCTAAAACCTAATAGTGCAAACAACATTAAATCTTATTCCTGGATAGTAATATTCTTTGACCCTGTGTCCCAATTATTGAGCACACTGGAGTAGGTGCTGGGTCCACAAGGCAGTGGGTAGCTCTGATTACATGGCTTAGTTAGGCAGAGCTCATACAGATCTCATAGGCTGCAGTTGAGTCCCTGCAGCTTTCCCAGGCTGGTACTATGTGCTGGTAGCTCTGGGGTTTTTGGAACAGCCACATTTCCATGGCTTCTGTAGGCATTGTCTTAGTGAGGACTTTCTTTGGTGGCTCCAACCCCACAGTTCGACTGGGCATTACCCTGCTGGGGTCTCTCTGAACTATTCTTTAGAATCTGGGTGGAGTAGCCATTTCACACAGCTCTTGCACCCAATGTGTAGTTAGCACCATGTGGACATCGCCAAGACTCACTGCTTGTGTCCTCCAAAGTTGTAGCCCCAGCTGGGCGTACTTAAGCCATGGTTGGGGAAGCCAAAGAACACTTCAAAATGTGGGACGCTTAGACCCAGGGTGGTTTTGGGCAGCAAATACCTGAGATCTCACAGGCATCCTGATCCCATTCCTTGAGACCATTTTGCTCTGAGCGTCCTAGTACTCTGATGCTGTGATGGGAGGGACATTATTGATTATCTCCAAAATGACTTCAAGGTTATTCTCCCATTGTCTGGATGAATAGCACCTGGCTTCATTCTATTTATACTAATCTCCTTATCAAATGGTTGCTTGACCACATCCTCAGTTTTCTCTCTTAAACAAAATTTTGTATCTTTACATGGGTAGATTGAGTTTTCCAAATCTTTACACCCTGCATTCTTTCAATTATAAATTATATCTTTAAATTGCTCTCACATTTTACATTTTACTATAAGTAGTTAAGAGAAGCCACAAAGCACCCTGAATGCTTTCCTGCTTAGAGATTTCTTCTGCCAAATATCTTAGTTCATTGCTCTTAAGTTCTGCCTTCTATGAAGTCTTAGGCCATGGACACCTTTCAAACAAGGTTTTTTGCCATCTTATGGTAGAAATGGCTTTTCTTCCAGTTTCCATGAAGATATTCCTCATTTCCACCTGAGACCTCATCAGAACACCCTTTACTGTACATATTTCTACTGAGATACTGTTCACAACCACTTAGATAATCTTCTCTAAGACTTGGGCTCTTTCTACAATTTCTCTTTTTCTGAGTCCTCACCAGAAGTATGCTTAATGCCTCATTCATGGCAATACAGATTTTTTACGACATTCACTTCAAAACTCTTCCAGCCTCTACCGTTACCCATTTCAAAAGCTTCTTCCACATTTTTAGGTATTTATTAGAGCCACATGATACTCCTGTTACTAATTCTGACATAGCCTGTTTTGTGCTACTATAACAGAAACTGAGACTGGATAATTCATTAAAAAGGAGATTTTTTTTTTTTTTTTTTAATCTTATAGTTCTGGATACTGGAAAACCCAAGATCAAGGTGCAGGCATCTGGTGTTTGGTAAGAATCTAGTCTCCACTTTCAAGATTGTGCCTTGAATGCTGCCTCCTCCAGAGGGGAGAAACACTGTTCTTCACATGGTAGAAGAGCAGAAGACAGAGAACTCTCTCCTGACAGTCCTTTTAATAGTTACACTAATCCATTCATGAGGGAGAATCCCTTATAGCCTGCATGCCCACTTAAGGTCACACCTTTCATACTGTTGCATTAGAAATTACATTTCCAACATGAATTTTGAGAGACACATTTAAATGATAGAAATTACCCATCTGTTTTATCATGTTGTCTACTTTTTCTATTAGAACACTTAGCATGTTAAACGTAGTTATTTTAAATCCTGTTTTTTTTTTTTTTTTTTTAGACAGAGTCTCACTCTGGAGTACAATGGCACAGTCTTGGCTCACTGCAACTTCCCCCTCCCAGGTTTAAGTGATTATCCTGACTCAGCCTCCTGAGTAGCTGGAACTACAGGAGCGTGCCACCATGCCTGGCTAATTTTTTTTTATTTTTTAATAGAGACGGGGTTTCACCGTGTTAGCCAGGATGGTCTTGATCTCCTGACCTCGTGATCTGTCCGCCTTAGCCTCCCAAAGTGCTGGGTTTACAGGTGTGAGCCACCGCACCTAGCCATAATCCGTTTTTTAATATTTCAAACTGCTGTATCATATCTGAATCTTCTTCTGATACTTACTTTGTCTCTTCAGACTGTGTGGGGTTTCTTTTTTGTTTGTTTGTTTGTCTTGTTTTTAGAAGGTCTCTTATTTTTTTGTTGAAAGTTAGACATCATATGTTATGTAATAGTGACTGAGATAAATCTGGTTTAATGTTTGGTTTTATGCTACTCTTGCTATGAATTAAACTGTGTTTAATGCTTGGTGTAGCTTTATGTGACAGAAGCTTCAAATTCTTCTCTTATTTTTCTTTTGTCTCTCTTGTCGACTTTAGACTTCTCTAATGACTCCTCTTCAGAGAGAGTCTGTGTCCTGCTTCCCTATGAGTATTATCCAGTGCCATTTGATGGAGCCCTATTCATGTGTTATGAAGAACCATTTCACTTCCGCATTTCTTGCAATAGTCACTGGTGGATCTTTCTCTTTTCTTAACATGAGAACCTGGTGGGGTTCCTACAGGTAAAACATATGAATGTGTGAGGAATGTACTAAGTCTGAGGCCCTAGAAAATTTTCAGTTTTATACTGGTCTGCATTCTACCTTCAAAAATTCATTAAAATTACTGTTTAAAGGTTTCTAGTACCTTTTTCTTCAAATATGAATATTTTCTGTATTTACCTATATTTTCAAGTTAAGAGATTGGCTTGCCTGGCAACCTCAGTTCTCTAACGGGTCCAAGAACGTGTTGCTTTTCAGTGATTGTGTGTGCAGGTGTGTGTGTGTGTGTGTTGTAAGGATATGTGTGACAACTTGCAGTTTCATTCCATGTTAGAAATACAAAGAACCTAAATATTTTTCGTATCAAACACATATATCAAGTACATTAGAGTGGATGCCTGGAGCAGGGTGTGGTGTTGTGCATAAAGAATGGAAGTGGAGAGAAGGCATATAGAGGAATAAAACAAAAGCAAATAATCTAGTATAATAAAACTAGAGAGCAGTCTTGCATGAACCAATTCTATGAGAGTAGGCTACAAACTGAGGAAACTGATTAACTGTACATTTGCCCTCAATGACTCAGCTATACAGTGGATTAAATTAGTTACTAGGAATGGAATCCACAAATCTGTGCTTTTAAAAAATATGATCATCAGAATATTTTGAAATTACCCTATAGTTATGTGGTATTATGCTCCTTGTATCTGTTCTGTGTTCTTTGTGTCTTACTTTCCCACCCTCCACAGCTGAACTTCAAAATTCTCCCTCTGAGTTTCCACCGAAAGACTTTTTGAACCCCTGTATCTTTCCCCAGTAGCCACAGCCAGCTGCTGGCTGTGCTTCATTTCCTGCAGAAGCTCAGCCACTTGGGTACCTATCGGGAGCAGCTGCTAGGCAATCTGGAGGGGAAGGCAGCGATGCTTTGCTTGGGGGAGGGCTGCTTATGGAGGGAGAAAGCAGAGGCAATGGAGGCATTCCGAGGTCTTGGATTGAGGGTCTTCTGAGGAGTATCAGGGTGGAAAGAGGCATGATCAGAAGTCTCCCTCTCTGGTGCCTCCACCCCTTGGGGCTTCTAAGGTAAAAGCACTTGTGATCTTCCCAGGTCTAGGGGCCCCAGAGTCAGTGAGGGTCACTGATGAGAAAGTAGAAACACTAGGTCACTGGAATCACCCCTGTGAAAGCCGCCTGACTCAGAAGAGATGAGCCACTACCTGACAGCCTGGCCCATATTCGTACTCCTCAAATATATCCCTCTTCTCACACTGAGAATGACTCTTGGTTCCAGAGGTGAGATAAAAGCAAAGGAATTTAAAGCTGTCAAACAATCTGTGTGGAAGTGCAGTATGAGAAACAGTACAGTTGTTTTTAAAAAACGATGTCCTGGGAGTTGGAAGACCTGCCTTCTGGGCCTGAAACCTTGGCCAAACCTTGGCATAACCTTAGAAAAGGAAAGCCATCTCTCCTGGTCTTTGTTTCTGCATCCTGTTGAAATGGTGAAATGTTGTTGGCAGTGAAAGTTAAAGAAAAAGAGAGAAGCCCAGGTAATTAGTTGACACAGTATCGATCTGTGACATGATGTAACTCTGACGAAGTTAAGGTGACATTAGACTGCTTAAGGAGGGAGATGTCTGTTCTATTTTGTTCTACACTGATCAGATTGTCTGAAATACAAAGACTAATTCTTAATTATACTTTTAGAGGGTATATTCAGGGGAGAGAAACTGAGGCAGTAAATGAGAAAACTCAAAATCAGGAAAATATGCTATTAGGAGTAAAAAAGACCAGAGGAAAAAATTTGCTTCATTTTATTACAATAGCTAAGATATGGTTACAATGAGTGAATACTTGTTTTGTGCTAAGTAATGTCTTAGAAACTTTGAGTGTACCGTGTCATTTAATTCTCACACTGTATCTGAAGGAATCAATGTGTGTGCCTCTGTGTGTATGTATGTGTGTGTGCATATGTGTGTTACCCTGTAGTAAAACTGATGAAACTGAGGTTTAATGAATGACATTAATATTTCTGACATCACACAGAGAGTGAGGATGCCTGGATTCAAGTCTATGTGATTCTGGCAAAAGACCTAGCCCCTAACTCATAACAACCACAAAAGAAGGCAAGAGTTTTTAAGTCTTTAAAGAGTGTCACAGGTGCTCTGTCTGTCTCTAGTAGCAGAACCAGGACTTACATCTGGAAGTAAGTCCTGTATGACTTATGTATGAAGTCATACAAGACTTAAGTATGAAGATGAAATTCACCTCAATTATGTACTTCTTAACAAATGAAGCTGCAAGACAACTGGATGAGTATCTCACTAGAGTGAGTGATTGGAGGCATTGAAACAGAGGCGAGGCAAATATTCCTCTGGGATATCTTTATGGCCATCCGTGCATGACAGAAGGTGGACTAGATGAACTCCAAGGTCATTTTGAACCCTAAGGGGTACGGCTCTTTGATAATCAAGTTCTAGCATGTTGTAACGGCCAGTGCTCCTAAGAGTTCATGACACATGCAGTATTTATGTGGATGATTAAGACGGGCTGCTATCAACATTCCTCAGAGAAACATAATAAACAAAACAAACCTTAGAATTTATTCCTCATAACAACATCTTAGAAAGCCTATTTCTAAATCATTTTACAAAGGGGGCATCTGAGATGCATAGCAGTTATCTTGTTTTCTCGAGTTCACAAGGCTAATAGGTCGCAGAAGAGGAACTGGAACTCAGGCCCGTCTTTCTCTCAATGCTTCTTCTTCACCATTCTGTTATACCACTTCCCTCTACATGGTAAAATTTCTCTTATTAATAAGAAATCTGAGCCTTAGATTTAAAAAAAATTTTCTATAGACTCAGTAATTTCCTAGTTGCCCTGTGCTCTCACTGTACCTGAACAGCATCATTTAATACTCTCAACAGTTCTCTTAAGTGGGTATTATTACTCTTGTTTTACAAATACAAAAATGAGAAGCAAAGAAACTGAGTACGTCATTTCTCTTGGTCACACGCAATAATTGGCAGGACCAAAATACCTTTGCAAAACCTGGATATCTTCACAACGAACTCACTTGACTCAGCTCAACAAGCAGATGTTTGATGCCAAGAATATGTCGGCTGCCTGCGATCCCTGCAATGGCTGCTACCTAATGGCAGCTGCCATTGTTAGTGGCTGCATGTCCATGAGGGAGGTGGATGAGCAAATGTGTCACATCCAAAACAAGTACAGCAGCTACTTTGCTCATTGGATCCCCCACAATGTGAAAAGAGCTGCCTGTGACATCCCACCTCTTGAGCTAAAAATGTCTGTTACTTTCACCAGTAACAACACGGCCATCCAGGAGCTGTTCAGGTGTATCTTGGAGTAGTTCACGGCCAAGTTCAGGTGCAAAGCCTTGCTGCACTGGTACTCAGGCAAGGGCATGCTTGACATGGAGTTCACTGAGGCCGAGAGCAACATGAAGGACCTGGTGTCTGAGTATTAACAGTACTAAGACACCACACAGAGGAGAAGAGAGAGTTTGAGGAGTGGGCTGAGGAGAAGGTAGCTTAGACCCTTCTGTTACTGAGTGAAGGGTGAAAGTAGCATGTATTTTTTAATCACTCACAGTGTTTTATATAATAGCCACACCTCACTGTGTGTGCATTTGCTGTGTGTTCACCTCTATTAAAACCTTTTCATAAAATAAAAAAAACTCTCAGAGAAACATAATAAAATAACATAAATTAAACAATAAAAATACATAAAATAAATAAATGTGGACTGGCCAAGTCCACAGTTAAAAAGCTAAATGATTTGCTTAGCACCTTGGGAAATCACAACCAAGAATCTATTGTTTTAAAAACCTTAGTTAATTCTGTTTTTCACACACCAGCAATGCTCATCATAGAAAGTCAATAAGTGCGCTTGGCTCTGTTTATGATGACTAGCACTTCAAATCTCATTTTCTGATTCATTCATACTCCACAAACAAATGGAATAAGTGTTTTCTATGTGTGTTTCACTAGGTGCTAATACAAAGCAGTTTTGGACAAATCTGTCTCAAAGAAAGGAGAACCTGTGTCTGGACTCTGACATAAAAACAAAAAACGAGACTCAGGTCCAGAGGAGATCCCTTCCCAACAACATGGAAATAAATTGATAGCACAAGATGACTTTCTTCTGCTGAGTTCAGATTTGGCTCCTGAACTCTGAAAAAGAAATGAGGGACTGAATTTATTTCTGAAGCGCATTTGAAAAAGGAGCCATCTTTCCTCTCTGGCTGTTTTTCTTTCTTTTTTTTTTTTTAAGTATCAAAAGAATCCTTAGACACATAGGGAAGATGGGTCAACCAGTCAAACTCCCATGATTTCCTTCAGTCTTCTGCACATCTCATAAGTGAGGATTTTCTCTCAGAAACCACAACAGCATGCAAAGCAAGCTCAATAGTGCAATGAGTTGTCACTGCCAAAGAGCCTCATCCTCATAGACAAGACACCAGGGCAATGTTTTCCTACCATAATGCTGTGAGGAAACCTGAGAACCCAGAAATCTAGGTGACTTTCATATTTCTAGCACATTGCTCCACAAAATGTGGTAACTTTGGTAGTTCCCAAATGTTTGTATGTAATACTTGTGATGATTGAAGGCATTCTTGAAATTGAAAAGGTCACTCAAAAATTGTAGATGTTACATAATTCCAGTGCTAAGGAAAAGTGAATCACATGATGGCAGAATTATTTTTATTTCAATTTTCTTCCAACTCTTTTAATTAAGTCAAGGAAAAAAATCCTTCCAATTTTGGGATAAAATAGGTCTCCAACACCTAATTTAACACTCCTTTAAAAGAAAAAAAATTGAGACAGATTCTCACTTCATCACTCATGCTGGAGTGCAGTGGCACAGTCCTGGCTCATTACAGCTCCAACTTCCCAGGCTCAAGTGATCCTCCATCTTCAAACTGCTGAGTAGTTGGGACTACTCAGGGGGTGCACACCACCACACCTGGCTGATTTTTATTTTTATTTTGTATATAAGGCTCTGTTGCCCAGGCTGGTCTCCAACTCCTGAACTCAAGCAATCTTGTCTGAGTCTCCCAAAGGGCTGGGATATTTTTGTTTGTTTTTCTTTAACAAAGAAGAAACAGGCCTCATCTCAAGATCCTTGGGCCACTAAAATATCTAACTAGGATTCAATCAAATTTAAAGCTACAGTTGATCCTCATTATCTATGGATTCCGTATTTGTGAATTCACCTACTTGCTAAAATCTACTTGCAATCCCGAAATAGTCACAAAGTTTCTGCAGTCATTCAAACATGTTCAAAGTAGTGAAAAAGTTTGAGTTATTCTACACGCTTGTTTTCAGCTTATGTTGAGTAACGTAACATTCTGTCTTCTTGTTTCAGATCCCATGCAAGTGTCCTTTTCATGGTCTACTTAGTGTTACATTTTTGGATTTTGGTGGGTTTTATTGTTAGTGATTTTGTTGTTGAAAATGGCTTCTAAACACAGTACTGAAGGGCTGTCTAGTGTTCCTAAGCAATGGAATGCTGCAATGTGCCTTACAGAGAAAAAGACATATGTTAGATAAGCTTTGTTCAGGCATGAGTTATAATGCTGTTGGCTGTGAGTTGAATGTTAAAGAATTGACAACATATATTAAATAAGGCATCTTTAAACAGAAACGTACATGAAACACATGTATGTATTGATTGATAACAACATGTGACTACAGGCTGGAAGGAACTTAATTTAACCCTGTGCTTTTCAGTTTATTTCCTCAAATGCGCCTCACTATGTGAGAAGGCACATTTTTCTTGGGTGAAATAATTCATTATTCACTGATTCTATGTTTGCAGACACTTTATAAAACATAACTACTATGAATAATGACAGTCTAATTCTCTTTTAGGCAAGTGACTTAAAATTTTATTTTTATGATGGTACTATTTAAAATGAATTTATTTAAGTTAAAAGCAAGTCAATTTAAATAAAAACACTTAAGTTAAAAAGAATGGTACAGGGTACAGGTTGTTTACTGTCATAGCAAAACTTGAAAGCAGTAAGGGAAAACCTGAAGTCTGTGGGTCACTAGTTTAGCCAACGTTTTTTGAGTCATCTTGCCAGAAGATTTTACCAGTTATTGAGCCTTGGTGTCCTTATCTCTAAAATGAGTATTATACCTTCTCACATAGTGAGCTGCATTTGAGGAATAAACTGAAAAGCACTTTTAAACCTACCTAAGAGCAGGGTGTGGTGGCTCATGTCTGTAATCCCAGCACTTTGGGAGGCTGAGGCAGGTGGATGACCTGAGGTCAGGAGTTCAAGACCAGCCTGGCCAACATGTTGAAACCCAGTCTATACTAAAAATACAACAATTAGCTGGGCATGGTGGTGCATGCCTGTAGTCCC
This sequence comes from Rhinopithecus roxellana, assembly GCF_007565055.1. Lineage (NCBI taxonomy): Eukaryota > Metazoa > Chordata > Mammalia > Primates > Cercopithecidae > Rhinopithecus > Rhinopithecus roxellana. The sequence goes on from NC_044564.1 coordinate 27,171,729, forward strand.
AGCTACTCAGGTGGTTGAGGCACGAGAATCACTTGAAACCAGGAGGCCGAGGTTACACTGAGCCGAGATCATGCCACTGCACTCCAGCCTGGGTGACAGCAAGACTCATCTTAAAACAAAACAAAACACCTACCTAAGAACCTTATCAATAGGAATGAGGCATCGCCACAATGACTGTTGTTTCCTCTTGTTGACAAATTGTGAGGATTACCAGCTAATCTGAGCTCCTATGCTACTGCAGTTCCATCTCTCAGAAGAAAAGAAAAGAAGAAGAAGAAAAAGAGCACATCTGACATGCCCCCCCCACCTCCATTACCCACTAATAATGAAAAAATAATGATCTTTTTTCCCATGTTGGTGAATATTTTCCCTGTCAACTCTGATATGCTCATAATGCTGGCAGACAGATTATTTATGACCACGGAAATTAAATATTATTTCATTTCTCCTAATACAATCTGTGGCGTCTCCCAGCTCCCAATTCCTTCCCATTAAGTTTATTGTCTTTTCTGCTCCAATTGGCTGCATGCTGTTGGGTTGTAACAGCACTGGCAGAATGCTCGGAGCATAAAGGAGGTGGGAGAAATGGTGTAATTTGCAAGACTGCCTTCCCCGTCTCATCTAAATGAAGACATTTGGTCCCTGAGAGTCAAAACCCATTTTGATGAGTCTAGATGCATTTGGACTAATAGAAAAGGACAGCCATAGTTGTAACGGACTTCCTGAGCTGGGTTTTCTTACTGAGAATCACAGAATTTCGGAACTTGATGGGTGATTCAAGTTCATCTGTTTTAAGTCTCTCATTTGCTTGGGGGAAACTGAGGAGCAGAGAAGGGCATTCATACAATGACACCTCTGGTGAAAGAGCACTTTTTTCCTTTGCAGCCTCTGTTCAATATTTTCATACTTTCAGCATGACTTAGATCCTCATCAGGAGCCCACGCCCTTCTCTAAGCACTGAATGATATGAGTACCTTTTATAAGGGCCAGAAGCAGGAATCTTTCCCAAACAGGGGTTTGTGCCTTCCTGCCTCTGTGCCTTTGTGATTTCTATTCTTTCAGGTAATATCAGCTAGAGTGTTCCTCAAGAGCTGAACTGGGGTGTTTTGGGGACCTGCATGGTGGCTCAACTTCTTCCTCTGCCCAAGCCCGTTTTCCTTCCTTCTTTTCATAGGTGTTACTTCTAATATCAAATCCAATCCCAGTCCCTGCTTCAGGAGAACTCAACCCGTGACATTGAGGAGGCGAAATGTAAGATAAGTTTCTTCCTCCCTTATTCTTAGATTTATTTCACACCTGCTATGTGCCAAAACTGATACAAATCTGGTGTGTAAAAATATAGTTCCTTCTAACTGAAAGCAACCAGCTGGATAGCAGAGAGACAATAAGAAGCAACCATGTTAAGCCACTGTTTAATGCAGACCATTGTTACCTCCTGACTAGACTACTGCAATATGGCCCTTGCTTGTATTTCACTTTCCATGTTGTTCCTATTTATTCATCAGCTGAAAACCCAAGTCTGATCATGTTACTTCTTGGCTTAAAGTCTCTTAGTGGGTCGAGCACTGTGGCTCAGGCCTGCAATCCCAGCACTTTAGGAGGGTGAGGCGGGTGGATCACCTGAGGTCAGGAGTTCGTGACCAGCCTGACCAACACAGTGAAACCCTGTCTCTACTAAAAAAATACAAAAAAATTAGCCAGGCATGGTGGCATGCACCTGTAATCCCAGCTACTCAGAAGGCTGAGGCAGGAGAATCACTTGAACCAGGGAGGCAGAGGTTGCAGTGAGCTGAGATCACACCATTGCAGTCCAGCCTGGGCAAGAGAGCAAGACTCCATTTCAAAAAAACAAACAAACAAACAAAAAACTCTCTTAGTGAAGCATGATAACAGTTGAAATGAAGCCCCAGTTCCTTATTTAGCTCTTGCCTATTTCCTCAGTATCATTTCTTTCAAGGTATAATGCCTTTGTAACACTGACCCGTTTTTAGTCTCTCAAGCCCGCCCATGGGCTCTTGGCTATCTCAAAGTCTAAAACTGTGAACTCCAAAAATCTGAGAAAGGCTTCAGTTAATTTAGAAGGTTTATTTTGCCAAAGTTGAGGATGCACACCCCTGACACTGCTTCAGGAGGTCCTGACAACATCTGTCCAAGGTGGTCAAAGCACAGTTTGGTTTTATACATTTTTGGGAGACATGAGACATCAATCAGCATATGTAAGGTGAACGTTGGATTGATTTGGAAAGGCGGGACAACTTGAAGCAAAGACGGGAGGACTCCACGCGGGGAGGGGACTTTCAGGTCATAGGTAGATAAGAGACAAATGATTGCCTTCCTTTGAGTTTCTGATTAGCCTCTTCAAAGGAGGCAATCAGATATGCATTTATCTCAGTGAGCAGAGGGGAGACTTTGAATAGAATGGAAGACAGGTTTGCCGCAGTTTCCAGCTTGACTTTTCCCTTTAGCTTAGTGATTTGGGAGCCCCAAGATTTTTTTTTTTTCACAATACCAACTAATTCCTCAATCTAGAGGATTCTCCTTCTGCTGTCTTTGAGTATCTGACACATTCTTATCCTTGACAACTTGTTTTATTTGTTGTCTTCTCAAGGCTGCTGCATAGTTTTGTAGGTTATATACTGAAAATCCAAGGGGGCGCTGTTCACATTGCTAGTCATCTGTGATCGGTGTATTTATTATGATTCGATAGCAGTTATAAATAAGGAAGCTTAAGCAAGAGATGACTTTTTCTAATTTGCACAAAGGTCCTCAGCAGATATAATGAAGGAGTAAAAGCTCATTCCTCAGTCACCTACTTTGACCGCTGGATCCAGTGTATTCCCTTCATATCACATATTGTCATTTTAATCATATATGTATTTTCTTGTTTACTTTATTGCTTGTTTTTTATTAGATTATAGTTTTTAGATGGTTAGAAATAAATAACTTTTTCTTCTCCCACAAGTATACTGTGTGTCTTGCACAGTGCCTGATATATAAAAAGTGCTCAACAAATGTTGCTCAGTTAAATCAGTGAAGGTGAGTGGGTGACATTTGGGCTGTTATGTAAAATAAGCGTAGGATTTAAACACCGCTCCAAGAAAGAGAGGCATTTTTGTGAGGGAGGGGAGAATTCCTTATGTGAGAAATGGGACAAAAAGCACTTATCTTAGTAGTGTGCTCAAAGATGTAAAATGTGGCACGATGCTTGACACAGCAACACTCAAAAACATTTCTACTATCATTATCATCATTCTTTTACTATGATTAATGAACAACAGAAACATTACTCTTCCTCATTGATTAGAACATACAGTACTATAAAAAATAAAAAAATCAAAGTTTATAATTATCTTGTATGGTTTGCAAAATTTTCCTGGAGGAATTTGAATTTCATATATTTGAAGTTTCTTCCAGCCTTGCAATTTACCTTAAGAGAGTGAAAAAAAAATAGATTTCACAAAAAATCAAGTATATTATACAGTCTAAGTTCTGGACCAGTAATTGAAAATAGGCCCCATGTTTCTCTTTCTTATGAAATTTCATTCTCTTCATTATTGCCATGATCCACTGAACAAATGCCCCTGGGAGGCCAAGGAAGTCAGACAGTGGCACCATTTCCCACTTTAGCAATTCCCTGAAACTGTGCATACCAAAGGAAGAACAATTGATATCAAGTTGTCAGCAATTCTCATTGTATCTCCAGAGCTATAAAACCATTGGTACCTCTTTCCAAAAGGCGTTTTGGAACATCCTCTACTTTAAGAAGAAAAACATAACTGACGTAAAAAAAAAAAAAAAGAAAAAAATCATTTTCATGGTAAGAACTAAAATGTGAGATCACATGTTATTTTTCTTGCTAGTAGCTATCGTTCTTCTATTTCTCACCTTTTTTCTTCTTGGGAACCATTGACTATATCCCACTTCCTGGGACCACTGTGGGTATCAGTCATGGTTTTGGTTGTAAGCAACAGAAAGAGAACAGATACTTTAGTGAGAAACACAACTTATTGAAAAAATATTGGGTAACTTACAAAGTCAACAGTAGACTAATCAATCAGGCTCTGAAAATAAGCAGCAACAAAGAGAGGCTAGGAAGCAAGAAATTCACTGCTTGTCTGTAAACGCTGACAACTCATGGTGCAGCCAGTGGCAGGACTCTGTATATCACGATTTGCCACTGGGTCCTCACCACCACAGGATTCTTGATGCTGCCACCAGTATGAATAATCTTTTTACCATCTCTGCATCTCTCCATCGATCCTTTAAGAGTCAGTCATGAATAGGACCATCTGATTTTTTTTTTTTAAGGCCAAGTGCCTGTACCCATGCACTAACTCACAGCAAAACTTACCTAGCAGATGTTTTTTTCCCCTATTCATTCCAAAGTGAGAACAACATTTGAATAGGAGACAATAAAGAAATGGTGGATTTCAGTGGCAGAAAAAGTAAGTGATAAAACTAGGTTTTCAAACTTGTCCACATGTTTTAATCAAGCCCTCCATCATAGGGGAAAATTACAGTTGAATAAAGAGCGATTCTTCCAGGAGGTGAAATAGATGAAGATATTAAAGCAACTATCTTACAAAACTTCACACATCTCACACCATCACAAACCAAAACTGCATCCAAAGCAGAATTATCAGTCATTCCTTTAAAAAGTACCTATTAGAGACCTACTATCCAAGTAGTGCTGTGTTAGGCAGTGTGAATTCAGTTCCCGTGCTCAAGGAATTTATCGTATACAGTCTACCCTCCATATTCACACACATCTATAGATTCAATAAACCACAAACTGAAAATATTCAGAAAAAAGTAACAATGCAACCACAAAAAGTAATTTAAATAAAAAGCAGCATAACAACTATTTACATAGCATGTACATTATTTTATGCATTGTAAGTAATCTTGAGATGATTCAAAGTATACTGAAGGATGTGTGTATGTTATATGCAAACTACTCCATTTTATGTAAGGGATTTGAACCTCCAGCAAATTCTGGCATCCTTAAGGGTGGGAGGTGGTGTGGAGGGAGTGGATACTAAAACCAGGCTTTCTTGGATACTGAGGGGCAACTGTACTTACTGCCTAATGACTCAACAGAATGATATCATTGACTGCTTTCAGCTCTGTATGTATGAAATTAAAACATACTGTGTCTTTTTCCCACTATTGTGCTTGCCAAGGACATTTGTACATTTGGCACATGTATCATCCTATATATTTAAATATTAATAGGAAAGTTTTGAGTAATAAAGACAGGTGGAAAAAAAGTGGTTAGAAGATTGAAGTCAAGTGTGGAGATTTGGGTCTTAGATCTGCTGTTAGACAACTTGGAGTTTTTCAGTAGATTGGCGAATCTCAGCTTCAATCCCTGGCAGTTAAATGGGATAATACCTAAATCCACCTCTTGTGTATATTTGCAAAATTAAGATGGGAGTGTCTACTTAGACTGGGTTTAATTTTTATTCTTTATAATAAACAAGGAAACATACTTTTTAGGGCACCAAATGACAGATACTGACTGGCAAAGTATTTTGTAATTACACTTAATTCTCCACTACAAGCTATCTGAAACCCTCTAAATATCATACAAGCTTTAGCTCCTCTGCTCATAAGGTTTCATCTCTTTGCTAACATTTCTTTTTTATTAAAAACTCAAGTGTTACAGTTATCCCCACCATTTAGACACACTTTTCTTTAAGTGTTAAGTGGTCAGGCACAAAGTGTTCTGTTGCACTTGAACAACTACTTGTTAGTCGAGAATTTTTCTCTCCTGTCTTATTATCTCTCCTGTAGGTAACAAATAATGAGCTTTGATAAGAGCTAAGTTTAATTCTCTTTGCTAGAAAAGAAAAATGATCACCTATTCTTACATTCCCATAGATGAGACAAAATTTTCTTGTTTAGGGAACAAAAGCTGGAAATGTTTCTGATTTCTCTTGATGCCATTTCTCATTATCAAGGAAGAAGTACATTCTCCAATTGATAGGACTAAGGGAAGGAATTCACCATGATCATCCCAGGACCTTCTTGCAGCTATTTCAGAGTGTTAATGCATAGACTCTTTGTTCATTTGTGTCCTAAGCTTATAGGAGATTGAGTGATAGATAAGACCTTGAATCTCTCAAGGGATGGTAAACATTTTAAAGGATAAGCTCTCAAAAAACCCAGCTGTGATTGCCGATGAGGTTATCTATTTTAATACAATTTTATTGCTAATAGCACTGATATTTTATTGTCTGTCTGATGATAACCATACTCAGGAAAATGAGAGCTAAGTGTTAATTGTGGGATTCCTAAAAACTCCAACTTATTCCATCAGTGGCGGCAGTTTTATAATGCAAGTCTCTCTCTGTTCTCCAATAGCCACATTATTGGCAAGTAAGCTGGTATTTTCTAGAAATAGTGTTCTCACAGGAACATGGTAAGCATTACATGGTCTTTCTTTTCTTTTCTTTTTTTAATATACATGGTTTTTATTTTTAGGACCAAATATGCAGATCTTTCTGCCTTCCTCTTAATTGGTAAGTTTGCTTATCGCATCTCAATGTTTACCCTCAAAGAGAGAAAATGGGTTTTAACTGGATAGCAAGTATTAGTGAGCACTTTTTGGGGAAACATAAGAAGAGATTTAACAAAAAGCTTTCTAGAACTCTACATTTGGGGTTATTTGAGGAAAAATTAGGCATGGCAAAAACCTAGACTGTGTTGATAGTGGTCATTAAAAGATTCTCTTTTCTGTGATCTGAATCCTCAAATAAAATAGTACCTTGAGAGGAGGCGTCTTCCTGTGGTCACTAAACTGTTTCCCAAATATGTTTAACCTGTAGACATTAGATACAATATGATAGGATTTTACTAACGCATAGTAGTTTGAATTTCGCTGCATATGCTAAGCTTGAATAATGATGGGGAAATTGGGTTTTAGTGAAGATATTTAAGAAGATTGATAAATTTGTTGTACAAGAGCAAACTAGCCCTTTATTTCAGGTTCTTCTTGCTAGGAGCCCAAACCACATCAAATTAACCTTATTTATTTATTCATTCATTAATTTATCATTCATTCAATTCCCAAAAGTTGTTGACAGTCAACTTGGTTTTAAGCATTTTTCTAAGTATTGGAGACCCACAAGTCAACAAAACAGCACTCTTAAATTCTAGTAGGAGAGACTAGCAATAATACATTAATAATTAAATTATATATTACTGCAAAGGTAATAAATTACAGAGAAAAAAGTTGAAAAACAGAAGGAAGCATGTAGATTATTGGGGCAGAAAGAAGGGTTTAAACTTTTCAATAGATTGCTCAGTCAAGGCCACATTAAGAAGAAAACATCTGAACAAAAATTTGAGAAAAGAACTGTGCATATATGCAGAAATGGGAATTCCAAGAAGAGGAAACAAAATATTTAAAGGCCCTGAGCCAGGAGCATGTCTTGAGTCTGAACACTCAGAAGCTGGTGTGATTGGAGTTGAGTGAATAAAGAGAAGATTAAGAAATAAAGTCAATAAATAATTGAAAGCCAGACTGTGTAGGACTTTAGGACCATTGTCTTTGGAATTACAGAGACTGAGATGGCAAACCACTATAAAATTCTGCACGTTAATTCTGGTTGATGTGATAGGAGAGACTGAAGGGAATGCATCAATCAAGGATAGAAAAAGGGAGACCAATTAGGATACTAATGCAACAGTGCAAATGTCGTGGCCTGGACTAGGTCGCTACAAGTGTATGTGACAAAAATGCAGTCTGGGTATATTTTGAAGATAAAGACAACAAAGCTTGTTGAAAGACTGAAATAAGAACACATTGGCAGTGGAAAATCAAGAATTTTGTTTTAGACCCCATATATATTAGCGATATCAAATATACAGGTAACTATAGGAAGCTTAATTTAAGGAAGAAGACCAGGGCTGTTGAATGGTCAGCATATAGATGGGATCTAAAACCTGAACACTAGATGTGATCAACAAGTGCCTGAGTTTAGATAGAAAAGAGATCTATTGATATTGTTGTAGACATTAAGAGGTCAGGAAGATAAGGAAGAACATGTGAAAGAGACTAATAACAAACAGCCAGTAGTTGAAAAAACAAAAAAAAGAAGAAGACTGTGCTCACCTAGTATTAACGTACATAAAGGGGTGGGAGAAATAGACCTTTTCAAATAATGCTCATAGGTCAACTGAAATGAGTACTGGCAGTGGCTACTGCATTTAGCAATTCAGAAGTTACTGCTGACCTTGACAAGAATGGTTTTGCTGGAGCTGTGTCAGTGAAAGCCTTATTAGAGTGGGCACAACAGAATAGTGGTAAACTAACCTGAGACCACGACTATAGAGCTCTCACTTGCCCCCTTTCATTAATAGCATGATGTCTCAGTGATGGCAGACATCAATGTGAATCGCCAACAATTCTGAAGAAATGCTCCTTCAAGCATCGAAGAGGACCACCTCTCTTCTCTGTCTTGAAATTGGGTATAGCTCTTTGTCTTGCTTTCTCAAATGAATTATCGGCAGAAGTGACATGTATCCATTCCAAGCAGAAGCATGAAAATCTGGTGTGTGATTATCTCTTTCTTCTTTGTGCTGCTGTTGGCAATGTTCTATGTAGTGAGAACTTCATTAGCCGTGGTTCAATATGAAACAGAAATCCTCCACAAATGTGTAATGTTGCTGATGTGTTGGCTCACGCCTATAATCCCAGCACATTGGGAGGCCAAGGCAGGTAGATTGCTTGAGCCCGGGAGTTTTAGATCAGCCTGGGCAACATGGCAAAACCTCACCTCTACAAAAAATACAAAAATTAGTAAGGTGTGGTGGTATGTGCCATTAGTCCCAGCTACTCAGGAGGCTGAGGTGGAAGGATCACTTGAGACTGAGAGGATGAAGCTGCAGTGAGCTATGATCATGCCACTGCACTCCAGCCTGGGTAATAGAAAAAGACACTGTCTTGAAAACAGAATGCATAATGTTTATATGCTGTGAGTGAAAACATAACCTTTGTTGTTTCAAAACACTGAATCTTTGGGGTCACTCGTTAGTGTAGCCTGATCTAGTCTGATATGAGTAGCACACAGGCGTGCTCTCTTTCTGTTGTACCTGCTGGAATTGCTGTAACTATACTAACTAACTGACCACAGCTTGCTCAAAATGTATTGGGAAATCACAGGCTCTCTAGAAGATGGAAAGTATTTGCTTTCTTCATCAGTAACAGCACACTGAGAATGGAATGAATTAACCATATTCTCCCCTGGACAAAAGGTCTTCCTGTTTCTCACCAATGAGGTGGTGGAAGATGACAATAAAGGATGCTTTTGTTGTATCTGGAGGAAGGAAAGGGCCTGTGAGTTCAATGTAAGAGTCCAGTAAGTTAGAAAAAAAGAGCCTACTCTCAGCTCACATTTGGAATTACAAAATTAATTTTGCACAAAAAAAGGACCCACAAATTTTAAGTGCTTGGCAATTATTACCTATTATTTTGTTGCAATTATTATTTTATTATTGTAATTATTATTGTTTATCATTATTATTATTGCCTATTATTAGTCTGTTTTGATGGTCATAATGACCCAAAGTAAAGTTTGCTTTAACACACCTTTCTTTATGTACCAGGGGATATGTGAAAGAAGAAAATCATAATGCATTCAACATTTCTTACATGTCTTATACTCAGAAGACTGATGTTGGACAAGTTATGTTCACTTTCATTCTTCCACTTCAGCTTCATAGACCATAAAGTCATTTAATATAAGAAAAGAAAGCATTAACTCCATCTATCTTCAGGGGGCAACAGAATAGATTATCATATTTTCCCATGTCAACATACTGATGGCATATTATACATAAGTTTATAGCTCCCTGATCACCAATCTGCAAGTTGGAAAATGGTACTCAATTGGATTGAGTGATTTGTAAAGTTTGAAACATTGAGAAAAAGAGAGACAGAGAAAGAGAAAGATTGGAACCTTGTCAAGGAAAAAACAAAGAAGAAAATAAATACCTATGTTTTTAAAAATGAATTTATTTCTCATTAGGTATTTCTTCAATGTCCAAGTGAATATATGGTTCTTATAATACATTGAATTTAAAAAATTTCAGTAATACAAGAAAATTGCAGCTGATGGAAATCCTGAACAGCCTGCCAAATTACTTTGAGTTCATTCTTGTTCTTCTTTTTCTTCCATAAACTGCACCCAGCCAGACCATTAAATTCCACAAGCCATCGAGGACTGTGAGATATTACATCATTATAATGCTTATATATAATTCATTCACCACGTCAAAGAAATGGTGACAAATGCAGGACTTACTCACAAGGATCTTTTTTTTTTTTTTTTTTTTTTTTTTTTTTTTTGAGATGGAGTCTCACTCTGTTTCCCAGGCTGAAGGGCAGTGGCGCAATCTCAGCTCACTACAACCTCTCTCCCATATTCCAGCGATTCTCCCACCTCAGCCTCCAGAGTAGCTAGGATTACAGGTATTTGCCACCATGTCCGGCTAATTTTTTGTATTTTTAGTAGAGATGGGGTTTCACCACGTTAGCCAGGATGGTCTCAAACTCCTGACCTGAAGTGGTCTGCCCACCTCGGCCTCCCAAATTGCTGGGATTACAGGCATGAGCCACCACACCCAGCCTCACAAGGATCTTTTTACATATTTTATCTCAAGCCTTTTTATTTTTATTTTTTATTTTTTAGTTCCCTTTATGACTTCCATCAGCTGATCAGCCACACCATCATCAAAATATTACGTAGCTACCAAAAGTCATGTGGAATAATGAAATCTGGGCCAGACTTGATACCCAGTCTCTGGCTTCTAAGGCTTGTTAATCTCATGGGAGCAAAAGTGGTACATGGATCAACATTTATTGAGCCTCACCTATAAACTGAGAATAGAAATCTTACTTTATATGGTTTTTAAAGAATACGGTTTTCAAATTTAGGTCTCACCAGATACATGAGACTGGTGAAGGTTTTATTTTTATTTTTGCTTGTTTTTTTAATTCAACAAGTATACAATGAAGAGCTGTATGCCATAATCCCTGCCCTTGAGAAGTTTTCCATCCAGTCGAAAACACTGCAACTGTTCAGTTCAAAATCGTAACTGAACAACTCAATATGAGAAGTAGAACAGAGATCAGGTAATTTGTTGCAAGAGAATCAGGAGGCGAGAACAAAACTTGGTCTGAGGATCTCCAACCAGGTTTTTACTAAAAGTGTGGCTTACTTGCTGGGTCCTCAAACATGTTTAGAGAAATTTCCACTGTATGCAAAGAAAGCGGCTTGTTTAAAGTCATGAATCAGTGAAAAGGGTGGGCATATCCACTGTATTAGTTTCATGCAGCTGCCATAACAAAGCAGCACAAACTGGTGCTTGCAGCAAGTGAAATTTATTGTCACAGTTCTGGGGGCTAAAAGTCTAAAGTCAAGATGTTAACAGGGCCACACTCCCTTGTAAAACTCCTAGGAGAGGAGAGGATCTGTCCTTACCTCTTACAGCTTCTCTTTGCCCCCTTACAGCCTCTATTCACCCCAAGTGTTTCTCAGCTCATGTCAGCATCACTCCAATCTTTGCCTCCTTCTTCACTTGGTTGTCTTCTCCCTATTTGTCTCTGTCTTCACATCTCATTTTCTTCTGCAAGCAAAACTGTTATTATAATAATAATAAGGAGAATAAGGAGAAATATGGAAAGCTTAATTTCAGGAAGAAGGCCAAGGCTATTGATACACACTTGAGAATGGTCAGCATATAGATGGGGTTTAAACCTGAACGCTGGATGTGATCAGCAGTATTGCTCCTCTGTATGTGTGTCTATGTCCAAATATTCCACTTTTTATAATGACATAAATCCTATTGGATTAGGGCTCAAGCTAATACCCTCAACTTAATTACATCTACGAAGACCCTATTGCCAAACAAGGGCATGTTCACAGGTACCAGGGATTAGAACTAGAACATATCTTCCTTTTTTATTTGGAGAAGGGGCACAATGCAATCCACAATGTTCATGGAAAGTTAAGTATAAAAGAAATATAAGGAACATGTTGAAAAGGGAGAGGAGAAGGCTGGAGCCAGATTGTAAAGAACACAGCATGTCATGTGGGAAGCCCTCAGGCATGCTTCAGCAGATGAGTAAATAAAGTGGCTTTCTCTTTATAAAGACCATTCTATGGAAATGAGAAAATGGATGAAATGGAAGTGACAGTTGTATGTGATGCCCATAGTAATTGTCTAGATGAATACTAGGGAGCATATGAGAGGCCAGAGCTAAGGGAATTCTCTCAGACTAGATGACAATTGATCTGATTAGAGAATCAATCAGGAGGAAAGAATAGAGAATGGCTCTGAGGCTTCTAGTCTTGAGTACTGGGTAGCTGGTAAGGTTATTAACCAAGAGATGAACCATATGCAGTAAAGTTGACTGGGAATCAGAATAAGGAGGAGGCAAGTGAAAAGTTTAACTTAGTATATGTTAAGTTGATCTGGGGGAAAAAAAGGATTTAAACAAAATCTTGAAGAATGAAAATAATGAGCATATTCTGCATTGGGCTCATTCTCAGACATTGAAAAATTTTTTAAAAGGTTGCATTCTGGACTCTTTATTCTGGACTCTTTTTAATAGTGAGAAATCCAGACTAACAATTATTCAAAGTTTGATGGTTAATATTGAGTGTCAACTTGATTGGATTGAAGGATGCAAAGTATTGTTCCTGGATGTGTCTGTGAGTGTGTTGCCAAAGGAAATTAACATTTGAGTTATTGGATTTGGAGAGACAGACCCACCCTTAATCTGGGTGGGAACCATCTGATCAGCTGTCAGTGTGGCTAAGATAAGAGCAGGCAAAGGATCGTCGAAGGACTAGACTGGCTAAGTCTTCTGGCCTCCATTTTTCTCCCATGCTGGATGCTTCCTGTCCTCAAACATCAGACTCCAAGTTCTTCAGCTTTTGGACTCTTGGACCTACACCAGTGGCTTGCCAGGGTCTCTCAAGCCTTTGGCCACAGACTGAAGGCTGCACTGTCAGCTTCCCTACTTTTGAGGTTTTGAGACTTGGACGGGCTTCCTTGTTCCTCAGCTTGCAGACGGCCTATTGTGGTACTTCACCTGGTGATTATGTGAGTCAATACTCCTTAATAAATTCCCGCTCATATATACATCTATCCTATTAGTCCTGTCTCTCTGGAGAATCCTGAATAATACACAAAGTGTATGAGTATGAGTTTTCTATTGCTATGTAACAAATTACCACCAACTTAGTAGCTTAAAACAACACACATTTATTATCCCCAGCCAGGATTCTGGGTATGGGTTAGCTGGTCCTCTGCTCAGTATCTACCCCGCTAAAATGCAGTCAGGGCTGTGCTCTCATCTGAAACTCTGGGTCCTCTTCAACGTTTGCTGGTTGTTGGCAGAATTCAGTTGCGTGTGGTTGTAGGACTGAGGACCTCAGCTCCTAGAGGTTGCCCATGATATCCTGTCATATGACCATCTCCACATGTGACACTTCACTACTTCAAGGCCAGAAAAAGAGCATCTATGCTACTTTGACTCTCTTATTTGTAGTCAACTTGTTTTTTTCGTTTTTTAAAAAAAATTTGGGGATAAATTATAGGCGTATATATTTAAGAGGTATATATTTTGATACAGACATACAATGTGTAATAATCACATCGGGGTAAGGGGGAATCCATCACCCCAAGCATTTATCCTTCTTTGTGTTGCAAACAACCCAATTATACTCTTTTAGTTAGTTTAAAATGTATGATGCATTAGTATTGCTGCAGTAAATTATTACTACAGTCAACAGTAACATATTTTACATTTTAAACTAACTAAAAGAGTATAGTTGGATTGTTTGTAATACAAAGAAATGGTCATTTTTTAAAGGACTCAACTGATTAAGGCAGGCCAACTCAGACTACTTTCTCTTTTGATTAACTTAGTCTCAACTCCTTAAGGACATTACTAACATCTGAAAAATCCCTTTACCTTTGCCATATAAGGTAATCTAATTATGAAAACATCTCATCATAATCAAAAGTCCCACCCACATACGGGGAGGGAGGGAATTACACAAGGTGTGCAAACCACAGAATAGAAATCTCCAAGACCATTTCAGAATTCTGACTACAACACAGTGAGTCTTGGTAGAACAAGGAATATGCAAAATATTTTTTTGCTTCCATTAATGGCGTTCATCTGATTATCTTTGGGTGATGAAATGTTTACACAGGGCCACAATTCTGTACTCAGCAACAATAATCTGCACTCCTGTACAAAATTGTAAACATTTTTAACCACAATGCTGAGTTTTTGTTACATACTTAACTAGAACTAAAGATTCATTTTAGACAAACCAGAATAAACTAACAAAAAAGAATGTTGGCCTATATTTTAGAAACATTTACTAAACTGAAACTTTCTAGATATTCTACAGTCCTCTCAGTTAAGGTCATTCCCTCAGCTGTAGTAATTAGTAATAATGGTGATGTTTACTCATAATCTACACTCATCTAATAATTGTATGCATTTTCTCAAGTCAGTCTCGCAATGACCCTACAAATTCTTTTTTTTTTTTTTTTTTTTTTTATTATACTTTAAGTTCTAGGGTACATGTGTATAACGTGCAGGTTTGTTACATATGTATACTTATGCCTGACCCTACAAATTCTAACGGATAAACACTATCTGTTCCTCAAGTATGGGTATTATAGTAGGTTCTTTTTATACAAAAATCAGTAAACTGCAGCCTTTGTCCTAACCTAGTTCAAGGTTTTGTTGGGAGAAATATATAAATGATATTATTTCATTTAAGAAAAGAAGCCACAGAGAAAGGAATTCATGAGCAAAAACCACACAGTTAATTAATAGAAGGGCCCACTTGTCCCAACGTCACTGTCAGCAGTCTCTCCACTGCCTTATAGCACTGTCTGTGTTAGTGATATAATTCATACACATCCATTTATGCTTTAGAATAACACTTTAAAGTGAAAATAAGTGATGGTAGGAGAGATAGCACTAAATGCAAAAATTCACTGGATTTCTTGCTGGATGCTGTTTTCTCTAAGAGCCTGAAACTCAGCAGAATTCACCAAGGAAGCATCTAACACTGGCCAAGGTGTTGTGTGACCATCCTTGTTGTTTCAAGCCATCAGAGCAATATATGAAAATGAGATAAGGATAACCTTCTCTCTGATGCCATGGGTTGGATGATTGTCCTAAGGTAAGAAGAAATTCCCCAGGGAGTCACAGTTGCTGATTATGAGAAGGAAAAAAAATTCTGAAATCAGTGAAAGAAAAGTGATTTTGAGGCCATGGCAATCAAAGTAGAAATCTAGATTCTTCAGGGGCAGCTCCCAAAGAATGACGATACAATGTAAGCAGATGCCACACAAATGGCTCAATCATTTTGAAAATTGCTTACCTAGTATTTAGAGGGGGAAACAATATTTTGAAATGAATTGAACAGCTTTGTGACACAAACAACTGTGTTTTTCTAGATAAGCTCCTTGGTTTTTCTTTTTCTAGAGCTACTTAAAAAATTCCCATTGTATCCCATTATGTTTTTATATCTCTGATTTCTGATTGGCTTGGACTCCCATCACCTGAGTACTCCCTTATAGTAAGCTGAAGAGGTAACAAAAAATTTTTTTAAAGGTTGAAATTTTGTATTCTGTACAGAGTATATGAGAAAGTTTCTTCTTTTCCCTTTTCATCAAGTTGTTCAACTTCACCAATGATTAGGCAAAGAGAATAAATTGCAGGCTAATTAAATTTGCAGATGGTATTCAATAGTGAGGGTATGTGAGGATAAGGGATAAATGCAAAAGGCCTCAAAAGCTTTGCATTCTACACAAGAGAAAATGGAAGGGCACGAGTCGTGCGTGCAATTAACATCTGGCAGATAGAAAAAGGGCAGAAGGGAGGCTCCTGGGTAAAAGAGAGGGCAATTGTAGGAGGAGCAAGAGATGGGCTCAAATAGCTGTGAGATAGCAGCAAACAACTATTCCTGTCTGGGTTAAAGCCTAGATTAGTGTATAGGAGAACTCCCATGTATAGAATTCTAGAGTGAAATCCCCAAAACTGCATCCTCAAATGAGTTTTTGATATTTGGCAGACCACCAGCCTCACAGCATATCTCTGGCAACACCATGGCTTTTGAGTTAGCCACAGAAGTCTCATTCACTCTCAAAGTGGAAAAAGCTTATTGGCTATGTGCCAGAAAGTGCAAAACCAGATGATATGCATGGCATATTTTTCTCAATTATTAGTTCTGCTCATAGCAAGTAATTTAAAACCATGTGTAGCACCCAGATTCATAAAGCAAGCCCTTAGAGACTTACAAAAAGAGTTAGACTCCCATACAATAATAATGGGAGACTTCAACACTCCACTGTCAACATTAGACAGAACAACGACACAGAAAGTTAACAAGGATATCCAGGAATTGAACTCATCTCTGCACCAAGCGGACCTAATAGACATCTATAGAACTCTCCACCCCAAATCAACAGAATATACATTCTTCTCAGCACCACATCGCACTTATTCCAAAATTGACCACATAATTGGAAGTAAAGCACTCCTCAGCAAATGTAAAAGAACAGAAATTATAACAAACTGTCTCTCAGACCACAGTGCAATCAAACTAGAACTCAGGACTAAGAAACTCAATCAAAACCGCTCCACTACATGGAAACTGAACAACCTGCTCCTGAATGACTACTGGGTACATAACGAAATGAAAGCAGAAATAAAGATGTTCTTTGAAACCAATGAGAACAAAGATACAACATACCAGAATCTCTGGGACACATTTAAAGCAGTGTGTAGAGGGAAATTTATAGCACTAAATGCCCACAAGAGAAAGCAGGAAAGATCTAAAATTGACACTCTAACATCACAATTAAAAGAACTAGAGAGGCAAGAGCAAATACATTCAAAAGCCAGCAGAAGGCAAGAAATAACTAAGATCAGAGCAGAACTGAAGGAGATAGAGACACAAAAAACCCTCCAAAAAATCAATGAATCCAGGAGTTGGTTTTTTGGAAATATCAAGAAAATTGACAGACTGCTAGCAAGACTAATAAAGAAGAAAAGAGAGAGGAATCAAATAGATGCAATAAAAAATGATAAAGGGGATATCACCACCAACCCCACAGAAATACAAACTACCATCAGAGAATACTATAAACACCTCTACGCAAATCAGCTAGAAAGTCTAGAAGAAATGGATAATTTCCTGGACATTTACACTCTCCCAAGACTAAACCAGGAAGATAGTTGAATCCCTGAATAGACCAATAGCAGGCTCTGAAATTGAGGCAACAATTAATAGCCTACCCACCAAAAAAAGTCCAGGACCAGATGGATTCACAGCTGAATTCTACCAGAGGTACAAGGAGGAGCTGGTACCATTCCTTCAGAAACTATTCCAATCAATAGAAAAAGAGGGAATCCTCCCTAACTCATTTTATGAGGCCAACATCATCCTGATACCAAAGCCTGGCAGAGACACAACAAAAAAAGAGAATTTTAGACCAATATCCCTGATGAACATCGATGCAAAAATCCTCAATAGAATACTGGCAAACCGGATTCAGCAGCACATCCAAAAGCTTATCCACCATGATCAAGTGGGCTTCATCCCTGGGATGCAAGGCTGGTTCAACATTCGCAAATCAATAAACGTAATCCAGCATATAAACAGAACCAAAGTCAAGAACCACATGATTATCTCAATAGATGCAGAAAAGGCATTTGACAAAATTCAACAGCCCTTCATGCTAAAAACGCTCAATAAATTCGGTATTGATGGAACGTACCTCAAAATAATAAGAGCTATTTATGACAAGCCCACAGCCAATATCATACTGAATGGGCAAAAACTGGAAAAATTCCCTTTGAAAACTGGCACAAGACAGGGATGCCCTCTCTCACCACTCCTATTCAACATAGTGTTGGAATTTCTGCTAGGGCAATCAGGCAAGAGAAAGAAATCAAGGGTATTCAGTTAGGAAAAGAAGAAGTCCAATTGTCCCTGTTTGCAGATGACATGATTGTATATTTAGAAAACCCCATCGTCTCAGCCCAAAATCTCCTTAAGCTGATAAGCAACTTCAGCAAAGTCTCAGGATACAAAATTAATGTGCAAAAATCACAAGCATTCTTATACACCAGTAACAGACAAGCAGAGAGCCAAATCAGGAATGAACTTCCATTCACAATTGCTTCAAAGAGAATAAAATACCTAGGAATCCAACTTACAAGGGATGTCAAGGACCTCTTCAAGGAGAACTACAAACCACTGCTCAGTGAAATCAAAGAGGACACTAACAAATGGAAGAACATACCATGCTCATGGATAGGAAGAATCAATATCGTGAAAATGGCCATACTGCTCAAGGTTATTTATAGATTCAATGCTATCCCCATCAAGCTACCAATGAGTTTCTTCACAGAATTGGAAAAAACTGCTTTAAAGTTCATATGGAACCGAAAAAGAGCCTGCATTGCCAAGACAATCCTAAGTCAAAAGAACAAAGCTGGAGGCATCACGCTACCTGACTTCAAACTATACTACAAGGCTACAGTCACCAAAACAGCATGGTACTGGTACCAAAACAGAGATATAGACCAATGGAACAGAACAGAATCCTCAGAAATAATAACACACATCTACAGCCATCTGATCTTTGACAAACCTGAGAGAAACAAGAAATGGGGAAAGGATTCCCTATTTAATAAATGGTGCTGGGAAAATTGGCTAGCCATAAGTAGAAAGCTGAAACTGGATCCTTTCCTTACTCCTTATATGAAGGTTAATTCAAGATGGATTAGAGACTTAAATGTTAGACCTAATACCATAAAAACCCTAGAAGAAAATCTAGGTAGTACCATTCAGGACATAGGCATGGGCAAGGACTTCATGTCTAAAACACCAAAAGCAACGGCAGCAAAAGCCAAAATTGACAAATGGGATCTCATTAAACTAAAGAGCTTCTGCACAGCAAAAGAAACTACCATCAGAGTGAACAGGCAACCTACAGAATGGGAGAAAATTTTTGCAACCTACTCATCTGACAAAGGGCTAATATCCAGAATCTCAAAGAACTCAAACAAATATACAAGAAAAAAACAAACAACCCCATCAAAAACTGGGCAAAGGATATGAACATACATTTCTCAAAAGAAGACATTCATACAGCCAACAGACACATGAAAAAATGCTCATCATCACTCGCCAGAGAAATGCAAATCAAAACCACAATGAGATACCATCTCACACCAGTTAGAACAGCAATCATTAAAAAATCAGGAAACAACAGTTGTTGGAGAGGATGTGGAGAAATAGGAACACTTTTACACTGTTGGTGGGATTGTAAACTAGTTCAACCATTATGGACAACAGTATGGCAATTCCTCAAGGATCTAGAACTAGATGTACCATATGACCCAGCCATCCCACTACTGGGTATATACCCAAAGGATTATAAATTATTCTACTACAAAGACACATGCACACGTATGTTTATTGCGGCACTATTCACAATAGCAAAGACTTGGAATCAACCCAAATGTCCATCTGTGACAGACTGGATTAAGAAAATGTGGCACATATACACCATGGAATACTATGCAGTCATAAAAAAGGATGAGTTTGCATCCTTTGTAGGGACATGGATGCAGCTGGAAACCATCATTCTTAGCAAACTATCACAAGAAGAGAAAACCAAACACCGCATGTTCTCACTCATAGGTGGGAACTGAACAATGAGAACACTTGGACTCGGGAAGGGGCACATCACACACTGGGGCCTATCATGGGGCGGGGGGAGGGATTGCATCGGGGAGTTATACATGATATAAATGATGAATTGATGGGTGCTGACAAGTTGATGGGTGCAGCACACCAACATGGCACAAATATACATATGTAACAAACCTGCACGTTATGCACATGTACCCTGGAACTTAAAGTATAATAAAAATAAAAAAATAAAATAAATAAAAAATAAAAAATAAAAAACCTTGTTTTGATATTAAAACAAACATGGACATGCTGTGGTATGAAACAGGGAATTTGCACAGATTTTGAGATATAACTCAAGACTTGAAAAAGATTTCTTTCTTACAGCATGCCATTTTGACTTACATTTCCAGATGCTCTAAGGGTACATATACAGGCTTCCTTAAGGTTAGGGGTATTTAAGTAGGCAAAGCTGAGAAACACTGTATCACACCTATGGGCATAGCATAATATGAAGTAAGTATTTATTTTAAATTATGACAATTTAAGAATTATTGATCGATTACCCCCCAATACCAAACATTTTTCTTAGGGTTGAAAGGGGGCACACTGGTGTAAGAAATAAGTCCTTACTCTCAAAAACTAACATTCAAGCTCTGCATTGTATTTATAAAGTCCCTCACATACAGCAATTTAACGTAATTACACTTAGAGCATTATTAGTTGACAGTTATTTATTTGTTTATTTTGCAAAGATTTATGGGCATTTTTCATGTTTTGCTAAGTACTGTACCAGGCAACAGTGATCCACAGGTGAATATTTCAAACCTGCTTTCTGCCCTAAAACAGCTGGAATTCTAATAAGGATGACTGTCAATTAAGAAATTAATTCCAGTAGAATCTGATGTGTTTTATGCAAGGGAAGTGGAATTTGCTGTGGGATAATTTGGCAAGAGAGTTTCATCTGCATTGGGCTACATAAAAGTCCTCTCAGAGGAATTATATTTAAGCTGAACGGATAGGAGTTGGTCAGATGGACAGAATAGAAAACTGTTTCAACTGGAGGGATAGTATGAGAGAGGTTGAGAAGTGAGAGGAAGCAGGACTTATTCTAGTGCATAAAAGAAACTGATAATGGTTAGAATACACCAGAAGGAGCAGAATGTGAAAACATAAGCCTGTGGACATAGGTCTGATTACAGAGATCCTCACAGGCCATCCTAATTGATCTGTACATTATCCTTAGGATGATGAAAAGAACATGAAGGCAAAACATGAACAAAGTTGCAGTTTTAAATGGCCACTCTGACTTCAGTCTGGGAATGGATTTGAAAGGGACAGAAGTAGAGTCAGGGAGGCCATTTAGGAGGTCACTGCAAAATCCAGGCAAGAGAAGATGCTTGTCAGGCTGGACTGGGTTTTTGACAGTGGAGATAGACTAAAGTGATACTTATAAAGTGAGGTTATAGAATTCGTTGATTGATTGGGAATGGGTGAAAGAGGTGAAAGGTAACTGTTTGGTTTGGAATAGGTAACAATTTGCATGTGATTGCAAGGCAGTTTGTAGAAGAGATGGATGAGGTTGCTTTTGGATATCTTGAATGTGTAATAACTTAAAATACCCAAGTAGGGGGAATCAGTGAATAGTAAAACAGAAACCTAGAAAGCAGGAAAAGGGTGAACTTTAATCTTTTCAAATAGGGTTTTGTTGATCTCAGACTGTAACTTTTGTCGTCGGCAAAGCAATATCCTAACATAGTCTACCATTGGACTAAATTTTCTTGCAGGAACTGAAACTAGGATTCTTTCCACTGTACCAGAATGGGGCAAGCCTATCATTATTTTGAGACTAAATCCAACCTTTTCCTGAGATTCCTCTAAAATCACTTGCATAAGTTTGCAGCTCTCTACTAGAAGAATGGGTACTTGAGCCTAAGTCGCTATACTACCAAACTAGTATGCTTTTATTTATTATATATTCTCACTCCCATTCCCCAGACTATGAAAGCCCACTTTATCCTCAGCATCTGTAGGGAGTCTGGACATCTTACCCTACCTTCAAGTGACAGTAGTACCTGCATTTATTTTCCTGGGTAATGGCATAAGTCCCCATGTGGGAGCTCCTTCTTCCTGCTAAAGGAAGCCAAAGGTCTATTTGAACATGAGCCCAATTTTTCCCCTACCAACCATCACTCTCACAACTGACCACTTTGGCAGTGCTGCCAGCTCAGAGCAGACGGGTTGACTGACAGGAAGTACAGATCTGCCACTCACATATATCTAGGCAGGCAAGGGATGGAAAATAGGTGTGCTGCACCTATCTGGCACTGACAGTTTCTGCCACACCAACATTTCAATCAGCACCATGTTAACACGGCCCGTGTGCCACTCAAAATAGCCCTAGGGATGGGTGGCTTCTAGGGAGCCAAACGAGTCCCTGGGCTGCTACAGAGAGAGGGGTTACCAGGTCTATCAGAGGCAGCTGCCACGCCTCTTTCTCTTGCCAGATAATTAGGACACAGTCCAGTTGAGTGACTTTGTTCTGCCCGAGGAAGTGACAGTTAATACTGGGCTGGCAGAGGAGTGCATACCGTGGTTCATCATAACTGTCCAAATCGGCAGGATCTGTCCAGTGCAGCCAAGAAAAGTTGAGTTTTATTTATTCTCTCTTTGGGGAGGAGAGGGAATGGCAAGGATAGGTGTGCTTTAGAATGTCAGTCTAACTACTTAAATACTTAGTAACAGGCACACACATATGCCTACGTGTATGGATAAACATGTACTTGCACAAACACCTAGCAAGAAAACTGCCTGTTCATATATAGGCTGATTTAGCACAGGCACATAAACTGGCATATACATATGCAAAACACTCATGTGGATGTACTTGCTTATAAACACACAGATACAAACTTGCAGTTGGATAGATATATACAGGAAGCACACATCCATAAATAAGTGCATTTTTACATATGTGGGTAAACACAAACACACAGACATTGGGAAACAAAAGCTCATGTACCATGCATGCAGATTCAAGAACCATATAAACACAGGCAAATACAGATAAAAATACATGTGAAAGGACATTTGACAAATACATACCCCTTCACACACTCTTTTCTCAGTAGCAATCTTGAAGAGGAAGGGAGAAAGGACAAAGTGCATTTATGCATTGGAGTTTCTATCTGTCACCACTCAAATAACTTTCTAGTGGGTAAAACAAAAGAGGGGAAAAATCAATTTCTGATAGAAGTTCAAGGAGCTGTGAAATCAATTATACTTTATTTTCAAATATCATTCAGAGAAGTTTATACTCTTTCAGAAAAGTCTGGTCTCGCCAGGGGGCAAAGATCCAGCTGGAAATGGAAATAAGAAAGAAACTGCAAAGTTCAAGGCAAAGGTCAGTGCTGAGGTCAGAAATGACACTTTCATCTTTGGTGGCAGGAAAAGGGGGTTGGGAAGGTTTCAAGTGCCCCTATTCAAATAATGACCATGAGGGCTATCTGATGTGACATTAGTCACCTCATTGATTGCTAAGTTTGACTTGGTCAATTCACATTAAAAAATAAATGTATGTGAGAGCTGAAAGGATCCTTAGAAAGCTCTTTTTTAAAAAGCTAAAGAGACAAAAAGACTGAAATAAGAGGTGTGGTTTGCTCAGCATCACCCAGGAAGAGGGTGCAGAGCCTGGGACTGAGCCCAGACAGCTAGTTTCTTAGCTCTGACCTTCCTGCTTTTCCCATTAGACTTCTCCTTTCAGAGCACCCTCTGTACCAGACAGAGCTTTGATTTCTCTGTAAACATGCACCTAATTAACTCACACAGTTTGGGGTGTTTAACTGCAGATACCAGGCTGAGGGCTCTTGGCTGGCCAGAAGTATCACCAGAGCCAAACCCAAGCTGGTATGTGCTGAAGAGCAGCCCAGTTTTCCATCTGAGTGGCCTCCCTGCTTGTGGCCAGGCCCTTGACAGCCAGGGCTGGACTCTAGATAACATAGCAGGATGCTGCATGCAGGGGAAGCACACTCGCAGAAATCTTGATAAGCAAATGAGTGCTTATTATGAAGTGAAAGGATCAGGGAGGAGGGCACAGGGAAGGTGACATTGAGAAAGTCAGATGCCACCATTACAAGCTTCAGTTTTCTCATTGAAAATAAAAAGGGGAATACAAAAAGCTACATGTGGGTTGCAGGGGGTTTAAATTAGTGAATGCATTTGAAAACACATTGTAAATTTACTAGACGAACGTGAGGTATATTGCTTTTCTATAGTCCCGGTGAAGGCAAACATTACCCCAGAGGTTTTCTTTATGCTGTTATCTCCCCTGCAAATGCTCTCATTGTTCATTGAATTGGACCTGAACTGTGCTTTAAAAATTGCCTAAGTGAACTGACCTAATCGCCATGGCTAAGGACCATAGAGCTGAAAGAGTTTTCAGACGTGATTTCCAGCATTTTCCACATTGGGTCTGGGAGAGCACTCTAAGGGATATTACTCAGTGCCACACAATAGTAGCTTTTGTAGTAAAACCATTTTATGAAATGCTACAAAAAAGACTTTGCTCTTGCAGATTCACAAAATAAAGAAGCATCTTCAAAGTTCTGAGAGGTCCTTCAGGGAAGAAACCTGCTTAATTTTGTTGGACGTGGTGTTTCTAAAACATTTTTGTCTTCTCTCCCCACACTGTTTTGTTTTTGTTTTTGTTTTCAATGTTGAACATGTATTAATATCCTAAAGAGGAGATTTCTGCAGGATACAATTTTGAGATGTGCTCAATGCCTTCATTTTACAGATGAAGAAGCAAAGTTATAAAAATGGAAGTGAGTTAATGAAGATCACACAGCAAATTAGTGATAGAGCTATAATTCCTGATGCTCTTTTACTTCTCAAAATCCATATTGAACACAAATTTAGTCACTGATTATACTCTGCCTTATTGTGTTAGCTTATTAGCTTGTGTGTATTTTTAAATAAAATGATATGTGTAAAGCCACACAATATAGTTTCTGGAACATCTTGATCACTTAACAAATGTTAAATCTGAATTCTCTGTTTGTGTTGTTTCTTCAAGTAGATCATGAACTCTTAGGGAGGTCCGTGTCCTGTATGTTCCTAGAAATCCCCGTGGTCATAAAGCCCTTCTCAACACCCTTGAGGTACAAAATACCTGCTTTCTCATCTACTGATTGAAAATCAGAGGCAACCCCAGTGCTATGCCCGTTGGAGGAAAAGAGATAGCCTGACATTAAAGCAATAAAATGAACCATCTCCCCTACAGAGTTAGTCTAACATTAATAAAAGCTTCATGATGCACTATTATCCTCTCCTCTTATTATTCTCATGTATTTCATGCTGGATATAAATGTCAGAATGCTTTATCTGTCTGCATTTTTGTGGGATTTATTGATACTGAAGGAACACATGCTAAGACTTCTGGCAAGGGAAACCTAGTCCTCAGTGGCATTTTTTTTCTCCACTCTGCCCAAGGTTCCTCAGAGATCACAGCGTGAAAGAAAACAGGAAAGGAACACTGTGTCTGTTGTCCTAAGCCAGAGTTCAAAAATTTGGTTCTCCCAATTTCTTTTCTTTTCTTTTCTTTTCTTTTCTTTTCTTTTCTTTTCTTTTCTTTTCTTTCTTTTTTTTTTTTTAAATGGGATTTCACTCTTGTTGCCCAGGCTGGAGTGCAGTGGCGCGATCTTGGTTCACTGCAACCTCCACCTCCTGGGTTCAAGTGATTTTCCTGCCTCAGCCTCCCGAGTAGCTGGGACTACAGGCACGTACAAACATGGCTGGCTAATTTTTGCATTTTTAGTAGAGACAGGGTTTCACTGTGTTGGCCAGGCTGGTCTCGATTTCTTGACCTCATGATCTGCCCACCTTGACCTCCCAAAGTGCTGGGAATACAGGCATAAGCCACTGCGCCTGGCCTCCCATTTTCTAATTCTGAGCCTTTGTGCAA
Source organism: Rhinopithecus roxellana (assembly GCF_007565055.1). NCBI lineage: Eukaryota > Metazoa > Chordata > Mammalia > Primates > Cercopithecidae > Rhinopithecus > Rhinopithecus roxellana. The sequence continues at coordinate 27,197,442 of NC_044564.1, forward strand.
CATCTACTCTCTTGTTAAAACACAGATTCCTGGGCTTTAGCCCCAGAGATTCTAATCCTATTGGCTTGTGGAAGAACCCTAGAATTTGCATTACTAATTAGTTGCTAGGCGATGTTGTATTGCTGTTCCACAGTCCACACTTTTTGAACCACCCATCTAAGCCAATTGGGGTACTCACATTTCCATTCCTCTATTGGTTTGATTGTTATACTTTAACTATTTCTCCCACAAGCAGAAACTAAAATGAAGATATAAGTGCAGGTAGTTTATGGAGACATGATCCTCGGAATCTCTGTGAAGGAGTCATGTGAGATGAGGAATCAAAGAAAGTCAACAAAATTAAATTAATAGGCCAGTCTCTTGTGTGTGCCACTGGGGGATTTTACTACTGAGACCATCTGTAGAACTCAGAATTTATCCTTTAAGGAATGAGGGGCCTAGAATTTTAGCTCCCATCCCTCACTTATTGACAGTTGCTCCTCAAGACTTCAACTCTGGGCATTTCCAGCCTGATCTATGCACAGGCTCAGCACACTCCATAAGTGACCCTGAGGCTCGTAAATGTGGTACAAGGTCTGGAAGCATCACTCAAGAACTTGCTAGAAGTGCAAACTGTCAGGCTCCATCCAGACCTGCTGAATCAACATCTCCATTCAACCAAGTCCTAAGATGACCCGTGTGTACATTAAAGTGTGAGGAACCCTGTCATACTGTGATGATGGAAAGAGCTGATGAATGGGAATCATCCTATCTTTCCTGAATTTTATTATGATTTTATTATTGAGTCTTTGGTAGCTCCTTGTAGTCCTCTTATTCTTCATTCCATATTTAAAAATAGGATTTCATCAGCCTATGGAAATGTACCAGAATCTAATTCATTGCTTGCTAATTAGTCTAAAAGGTAATTTTTATGTGGGAGTTAGTTTTCCTAAATATTAATGAGCAATTAGAATTCTATTCTGAAAACAGGCAACATTTTGTATTGAGGGTGAGCAGAGGGAGGTGAGGAATAAAGGATACACAAGTAAACATGGTTATATATTGGGGTTACTACGTGGGCTTGTATTTCTTTAAGCCTGACATCTGGCAATTTGAACAAAAGTAAGCCACCCAGCACTAGGGTGACCATCATAAACAAATGAATCACCTACCAGAAAAAGAAAACAAACTAATAAAACTCTCCAAAGCAGAAATCAAGCAAATGGCAGGCTCTGTAATCACTGGAGAAAAGCCTAGAATGGGATTTTAGCCTGAGAGATCCCAAAGCAGCATTGATTAGTATGCATTCTTCAGAATTTAGTGGAATAAAAGAGATATTACTTAACAGTTTTGTGGCCAAGGGAACTGGGAAAAGGCTGGGAGACAATCAAGAGGTTAGTGATTTGCACAATTTTAATTTTTTTACAATAGGTTATTATTTTTGAGGCCATCTTCTCTCTCCAAATCTTTGCCAATATTTCCTAACAGGTCCCGTGCTTGCTATCTTACCTCCAACCACACTGTCTCTACAGAGCAGCCAGTATAATATTTTTAAAATGCTAATGAGTTTAGCACACTCTTCTGCTGAAAGTACATCAATCTTATATTTATATTTATGTATTATTTTGCTAACATTTCCAACAAAACCCTCTTTACCTGTTAGGTGTTCTTCTCAAAACCATGGCTGACAACTTTTTCACATTCTTTCATGTTGTTGAATATGCCAACATATTTCCTGTGTTTTCTTACATACTTAAATTTTATATTCTCAAGTAGGCCTTTTTTCTCACTCTTCTCATTTCTTAGAAAACCTGACAGATTTCCTTCAGAGCAAGTCAAAATTTATAGTGATATTTTCATTTGGGTATTTAGAGATTTAATGTGTGTTTCTCTCCTCGTAAAAGAAAATCTAAAAGAAATAAAAACTCTGTCTGTTTATCATCATTCCCCCATGCCTAGCATGTGTCTGATGCATAGGAGACAATTAGTAAGTATTGATTAAATAATTATATAGTCACTAACATGGCAATGTATTGGGTTTTTCCAATGCATTTGAACATGGTAACTTTTTTTTTTTTTTAAGCCTGGGAGTAATATTCCATGGAATACATTTTGAGAAATGCTTTTCTAATGTCAATTCCACTCTTCCTAAGTGTGAAAAGAGGAATATAAGTATAACTACTATTTCAAGCTCTGAGTAGCTGTGTGACAAACAGCAAAGTTATCTCAAAATTGAGACTCACTATTAGAATGATGAGACTGGACAAGATAATCTTTAAAATCCTTTACGGCTCCCCAAGTCTGAAGTTCTAATCATACAAAAGGAGTACCACTTTCACTTTGAACTCTTGAAGAGTAAGTCAAATCAGTCTGACCTCATTTCACTCTAGGAGAGTTATAGTTTAGGATGGTAGATTAGGGAAAGGAAGTCAATACAGCATATCTAGCTTTCCATGAGCCATTTCACAAAGTCTTCCCTGATATCTTTGTAAAAAAGAGTGAGGAATGGGGCTTGATGGAGGTATGACAGACTGATTTTGTAACAAGTTGAAAGATGGTCCCCAGGAGTGCCAATTAATGGATCAATGCCAACCTTAAGGACAGGGGCTGGATATAGCTTCAGGCTCTGTCCTTTGTCCTGCCCTGTTCAACATTTCTATCAATGTCTTGAATGAAGAGTGAGAGCTCATGATCATCAAATATGTAGGTGACATGACGGTAAGAGTATGTTGGATGACAGAAGCAGAATTCAAAGTGATTTGAACAGCCTGGAGAAATGAACTTTGTCTAAAGTGGGAAAACGTAATAATATAAAAGGAAATCCCTGGAAATAGAAGTTACAATCAATAACTAAGAATATATATAATTACAAATATGCATATGCACATAGGTGTCTTTGTGTGTGTGTGTGTGTGTTGTGTGTGTGTGCCTAAGTAATAACATTTTGGGGTTTTAGTTGATAGCAAGAATGAAATATTAGAATAATGTAAGATGGCCACTCAACATGAATGTTTGCTACAAATTGAAAATTCATATGTAGAAACTTAGCTTGTAAAAAGAGAAAGATGAAAAATGCTGCCTATTCAGTTGGGACTCACAGCACCATTTCCAAATTTTAGGAAGAGAAGAAGACAGATTAGAGAGTGCGATCAGAGAAGAGGGAACAAGATGGCGAAGAAAAGTATTGAAGAAATTGAGATACAGTCCAAAGAAGAGACAGTATAATTCTGGAGACCATGATGATGTCACTTTCCCCAATTTAGGATTGCATGCCTCTGTGATGTAACTCCTCAGTGCCTGAGACTTCCCTCACCATCCACCCATCACTATGTGTTGTCATTTTTTTCTGTACCCACCACATGTTGTATGAGAGCAGGGTTTGAGCTGTTTTATCACCATCACCCTTTCAGTGATTAGGTCAGAACCTGGAACATAAAATCAATGAGTTGATAATGAATAAGTACATTTAATTTTCCTTAAATATCTTTAGTGTCGTAAGAAAAGACAATTTGTGTTTGTTTTGTGCAACCCAGTGGATTAGAAAAAGTATCAACTGGAAGTGAAATTTTTTTCCAAGTAATAATCACAGATTTTCAAACATGTCCTAAACTATTGAATCAGGTAATTTCCCATCACTGGAGGCGATCAAGCTAAATTTGGAAATTGGAGAACCTTTTTGGCTGAAGCCACTGGAGACAGGACTTAAGCCACACATTCTATTTCTTGGGTGACTTTTATATCACTTAAAACTTCATTTTCATACAGAAATTTCCTTCAAAAAGTTTGTGCTGAATCAACAGAACAATATTATTTCCTAAATATTTTCCACTATGTGTTGCCTCTGGATCTTTAGTCTGGTTATTCTACCAATCCATGGCCCACCCAGATTGTGTACATAAAAATTCTGCCCATTCTGTATAAAACCTCTCACATTTGTCTTTTGCTTAAAACATTTAATTTAAAAACCCCATTAAAACTAATCCCTTCCTTGTCTGCATTTCTGTATAATATTTGTCCCTCTCTTCTATCCTCACCTCTTTCTGCCTTGTATTATAGAGGTAATTGTCAATCTGACTCACCATCAACTCAATATAGGGGAATTTTACATGTGCAGGTGATTGCATATATCCATCAATCACAGGACTTCCCTTTTGTGCCACATTTCTGCTAAAAGTTCCTAATGAAAACAGCAAGATAAGATCTGTTATTTAAATCTTTGAAATACGCAATTATCTGCCTATGAACACCAGAACTACGCCTGGTATTCTTCCTACATCAACGTACAGAAACAAACTTGAGAATTGTTTTCCTTTGCTGCAAAATTGCAGAGCAGGGTCTACCTTCCCTCAAGGTGCTGTTGAAATAAAAAAGAAAAACATAGACTAAAGAAAGGAAAAAGGAAAATGGAGTGAAAATGTTTGAAATACACATTAAGACTCTAGGGTAGTGGAAATAAATTAAAATGGCAATATCTGTCACTTCATTTTGGTTGACATGTTTGTTTACCAACTTGTGGTTTCTTGTCTGGCAGAAAAGAGCTTTTTAAGAAATCATGTTGTGATTCTCTCGTATTTCTTTTTAAACATCAAATAGTTTTACCCAATAGTATTTGGATGATTGAAGAGTAAATGACTAAATGAGAAGCATATGGATTAAATTCCACTTGGAATATACTTCAGTTTCAGAAGAGAGGACACGTGTCTAGAGAATGCTGTACCAGAGGTGTGTTTCATTTCAGGGACACTGACATCGTCTAAAATTAGTCTCCCCCTGGGCCACCTTCCCCAGACTCCCAGCACTGATCCTTAAAAAAAAAAATAATAATAATAATAATTAACAAGCCGGGCCCGGTGGCTCACACCTGTAATCCCAGCACTTTGGGAGGCCGAGGCGGGTGGATAATGAGATCAAGAGATCGAGACCATCCTGGCTAACATGGTGAAACCCCTTCTCTACTAAAAAAAAAATACAAAAATTTAGCTGGGCATAGTGGTGGGCGCCTGTAGTCCCAGCTACTCAGGAGGCTGAGGCAGGAGAATGGCATGAACCCAGAAGGCGGAGGTTGCAATGAGCCAAGATTGCGCCACTGCACTCCAACCTGGGCAACAGAGTGAGACTCTATCTAAATAAATAAATAAATAAATAAATAAATAAATAAATAAATAAAATTAACAGTGCTTGCTCGCAACTGGTTTGCTCATAACATTAGGCTCCATGTATGGAGAACTAGAAGAGTTCTCTATGCTCAGAAAACTATTATTTATTAAATTGCAGTAATAAAAAGTCAGTGCCAGTCGGGATTTCAAGCTGATTGCAGGACTCATTGTATTTAACATTCATAATGATGTAGTGAAAAAACTGCTGTGATATTCTCATTTTGTGCCATAGTATTTACATTTGTACCATGATATTCTCATTTTGCAGATGAGAAAACTAAAGCAGGGAGAGGTTAAAGAATTCCCTTCAAATTGAAAGTTAGGAAACATTTCAACCAGGATCTGAACCCCAGCAGCCGGTCTCCAGCATTCTTCCACTTCTGCACCTCTCTGTTTTTCTGCTCCCATGACTATAAATCACTTTCTCTTGATGACGAAAGTTTTGTTTTCAAGGCTATACTATGAGGCAGATATTTTTCCCAATTGTTTTACAAATGATGCCACTGGGTCTCAGAGGCAGTTTGAAGGGATGTATTATGTTCACAGAAATAGTGAATGGCAGGACCCAGGAATTAAACTCAAGTTTCATCTAACACCTGCCTCAGGCTCTTCTGTGTTCCAAGAATGGTCTCTGAATTAATGGTGTCAGAATTGCCTATAATGGAGTGGAGAGGTGTTTTGTTGTTGTTGTTGTTGTTGTTGTTGTTGTTGTTGTTGTTGTTGTTTTAAGTCCAGATATAGGACCATCTACTAACCACTGAATCAGAATCTCTGAGGTAAGGGGCCTCGGCATCTTCTTTTTAATTTTAATTTAATTTTATTTTGATGGAGTCTCACACTGTCACCCAGGCTACAGTGCAGTGGCACAATCTCACTGTGAACTCTGCCTCTTGAGTTCAAGCGAATCTCCTGCCTCAGCCACCTGAGCAGCGGGGACTACAGGTGTGCCCCACCATACCTGGCTAATTTTTATATTTTTAGTAGAGATGAGCTTTCAATATGTTGGGCAGGCTGATCTTGATCTGTCCTAAAGTGACCTGCTTGCTTCGGCCTCCCAGAATGCTGGGATTAAAGGCATGAGCCACCGTGTGCAGCCAGGATCTTCCTTTCTAAAGAGTGGTAAAGTAATTCTTTTTTTTTTTTTTTTTTAAGTTTGTGAAAATGAATATTAATAATGATTTTTTACCTTTATTTTAAACTCGGAGACACATGTGGAAGTTTGTTACATAGGTAAACTCATGTCATGGGGGTTTGTTGTATAGATTATTTCATCACCCAGGTATTAAGCTTAGTATCCATTGGTTGTTTTTCTGCTTCTGCTCCTCTTCCATCCTCCACTCTCAAGTAGATTCCAGTGCCTGTTGTTCCCTTCTTTGTGTCCATGAGTTCTCACCATTTAGCTCCCACTTACAAGTGAGAACATGCAGTATTTGGTTTCCTGTTCCTGCATTAGTTGGCTAAGGATAAAGACCTCCAGTTCCATCCATAGTCCCACAAAAGACATAATCTCCTTTTTTATGGCTGAATAGTAAGGAGATTATTGAATCACAGAATGAATCCCTCCTGCTGCCTCAGAAAACCTTGCGACAGAGAGAGAGAGGCACCTGTTAACTAGTGTTATTAGGGAGTTTAAAGTGAGACAGGAGATAAAAGATGTTGAATGTGAATTTGTAAAGAAATGAAGCAACTTTGAAAACACAGATTGGAAAAATCACGTGTTCCATCAATAGTCTGTTTCTAGATTCGTTTTTAGGGCGGTCATTAATAATCTGTTCTGGTTCTCTTGGGGCCAGGGAACAGGGAAAGAAGGAAAGAAGTCAGCAAGGCAGAATGCAAGGAACATGTCTCTGAAGTCAATTCCTGCCTCTGCCTTTTATTTCTCATTCTGATTTGGTATGAGTTATGTATCTTCTCTGCATTTGATTTTTTCTGTCTGTAAGATATTTTTCTCTTTTATTTTTATGCACATTAAGTGAGCAACACATCTAAAGTGAACATACAGTAGTTATTCAATAGTCTTTTATTTTCTTCTGCTTATGATGCTTTGCAACCTGTCACATTTTTCAGGCAGATTCCATTGTCAATTCTCTCCCCACCCAGGCCTGTATTATACCAGCTATTGTGAATTTCCAGTCTGTCAGTTATTTCTTTTCTTTTCTTTTTTTTTTTTTTTTTTTTTTTTGAGATGGAGTCTTGTTCTGTCACCCAGGCTGGAGTGCAGCAGTGTGATCTCAGCTCACTGTAACCTCCGCCTCCCAGGGTTAAGCAATTCTCCTGCCTCAGCCTCCTGAGTAGCTGGGACTACAGGCACCTGCCACCGCGCACACCTAATTTTTGTATTTTTAGTAGAGACGGGGTTTCAGCTTGTTGGCCAGGCTGGTCTCAAACTCCTGACCTCGTGATATGCCCACCTCGGCCTCCCAAAGTGCTGGGATTACAGGCGTAAGCCACTGTGCCCAGCCAATTATTTTATTTTCTTACATACAACTATCTCCTAAGGAAAGCACTTACCAGTTAATGTGGTGTTCATGGTTAGTAGCAGGTGATGACTTTATCATTCACTGGCACTTTCATTAGAGAAAGATTAAGGTATGAAGGAATACATAAAAAAATGAATATCTAACAGGAAAAAAATCAAAGATTATTACATATCATCTGTAGGGATATTTGAAGGCAAAAGTCCTTCAAGAATATCATTTAAATTCTCAGTTCTATTACCTATTCAAAACAGTTCAGAAAACATTTTTTTAGTGGGAACATGAAATTATGAAGTTGCAAAGGACTTCAAGGTCATTTATAACACCTCTTAAGCAATGCCTCCCTTTGGAGGAAAGACAACAACTTGTTTGTGTTATGCAGTGTGATCGAGTTCACATTTATTACTTACTAAACCAAATGGGAGAGAAAGTTAGGCACCATTTCACAGATGAGAAGACTAAGGCTTAGAGAGATGAAAATGCTTGCCAAGGTCACTTGTGTTACCCAAGACCAGTCCTTGTACCCAGATGCCAGACTGCTTGTCCTTCACTCCCCTCCCTAAGCCACAGTTCTTCCTGATTCCAGGCAGGCAAAATATTATGGATGAATTCCTTTCTCTATCTATTTCAATCTCTCTTTTTAGAAACTTTTAATTAGTACTCAATTCTCTGCCATTATTAGTATTTGTTATACAGCAGTAAGATCCATTCCTGTTCCCTTCCCCTCCCCTGCTCACCTCCCCAAGCTTTCCACTCCAAGGCTTCTGGTTTTAATTGTTATATTTTTTCACCATTGATCAATCAAGCTTCCCTAATGATCTCAACTTATTTGGAGGGTTTATAGCTCCAGCACAAAACTCCAATAAAAGGAAAAGAGAAGCTTTGTAGGGGAATCCCCTGGGGACTTTGCTTCTGCCAAGAACAAATCTCACTTGCTGCACACTCTCCTGCCCTCATTATAAGGTATCTTCTTCAGTGGAAAGAAGGCCATCTCCTCTTTGGGGAGATTGTCTTCTTCTTCACTCCTCCCATTTCATTCCCTTCTTCTCACTTTCCCTAGTTACCAGCTGAAATTTCTGCACACAGTAGGTAGGTAGGTACTTGATTACTATGTGTTGAAAGCTGCAATAAATAAGCGTATTCACAAAGGAAGACGGGATGACAAAAGGAAGGGTTATGGACCACTTATCTCTGCCAGGGAATATACGAAGTTCTTGGAAGAGTCAAGTGCTCATGACCATGTGTAAATAGTTTTGTATATGAGGAGACAGGCACAGACTTCTATTAAAATACTCTCCACAGCCAGACACAGAGTGGTACTCATAACAGCTGTGTTACTGAACATTTACTGCATGCTAGGCTTAGTTCCAAGTGTTTACATGTATTTACTCTTTTAATCCTGACTACAACCTTATCATGTACTTGCTCTTATTATTCTCATTTTGCAGGTGAGGAAACAGGTGGGTGATCCAGGATTCTAACTGAGATGGTCTAGCTTCAGAATGCTGTCCTTAAATTTCACGCCGTGAGAGTACTATGATTCCAAGATACATCACCCAAGGTATGAGCTTTATTATTATCCATTTAAACCTTTCAAAGTGTTGGTCCATCTATTATTTAGTTTAATGACTGTAATCCCAGCTACTCAGGAGGCTGAGGGAGGAGAATCCCTTGAACCCAAGTGGTGGAGATTGCAGTGAGCCGAGATCGTGCCATTGCACTGCAGCCTGGGTGACAAGAGTGAAATTCCTTATCAACAACAACAACAACAACAAAATTAACATTGGGAAAAATAACACCCTCATATATCTTTGATTTTGGAGAGAACTGAGGACAGGAAGGATGTACAGTCCTCCCTGACTCTCAATACCATTCAATGTTAGAGGCAGGGCCAGAACTCAAGTCCATATGCAGTGAAAAGTGATAGACTCAAAAAGACTATTACTCCCACCATGACAGTGCTATGTGCTAGCCATTTCATTAAGTTGAGAGTGATTAGCTTTTCTGAGCCTTGTTTTTTCTCATCTGCAAAACAGTAGAAAGAATGTCTATCTCAAAGGGTTTGGTCAAGAATGTCATTAGATATTTTATCTGCTAGAATATGAGAGCTATGTTATATATTTTATTTTCTTTCCCAGGCTCACGAGACATATGTTGTGACAAGATGAGTTCTTACAATCTGGGGCTTAAAAGTCCTCAACAAATGTATAGGAGGCTGGAATTTCTTTCCTTACTGTTCTATGTTTTTCATTCACTAAGGAGAGAATTCAGGAAAATCATCATAATATATATTATGAATTGAATGACTTCCCTTTGCTGACTCATGGCTGTCCTAACTCTCTTCCTCCTAGATTAACACAAAATTAGGTGTCAATCAAGACAGCAGCCACAATCTTTCTAACCTTGCAGACTCCTAGAAGGCCAGATGGGGAATGACTAAGATTTAAGTTCCTCATCTTAAAGAAAAGAAAACATTCGCATGGAGGGAAGAATCATTTGTGGTTACATGGCTTAAAAGGGTAGAACTGGGACTATAATTCAAATACAGCTAAAATGACACCTTTTAATCTTATGCCACTATAGAGAGACACTACTTGGGGAGGACAGCTTGGCATGGTTTCTAACTCAAGGAGACCAAAGCAAGAAAGCTCCAAGGGATATTTCCCTGGTGAAATTGTTCACACCAGGAGCAAAGGCTCCAAGGCTGTCCAGGCAGTCCCACAAGCTGATAGTGATGGAGCCCATCAGTTCAGTGTGTGATTGAGGAAGAGCATTTATATTTATTTATTTATTTATTTATTTATTTTTGTTATTTAAATAGCGATTATTAAAATCATGCCAGGGAGTTGCCACATAATAGGTAATTATCTTTGACCTAATTGGGAAAACAATGCAGTCACTTCTCTTTAGCTGCTTCTGCAGAACTGGAGTTAATCCTGTTGAGTAGCAGCCTCTGCAGCTTCCGCTGGTATTTGTTAAATAATGTTCCTTTACAGCTGACACGAGGGCTCCTTGGGAACTTCTGCGCCGAGTTGCCAGGGCCTCGGCCTGCATGTCTGGGTAGAGACACTTTCTTTGGACTATGGGGGCTTTGCTGCCCTTCGACTTGCCTTCCCCTCCTGTCTATCGGGGCACCCTCATCCTTTTCCATCTGCGTCCAAACATCCATTCGCTTGTTCACTTACGGGCTCTTATGATTCACCTCTTCAAATAACTTTTGTTTATTTCCTTATTATTATTTCCTGCATGCATTGACCACATGTATTCGTGTTAATTTCTTCTTTCCTTCGCTCTGTTTCCTCCACTTCTCCTTCCACCATTTGTCCTTCATTCATTCATTCTTCCTTCTGTTGTCATTGTGCACTCAGTACTCACCAGCAATGCAGTTTGTCATCCCTTATTTCATAGGCTCATTCATTCACTCACGACCAGATGTACTCATTCATTCACTACCTCTTTCTTGCAATCATCCGTCTTTTGTGTTCCTTATTTATGAGTTTACGCACTGGTTCATTCATTCATTCATTCATACAACATTCAGTGTAGATTGCTGGTAACAGCACGGATTGGGTGTGTCTGTTCCAATGTGATTCCATACCTGTCCATCCTGCATATTCTGGGCCTTTGATAACAAAAGCCCTAGGACCTTTTAAGTAAACTTTTTACTGTAGTATAATATACTGTATAAGAAGAAAAGCACACAGGTCACAATTTTGCAAACAGCCATTCCAGTACCTCAGAACCCCCTCTGGGCCTTCTCCCTTGGTCATTACCCTCTATGGGTAACCACTGCTGACTTCTAACAGTGTAGACTGAGGAAAAGCATTTAATAAACATGAGGAGAAAGACCAAGGATTCCAATGTTTAATTATCTCTGCAATGATTGAAATTCTAATTTAGCTTCTTTTTATGTTTATTTGTGAAGGCTTCTGTATTTCCAAGCAAGAAAAAGCTTTAGAGTTCAGGGATTCAATGTAGGTAAATTCATTAAAGTGGTTATTAATCTATACATCTTAGTAGCTTAATATTCAATCAGTTGTCAATGCCTCTCAATTCCAGACATGAAATAAAAAAGCTGGGAAAACAATGTTATAAATTTGTCACATTACACGAAAGGTAGTAATATATTAATTGATCATCAATTATAATCCAAACAGTTAATTTATTTTATTTTGTTTAATTATATTCTATTTTATTTTAGAATTGGGTACAATGATAATATATTTCACATGGAATATAAAAGGCCAAGGACATACATCTTTGGCAGTGTCACAGACTAAGTGGCCACAGATGCCTCAGTCGGTACACAAAACTACACTGATTTTTTTAAATGCACCTACAAAAGATCAGAAAAAGATTCAGAGGCCTGAGACTATGCAAAAGTAAAAATTAGAAGGGTAAATGAGAGCATTATAGACAATTTTTTACTAAAACCATCTGCCATTTGCTGGAGACTTAAACCTTTAGTTTTAAGGGAACTATTGAACTAAAGAAAAGAAAAAGCCTAGAGTTTAGTCCTGTGAGGATAAATACATCATCTGCATTAAGACAAGAACTCAAAGAGAAACAACTATCACTGGATGAACCAGAAGGAAAATTATCCACAGAGATCTTTGTGAGGTTCAAAACCACATATATATTGATGTCTACATATTGTCCATCAAAATATAATAAATCAGAAGGGTTGTGATCAGAATTAAAGTTCATTAATACGCTTCAGGGATCATTTTTTTCCCTCAGAGAGGTGAATATATTGATTAACTTTATACTTTGTTAACTTAAATACGAATGTTATAATTTCTTAACCTCTAAAAGAACAGAAGACTGTATAGCTTTTAACTTAGTAAAGTAGAAAAATGCCCTCATTCTAAAAGAAATAAGAAAAAAAGAAATAAAAGTATAGAAAATTGGGATTAATAGAAAACAATAAAATAGGTATGACTCTAACCACTTCAGTAATCAGAGTGTAAATAGATTATACTTTGCATTAAATAATTTAAAATGTACAAAATGTTTTTTAAAAAACTCCACCTGTACACTATTTACAAGACAAAACCTACAAAACAAATGTATCCACAGATTGAAGGCCATAATGGAAAAATATAACAGAAAAATATTTATAGCCTTATAGCTTAACATTGCTGTTAAAATTTCAGACAACTCTGGTAGTAAGGTTAAAAAGAGAGGTCTTTTCTCTATTGAGAAAACAGATTCAATTTACTAGAAAATATTAAAATGTTATGTATATAAGCACCTAATCATACAGTTTCTAATTATGTAAAGTAATATAATAAATGGTACTGCAAAAAAAAAAATGACAAATCCACACCATGGTGAGAAATTTTAATACATTTCTCAGGAATTGATAGAGAATATAGAGGACTTAAACAACATAAGTAGCAAGCTTGATTAGTGAAATACTGCTACAACACTTCTTTTCTCTTATCAATAATTCACCATTTACTAAGTCAAAAACATTCCTCAATAAATTTAACAGAATGAATATTACTTTGCTAAATTTATTAACCAAAATAAAATTAAGTTAGATGTCAATATAAAAAAAACAAAAAGTAAACATAAATATGTACACATGTACACACTCTCACAAACGAGCATATATTCAGAAAAATCCCGTATCTTCAGAAATTTAAATAAAATAAACATCCTAAATTACTCATGCACAAAGGAGAAATCATAATGGGCATTAGAAAATATTTAAATCTAAACAACTAGGAAAATCTTATCTATTAAAGCCTTTGTCTTGCCATAAAGTGATACTTGATGGCCAGTTATAATTTCAAAATCTTTATATTCAAAATGAAAATGGGTGAAATTAACTAACTTAAAAAATAGTAAAAGAATAGAAGAAAAAAACTAACAAAGTGAGGATTTAATAATGGAGACAAGTGTATGTTTGTGCGTGTGTGTGTGTGTGTGTGAGAGAGAGAGAGAAAGAGAAGAAAAGAGAGAGAAGGCATAGAGAGCAAGGTTAAGAAAAGAAGGGGGCATAACTATAATTTTAATAATAATTAATAGAAATAAAAGGCAATGTGTATAATAAAAAGTTTCTGATACATTGAGAAAGCACTTACAGGAATCCCATCCTCAAAAAGATAGTTTACTAGTCCTGACTCAATAAGAAGTACAAAATCTGAATGATCCTCATAAACATTAATGATAGTGAAATATTGAAACAATATTTTAACATATTCTCACAAACAAAACAACAGACCAGATAAGTTTACAAGAAAGCTACGTAAAATATCTAAGAAACAAAAAATTCCAATCTTACAATATCTTTCAAAGAATAAAATAAAGGGGGAAGTTACTTCTCAACTTGTTTGTTTATTTTTAAAGATTATATAACCTTAAAACCAACAATAGGCAATAAGAATATACGAGAAAAAAAAACCATGAACATGTAAAACATGAAATGTTAATAAACTAATAATGAATTAAAAAAATACACTATGACCAATGTGAGGTTGTTCTAGGAATGATTAATATTAGAAAATCTGAGAGGGGGCGGAGCAAGATGGCCGAATAGGAACAGCTCCAGTCTCCAACTCCCAGCGCGAGCAACACAGAAGACCGGTGATTTCTGCATTTTCAACTGAGGTACTGGGGTCATCTCACTAGGGAGTGCTGGACAATCGGTGCTGGTCAGCTGCTGCAGCCTGACCAGCGAGAGCTGAAGCAGGGCGAGGCATCGCCTCACCTGGAAGCGCAAGGGGGAAGGGGATCCGTTTTCCTAGCCAGGGGAACTGAGACACACAACACCTGGAAAATCGGGTAACTCCCACCCCAATACTGCGCTGTAAGCATACAGGCACACCAGGAGAATATATCCCACACCTGGCCGGGAGGATCCCACGCCCACGAAGCCTCCCTCACTGCTAACACAGCAGTCTGCCGCGATCTATCCGCAAGGCAGCAGCGAGGCTCGGGGAGGGGCGCCCGCCATTGCTGAGGCTTAAGTAGGTAAACAAAGCCGCTGGGAAGCTCGAACTGGGTGGAGCTCACAGCAGCTCAAGGAAGCCTGCCTGTCTCTGTAGTCTCCACCTCTGGGGACAGCTCAGAGCTGAAGACCAACAGGGGAAGTAGCGGGAGCCGGTGCAGACGCGAACGACTCTGTCTGACAGCTTTGGGGAGAGCCGTGGATCTCCCAACACGGAGGGTGAGATCTGAGAACGGACAGACTGCCTGCTCAGGTGTGTCCCTGACCCCTGAGTAGCCTAGCTGGGAGAAATCCCCCACTAGGGGCAGTCTGACACCCCACACCTCACAGGGTGGAGTACACCCCTGAGAGGAAACTTCCAAAGGAATAATCAGACAGGTACACTCGCTGTTCAGCAATATTCTATCTTTGGCAACCTCTGCTGCTGATACCCAGGCAAACAGGGTCTGGAGTGGACCTCAAGCAATCTCCAACAGACCAACAGACAGTCCTTCTGACTGTCAGAAGGAAAACTATCAAACAGGAAGGACACCTATACCAAAACCCCATCAGTACGTCACCACCATCAAAGACCAGAGACAGATAAAACCACAAAGATGGGGAAGAAGCAGGGCAGAAAAGCTGGAAATTCAAAAAATAAGAGCGCATCTCCCCCTGCAAAGGAGCGCAGCCCATCGCCAGCAACGGATCAAAGCTGGTCAGAGAATGACTTGGACGAGAGGAGAGAAGAAGGCTTCACTCCATCAAACTTAGCAGAGCTAAAGGAGGAATTACGTACCCAGCGCAAAGAAACTAAAAATCTTGAAAAAAGAGTGGAAGAATTGACAGCTAGACTAACTAATGCAGAGAAGATCATAAACGAAATGACAGAGATGAAAACCATGACACGAGAAATACGTGACAAATGCACAAGCTTCAGTAACCGACTCAATCAACTGGAAGAAAGAGTATCAGCGATTGAAGATCAAATGAATGAAATGAAGCGAGAAGAGAAACCAAAAGAAAAAAGAAGAAAAAGAAGTGAGCAAAGCCTGCAAGAAGTATGGGATTACGTAAAAAGACCAAATCTACGTCTGACTGGGGTGCCTGAAAGTGAGGGGGAAAATGGAACCAAGTTGGAAAACACTCTTCAGGATATCATCCAGGAGAACTTCCCCAACCTAGTAGGGCAGGCCAACATTCAAATTCAAGAAATACAGAGAACGCCACAAAGATACTTCTCCAGAAGAGCAACTCCAAGACACATAATTGCCAGATTCACCAAAGTTGAAATGAAGGAAAAAATCTTAAGGGCAGCCAGAGAGAAAGGTCGGGTTACCCACAAAGGGAAGCCCATCAGACTAACAGCAGATCTCTCGGCAGAAACTCTACAAGCAAGAAGAGAGTGGGGGCCAATATTCAACATTCTTAAAGAAAAGAATTTTCAACCCAGAATTTCATATCCAGCCAAACTAAGTTTCATAAGTGAAGGAGAAATAAAATCCTTTACAGATAAGCAAATGCTTAGAGATTTTGTCACCACCAGGCCTGCCTTACAAGAGACCCTGAAGGAAGCCCTAAATATGGAAAGGAACAACCGGTACCAGCCATCGCAAAAACATGCCAAAATGTAAAGACCATTAAGGCTAGGAAGAAACTGCATCAACTAACGAGCAAAATACCCAGTTAATATCATAATGGCAGGATCAAGTTCACACATAACAATATTAACCTTAAATGTTAATGGACTAAATGCTCCAATTAAAAGACACAGACTGGCAAACTGGATAAAGAGTCAAGACCCATCAGTCTGCTGTATTCAGGAGACCCATCTCACATGCAGAGACATACATAGGCTCAAAATAAAGGGATGGAGGAAGATCTACCAAGCAAATGGAGAACAAAAAAAAGCAGGGGTTGCAATCCTTGTCTTTGATAAAACAGACTTTAAACCATCAAAGATCAAAAGAGACAAAGAAGGCCATTACATAATGGTAAAGGGATCAATTCAACAGGAAGAGCTAACTCTCCTAAATATATATGCACCCAATACAGGAGCACCCAGATTCATAAAGCAAGTCCTTAGAGACTTACAAAGAGACTTAGACTCCCATACAATAATAATGGGAGACTTCAACACTCCGCTGTCAACATTAGACAGATCAACGAGACAGAAAGTTAACAAGGATATCCAGGAACTGAACTCATCTCTGCACCAAGCGGACCTAATAGACATCTATAGAACTCTCCACCCCAAATCAACAGAATATACATTCTTCTCAGCACCACATTGCACTTATTCCAAAATTGACCACATAATTGGAAGTAAAGCACTCCTCAGCAAATGTAAAAGAACAGAAATTATAACAAACTGTCTCTCAGACCACAGTGCAATCAAACTACAACTCAGGACTAAGAAACTCAATCAAAACCACTCCACTACATGGAAACTGAACAACCTGCTCCTGAATGACTACTGGGTACATAAAGAAATGAAAGCAGAAATAAAGATGTTCTTTGAAACCAATGAGAACAAAGATACAACATACCAGAATCTCTGGGACACATTTAAAGCAGTGTGTAGAGGGAAATTTATAGCACTAAATGCCCACAAGAGAAAGCAGGAAAGATCTAAAATTGACACTCTAACATCACAATTAAAAGAACTAGAGAGGCAAGAGCAAACACATTCAAAAGCTAGCAGAAGGCAAGAAATAACTAAGATCAGAGCAGAACTGAAGGAGATAGAGACACAAAAAACCCTCCAAAAAATCAATGAATCCAGGAGTTGGTTTTCTGAAAAGATCAACAAAATTGACAGACCGCTAGCAAGGCTAATGAAGAAGAAAAGAGAGAGGAATCAAATAGATGCAATAAAAAATGATAAAGGGGATATCACCACTTACCCCACAGAAATACAAACTACCATCAGAGAATACTATAAACGCCTCTACGCAAATCAACTAGAAAATCTAGAAGAAATGGATAATTTCCTGGACACTTACACTCTCCCAAGGCTAAACCAGGAATTAGTTGAATCCCTGAATAGACCAATAGCAGGCTCTGAAATTGAGGCAACAATTAATAGCCTACCCACCAAAAAAAGTCCAGGACCAGATGGATTCACAGCTGAATTCTACCAGAGGTACAAGGAGGAGCTGGTACCATTCCTTCAGAAACTATTCCAATCAATAGAAAAAGAGGGAATCCTCCCTAACTCATTTTATGAGGCCAACATCATCCTGATACCAAAGCCTGGCAGAGACACAACAAAAAAAGAAAATTTTAGACCAATATCCCTGATGACCACTGATGCAAAAATTCTCAATAAAATACTGGCAAACCGGATTCAGCAGCACATCCAAAAGCTTATCCACGATGATCAAGTGGGCTTCATCCCTGGGATGCAAGGCTGGTTCAACATTCGCAAATCAATAAACGTAATCCAGCATATAAACAGAACCAAAGACAAGAACCACATGATTGTCTCAATAGATGCAGAAAAGGCTTTTGACAAAATTCAACAGCCCTTCATGCTAAAAATGCTCAATAAATTCGGTATTGATGGAACGTACCTCAAAATAATAAGAGCTATTTATGACAAACCCACAGCCAATATCATACTGAATGGGCAAAAACTGGAAAAATTCCCTTTGAAAACTGGCACAAGACAGGGATGCCCTCTCTCACCACTCCTATTCAACATAGTGTTGGAAGTTCTGGCTAGGGCAATCAGGCAAGAGAAAGAAATCAAGGGTATCCAGTTAGGAAAAGAAGAAGTCAAATTGTCCCTGTTTGCAGATGACATGATTGTATATTTAGAAAACCCCATCATCTCAGCCCAAAATCTCCTTAAGCTGATAAGCAACTTCAGCAAAGTCTCAGGATACAAAATCAATGTGCAAAAATCACAAGCATTCTTATACACCAGTAACAGACAAGCAGAGAGCCAAATCAGGAATGAACTTCCATTCACAATTGCTTCAAAGAGAATAAAATACCTAGGAATCCAACTTACAAGGGATGTCAAGGACCTCTTCAAGGAGAACTACAAACCACTGCTCAGTGAAATCAAAGAGGACACAAACAAATGGAAGAACATACCATGCTCATGGATAGGAAGAATCAATATCGTGAAAATGGCCATACTCCCCAAGGTTATTTATAGATTCAATGCCATCCCCATCAAGCTACCAATGAGTTTCTTCACAGAATTGGAAAAAACTGCTTTAAAGTTCATATGGAACCAAAAAAGAGCCCGCATTGCCAAGACAATCCTAAGTCAAAAGGACAAAGCTGGAGGCGTCACGCTACCTGACTTCAAACTATACTACAAGGCTACAGTAACCAAAACAGCATGGTACTGGTACCAAAACAGAGATATAGACCAATGGAACAGAACAGAGTCCTCAGAAATAATACCACACATCTACAGCCATCTGATCTTTGACAAACCTGAGAGAAACAAGAAATGGGGAAAGGATTCCCTATTTAATAAATGGTGCTGGGAAAATTGGCTAGCCATAAGTAGAAAGCTGAAACTGGATCCTTTCCTTACTCCTTATACTGAAGATTAATTCAAGATGGATTAGAGACTTAAATGTTAGACCTAATACCATAAAAACCCTAGAAGAAAATCTAGGTAGTACCATTCAGGACATAGGCATGGGCAAGGACTTCATGTCTAAAACACCAAAAGCAACGGCAGCAAAAGCCAAAATTGACAAATGGGATCTCATTAAACTAAAGAGCTTCTGCACAGCAAAAGAAACTACCATCAGAGTGAACAGGCAACCTACAGAATGGGAGAAAATTTTTGCAACCTACTCATCTGACAAAGGGCTAATATCCAGAATCTACAAAGAACTCAAACAAATATACGAGAAAAAAACAAACAACCCCATCAAAAAGTGGGGAAAGGATATGAACAGACATTTCTCAAAAGAAGATATTCATACAGCCAACAGACACATGAAAAAATGCTCATCATCACTCGCCATCAGAGAAATGCAAATCAAAACCACAATGAGATACCATCTCACACCAGTTAGAATGGCAATCATTAAAAAATCAGGAAACAACAGGTGTTGGAGAGGATGTGGAGAAATAGGAGCACTTTTACACTGTTGGTGGGATTGCAAACTAGTTCAACCATTATGGAAAACAGTATGGCAATTCCTCAAGGATCTAGAACTAGATGTACCATATGACCCAGCCATCCCACTACTGCATATATACCCAAAGGATTATAAATTATTCTACTACGAAGACACATGCATACGTATGTTTATTGTGGCAGTATTCACAATAGCAAAGACTTGGAATCAACCCAAATGTCCATCTGTGACAGACTGGATGAAGAAAATGTGGCACATATACACCATGGAATACTATGCAGCCATAAAAAAGGATGAGTTTGCGTCCTTTGTAGGGACATGGATGCAGCTGGAAACCATCATTCTTAGCAAACTATCACAAGAAGAGAAAACCAAACACCGCATGTTCTCACTCATAGGTGGGAACTGAACAATGAGATCACTTGGACTCGGGAAGGGGAACATCACACACTGGGGCCTATCATGGGGAGGGGGGAGGGGGGAGGAGGGAGGGATTGCAGTGGGGAGTTATACATGATATAAATGATGAATTGATGGGTGCTGACGAGTTGATGGGTGCAGCACACCAACATGGCATAAGTATACATATGTAACAAACCTGCACGTTATGCACATGTACCCTAGAACTTAAAGTATAATAATAAAAAAAAATTTTGAAAATCTATACATTTATTCAATCATATTATTTTACCAAACAGAAAAAAAAAATACAATGAAATTATGAAAAACATTCAATGAACTTGGTGATTATTTATAATAAAAACTTTTAGGGAACTATGAATAAAAAGAGAATTTTCTTCACTGGAGAAAAGATAGTTTTAAAAAGTCTACCAGAGAAACGTAATAGAAAGAAACCTATATAGATAGGAAGCCTGCTATGTAACACTAGTGGCAAAGCAAATTAGGAATTAAATTATACTCTGTTTGCTCAACAGTGCTGCTGAGAAAATCAGTTCTCCAAATAGGGGAGAAAATGAAAAGGAATACTCATCCTGCATCATAAACTAAAATCATATTCAGATAATTTAAAGACTAAAATATGATAGCACAATAAATAAAACTTTCCCTTTTGCCCCCTCCATTGAATTGGATACTATCTTTATGTCTTCAGATAAAGGAATAATTTCTTAAATAAAAAGCAAAGCAATAAAACATAAATAAAAATGTAAATTTGACTTCATTAGTATTAGAAAATTTATTCATTGTAAGATTCTATAAAGATGTGGAAAAGACAAGTCACAAACTGGCAAAAGATGTTTGCAATCACATAAATGACAAAGTTTTACCATGCAAAACATAAAATTATTTCTCAAAAATCAATAACAAAAAGACAAACATCAAATATAAAAGGGGGTAACATGAGCAAAATACATGATTCTGAATTCTACTACAAAGGAAATGTGACTGGCCTACAACATTTGACAAGATAGTCACGGCATCAGAAATAGGAGCTTCACGCTTGCTCTCCAGCAATGTTCCCTAACCAAAACGGAAGCTCAGAAATGACACATAAAGAATTCAAAGCATGGATTTCAAGGAAGTACAATAAGATCCAAAACAGTGTAAAAAGTTAACATAAAGAAAATTTTAAAGCAATCCAGGAAATGAAGGAAGAGATAAACATCTTAAAAATAAATCAATTGGAGCTTCTGCAATTGGAAAAAAATAAAATAAAATAAAATAAACACCTGCACTTAAGGAATTTCAAAACAAAATTAAAAGCTTTATCAATAAACTGGACACTGGACCAAGCAACAACGAAAGAAAAACAAAGACTTCCAGAGCTTGAAGACTGGTCTAACCCAGTCAGATGCAAATAAAGAAAAAAGAATTTTATAAAATGAAAAAGTCTTCAAGAAATATGGAATTAATGTGAACAAACCTAAGAATTACTGGCATTCCTGGGAGAGAAGGAGAAACAGTAAACAACTTGGAAAATATATTTGAGGAGATAATTTGAAAAAATGTCCCTAATGTTCCTAAAGAGCTAGACAGACAGATATAAGAGATCTAGAGCACCCTTGTAAAATACTATATAAAATGAATATCACCAATACATACAGTCACCAGACCATACAAGATCAAAATTTTGCTAAAGCAAAAATTTTAAAAGGAGCTGGAAAAAAATGTCAGATTACAAACAAAGGAAATTCCATTAGGCTACCAGTGGACTTCTCAGTAGGCATTTTACAAACCAGAGAGATTGGTTGCCTATTCTAAGTATTATTTTATTTTTTGAGATGGCATCTTGCTCTGTCACTGAGGCTGGAGTGCAGTGGCATGATCTCCACTCACTGCAATGTTTGCCTCCCAGTTCAAGAGATTCTCCTCCCTCAGCTTCCTGAGTAGCTGGGATTACAGGTGCGTGCCACCACACCGGGCTGACTTTTGTAGGGACAGGGTTTCACCACGTTGGCCAAGCTGGTCTTGAACTCCTGACCTCAGGTAATCCACCCACCTCGGCCTCCCAAAGTGCTGGGATTACAGGTGTGAGCCACCATGCCAGACTATTTTAAGCATTCTTGAAGAAAATAAATTCCAACCAAGAATTTCAGATCCCATCAAACTAAGCTCCATAAGTAAAGGAGAAATAAAATCTCCAGGCAGGCAAGCACAAAGGAATTTGTTACCACTAGGCCAGCCTTACAAGAGATCATTAAGAGAGTTCTAAACATGCAACCAGAAGAATAATACCTGCTACCACAAAAACACACTTAAAAAACATAGCTCGCAGAGTCTATAAAGCAACCACATAATATAAACTACAAGCAACTAGCTAACAACTTTATGATAGGATCAAAACTTCACATATCAATATTTACCTTGAATGTTTAAAAACCCCACTTAGAATGCACAGAGTGGCAAGATGGATTAAAAAAACAAAAAAGACCTCTCCATCTGCTGTCTTCAAGAGACCCATCTCACAAGTAATGACATCCATAGGCTTAAAGTAAAGGGTTGGAAAAAGATCTATCATGCAAATGGAAAACAAAAAAGGAGCAGGATCCCTCTTCTTATATCAAACAAAACAGATGTTAAACCAATAACAATAAAAAAGTACAAAGGAGAGCACTGCATAATGAAAAAGAACTCAGTCCAGCAAGAAGACTTAACTATTATAAACATATACACATCCAACATTGGAGCAACCAGATTCATAAGACTTATGAATAGATTAGACAGCTACACAATAATAATGAGAAATTTCAACACCCCACTGATAGCAGAAATTAAAAAAAATTTGAAATAAATGAAAATAGACAAAACATACCAAAATCTCTGGGATGCAACAAAAACAGTGTTAAGAGGAAAGTCTGTAGCGTTAAACACCTACCTCTAAAAGCTAGAAAAATCTTAAATTTTTCTAATCAAATCCAGGGGAACCAGAAAAACAATAACAAACTAACCCCAAAGCTAGCAAAAGAAAAGAAATAATTCAAATTAGAGTGGAATATGAAATTGAGACCCAAAAGTCCATACAAAAAAAAATCAACCAAATCAAAACTTGATTATTTGAAGTGACAAACAATATTAACAGACCACTAGCTATTAATAAATTAACAAAGAAAAAGGAGAGAAGATCCAAATAAGCACAATCAGGAACAACAAAGGTGACATTACAACCAATTCTGTAGAAACACAAACTACTAGCTAACCAAATATAATAACATATCAATAAGTTAATCCACCGTGATGAAATTGGCTTTATCCCTGTGGTGCAAGATTGTTTCAACATAAGCAAATCAATAAATATGATTCACCACATAAACAGAATTAAAAACAAAAACCATATGACCATTTTACTAGACACAGAAAAATAGTTTTATAAAATCAAACATTCCTTCATGATAAAAACTCTCAAGAAACTAGGAATTGAAGGAACGTACCTCAAAATCATAATAGCCACCTGTGACAACAGCCAACATCATACTAAATGGGCAAAGGCTGGAGCCACTCCTTTGAAAATCAGAAGTAAGACAAGGATGCCCACTCTCACCACTCCCATTCAAGATAGTAGTAAAAGTGATAGCCAGAGAAACCAGGCAAAAGAGAGAAATAAAGGGCATCAAAATAGGAATATAAAAAGTCAAATGATCACTCTTCATGGGCAATCTGATTCTATACCAAGAAAACCCTGAAGACTCCACCAAAATGCTCCTGGAAATGATAAAGAACTTTGGTAAAGTTTCAAGATACAAAATCAATGTACAAAAATTAGTAGCATGCCTATACACCAATAATGATTAAGCTGAGAGCCTAGTTAAGAATGCAATTTCATTTACAATAGCCATACATACACACACATACATAAAAATACCTAGGAATACATCTAACCAAAAAAGTGAAAAATCTCTACAAGGAGATTTACAAAATATTGCTTAAATAAATCATAGATAACACAAACAAATGAAAAGAAACGTTCCATATCAATGAATTGGAAGAACCAATATTGTCAAAATGTCCGTAGTACCCAAGACAATCTACAGCTTCAAAGCTATTCCTATCAAACTACCAACATTATTTTTCATATAACTAGAAAAAAAATTCTAAAATTCATATGGAACCAAAAAAACAGCCTGAATAGCCAAAGCAATCCTAAGCAGAAAGAACAAAGATGAGAGTACCCATTACTATACTTCAAATTATACTACGAGGCTACAATAGCCAAGACAACATGGTACTGGCATAAAAATAGATGAGTGGAACAGAATATAGAACTCATAAATAAAGCCACGCACATATAATCCCCTGATCTTTGACAAAGTCAGCAATAACAAACAATGGAGAAAGGACTTCCTATTTAATAAATCATGCTGGAGTAGCTGGCTAGCCACATGCAAGAGAATGAAAATGGACCCCTACCTTTCACCATATATGAAAGATTAACTCAAGATGGATTAAATATTTAAATGTAAGACCTAAAACTATAAGATTCCTACAAGAAAACCTAGAAAAGTCCAATTTAGACATAGGCCTTCAGAAAGAATTTATGACCAAGTCTTCAAAAGCAATTGCAATACAAACAAAAATTGACAAATGAGACCTAATTTAAGATCTGCACAGCGAAAGAAACTATTGACAGAGTAAATACACAATGTACAGAAGGGGAGAAAATGTTCACAAAGCATGCATCCAAAAAGGTATAATATCCAGAATCTATAATGATTTTAAACAATTGAACAAGAAACAGAAAAACCTCACTTAATAATAGAAAAAGACATGAACCGATGGTTCTCAAAAGATGCACACAGTCAACAAACGTGAAAAAATGCTTCACATCACTAATCATCAGAGAAATGTAAATTAAAACCACAGTGAGATATCATTTTAAATCAGAACGGCTATTACTAAAACGTCAATAAACAACAGATGCTCCTGAGGTTGTTGAGGAAAGGGAATTCTTATACACTGTTGGTTGGAATGTAAATTAGTTCAGCGACTGTGGAAAGCAATGTGGAGATTTCTCAAAGAACATCTAAATGAACTACCATTTGATGCAGTAATCCCATTACTTGATGTATATATAGAAGAAAACAAATCTTTCTACCAAAAAGATGAATGCACTTGCATGTTCATCACAGCAGTATTCACAGTAGTAAAGACATGAATCACCCTAGGTGCCCATCAATGATGATTGGATTTTAAAAATGTGGTACATATACATCATGGAATACTATACACCTATAAAAAAGGAAGGAAATCATGTCCTTTGAAGGAAAATAGATGCGGCTGGAGGTCATTATGTTAAGCAAATTAATGTAGGAATAGGAAACCAAATACTGCATGTTCTCACTTATAATTGGGAGATAAATATTGGGTGCCCAAGGAAATAAAGATGGCAACGTTAGGAACTGGGACTACTAGACAGTGAAGAGAGGGAAGGAACAAGGGCTGAAAAGCTAACTATTGGGTATTATGCTCAATACCTAGATCACAAGATCATTTATATCCCAAACCACAGGATCATGCAATTTACCTAGGTAAGAAACCTGCACATGTATCTACTGCATCTGAAGTAAAAGTTGGCAAAAACACTGTATGAGTACAATGAATTGCTTTTTCATACCTACAACAGTAATAAAATCTAAGCAGTCTAGCAATACCAAATACTGGTAAGGATGTAAAGCAGAAAAAGATTCTCATTCACCGCCTGGGAGTGTGTAAATTGGTCCTTCTGTTTTGGAAAACAATTTGGCCTCTTTTAATAAAGTTAATCATAGTAGCTTCTTGTGCTGGGAATAGGACAGAAATTTCAACCAGCCAGGGGGACACAGAAAACTTTAAAATCAATGGTCCTATTTATTTAAGTGGTAATTTATTACTTATGTTATACTGTAGATTTATTTAATACATTTTATATAAAATATATTTCACAACATAAATTAAGTATATTTAAACATGGCCTAGAAGAACAAAGAAATCTCTGTACAAAGGGTAGTTTAGAATGATATGCCTTGTCCATTAAAGAAAATATCATACAGTGAGTGTTAATAAGTCAATATGGTGGTGTCATAGTCATGAATAAATAGTTCATTAGACCAGAACATGCCTGTTTTATGAGAACTAAATATAGAATAAATGCAACATTTTAATTCATTGGTACAATGAAAGTTTCTATAATAAAATGGTGCTAACACAAGTGTTTGTTCACATAGAAGAAAAAAGTTGAATCTTTTCACATTAATCAAATTAATTTTATGTAATTAAAATGTCAAATTTAAAAGACATGCATCTTATTGGAGAATCCAGAACATATATATATGTAAATATATATATATATACACACACACACACACACACACACACACACACACACACATACACACATATATATATGTACCTTTTCTGGGGTTAGTGAAAATCTTTATTGTAATGAGTTCAGTGATCAGTTACCATAAATGAAGTCAAAGACAAATAATTAAATTGGAAAAAAATGCAACACAAATGACAGACGACTAATATTTATTCAACAGAAAGATTCTTTCAAACTGAAAAAAAGGTGAAGGTATCCAGTAGAAAAAAAGGGCATTTATATCATTGTTTCCCATTAGACCAATGCAAATGGTTACTAGATGCACGAAAAGATGCAGGAATTTCCTGAGAGTTGAAATAATAAAAAGTAATGAAATAATAATATATCACATCATGTTAATTAGATGTCTATGTATTTCACCAATGGAAGTGAAGATAATATTTGTTACAATCTTTTGTGAAACAAAATAGCAATAGCTATTAAAATTTTAACTATACTTAACCTTTGACACAGCATTTCTTACTTGAGGTCTAGCCCACAAAAATAAAGACTCATGATATAGAGATCTACGGATACAGATGCTGATTTGTAGAGGTAGAAAGTAGTAACAAATTAACAAAGAGGGAAAATAATGAAATAAATTATAGCACATTTATATCAAGGGAGTGTTTTACAGATATTAAAAATCATGGATTAGAACCATACGACCTGACAAACAGACTCTTATAAGGTATTATTGGTTAGAAAACTAAAAAGTAGAAAATAGTAAGATAACAAAAATAAAGTATAGAGTAAGGCTTAATTTAGAAAGGAAAACTGGTAAAAAATTCCCATCTATTTGTATATATACACAGGGACACAGAGTATGTGTATTGGTACATGGTACTTAAACACGAATAAAGCATGCCAGTTCATCTGCATTATGGTTATACATATATCTTGAGAGAGAGAGCAAGGTGGAGGTGGGACAAATAAAAATACACCAAGTAGAAAGACAGTATAAAAGGTCTTATAAAATCCTACTTAATATCTATGTATGTATATATAGAGATGAGGTAATTACAGAAGAAACGCAAATAGTATAAATCAGTATTGACTAGCTTATACCTTTTGTGATATGGTACCAGATTGAAAAGAAATAAAATGAAGTTGCAGACTAACAAGTAGAGTAGCACTCTGTGGGTGAAATAAAGTTCCAAATAAATTTTTAAATGCATGTATTTAAAGGAGAAGGGAATATAAAGATAGATAGGTAGATAGATAGATAGATAGACAGACAGACAGACAGACAGACAGACAGACAGACAGACAGACAGATAGATAGATAGATAGATAGATAGATAGATAGATAGATAGATAGATAGAGATATATAGATAGATATATAAATGTTGATTCCAGCAGTGGCAAAAGTGAAGATGGTGGTGGCAAAGAATAGTGGCGGGTGGGAGGGAGGAGATTATATTTGTCTTCATAAACCATTGCACTGTCTTGCCTTACTTTTTATAAGCGTTAGTGAATCCATTACTGATTGCTATGTAACAGATCACCCCAGAACTAAGCATTGTAAAATAAGAAGCATTTTGAGAGTCGGTTAGTGGCTCTTCTGACCTGGACTGGCTCAACCTGGTTGGTTCAACTGGGGCCTCATTTGTGTATCTATTAGTAGGCTTTGTGTCACTGAAGTGGTGGGGATCAATTGGTCACGTGTTATGCCCCCTCTAGCAAACTCATCAGGGTAAGCATCACAGTACAGTATCCCAGGGCTCCCAAGAACAACAAGAAAGCAAGTTCCTATGTGCAAGTACTTTACAAACCTCTGCTTAGGAGACCCAGATCAATGTAATATTGTCCAAGGCAGTTCACAAGGTCCAAGAAAGAGTCCT
The DNA here is from genome assembly GCF_007565055.1 of Rhinopithecus roxellana. Lineage (NCBI taxonomy): Eukaryota > Metazoa > Chordata > Mammalia > Primates > Cercopithecidae > Rhinopithecus > Rhinopithecus roxellana. The sequence goes on from NC_044564.1 coordinate 27,225,746, forward strand.
AACAAAATGCATGGATAGAGAGAAAATAAGTTGTAGGTATTTTTACAACATACCACAATGCATTACCAAACTAATTTTCTTTTTTATTTTATTAATTTCTATTTGCTATTTTTGTCAAAGAAAAACTCTCAAACTGTGTTTTTCCTCTATTCTCACACCACAACAATCAACATAGAAGACTTCTGTCACCAAATGTGTGGAAGAATTTTTACCACACACCAAGCAGTGGACAACAGCTGGTGTCTTCTTATTCAGTTCAATTTTGACACCAGCTATCAGGAGATAGCATCAGATCCCATGGATTGAGGACTCAGTCCCCAGGACTGTCTCGCCTCCACCAGTCACAAGTCTGGGCCCCCAAAACTTCTGATCCACTGGCTTCAAGTAGGGGTTTCTATGAATCCCTCTTTGTGTTTGTTTAATTAGATGGAGTGACACACAGAACTCAGGGAAACAGTTATATTTACTGGTTTATTATACAGAATATTGCAAAGTACATATATGAAGACATGCTGATATGGTTTGGCTCTGTGTCCCCACCCAAATTTTGTCTCAAATTGTAATCCTCACATGTTGAGGGAGGGACTTAGTATTGCAGCCTGTAGTTCAGCAAGTGGGAGGGAGTGGAATCCAGTGGCTTTGCTTCTTCATTCTTCTTGTTCACTGAGCAGGAGGGAGACTTGCCACTCTTTTACTCTCGCTGGTCACAGACTGGAGAGTAGGTGCATTACAGGTTTTTGCTCCCTTGGTTTGGCAAGTTCTGGTTCTTGTCCCTTAACCAAGAGAAATAAGGTACACAAACACTAGAGAGTAAGTCAGAGTAGAATCTTATTGAGGGACAGAAAGCTCTCAGCAGAGAGAGGGGACCCAAAAGTGGGTTGGCATCTATTAGGCTGAGTTTGGGGTTTTTATGGGCTTAGAATGGGGGATTGTGTGCTGATTGGTCTGTGGGTAGTCTTGGAAAGGTACCATTTGATTGGTTAAAAGGTATCATCCAGAAGGAACCAATTGAGAGAGAGTGGGTAGGATGGGAATGGAAGTTCTCACTCTGTTCATGGACTCTAGCCAGAACCGGCAGCTTGGTTTGCAGGCTTTAAACTGTCCTTGGCTTGAAAGTTGGGTTTCACTGGGGCCTCATCTCTGTCTGCCTAGGAATTTGTCTGTCTCCTGTGACTATCACTGGTGTGAGGTGATTGCATCATGGAGACAGCTTCCCCCATGCTGTTCTCACGATAGTGAGGGAGTTCTCATGAGATCTGGTTGTTTGATAAGTGTCTGACATTTCCCCTGCATGCTCGCTCTCTCTCTTACCACCTTGTGAAGAAGGTACTTGCTTCTCCTTCACCTTTCACCATGATTGTAAGTTTCCTGAGGTCTCCCAAGCCATGTGGAATTGTGAGTCAATTAAACCACTTTTATTTATAAATTAATGTCTCATGTAGTATCTCTATAGCAGTGTGAAGCATAGGGTGAGTTATCTGGGAATGGGCACAGAACTTCCATGCCTTCTCCAGGTGAGCCACCTTCCAGAAATCTTCACATGTTCAGCTATCTGGAAACTCTCCAAACCCAGTCCTCTTGTGTTTTTGTAGAACTATTCTTTCCCCCATGGTAGGATACAGGGACTTCTCAGGGGATAGTCTTAAGATTCACAATCAGAAATGCATGGAAACCTAGAGTCCTGACTTGGGGCAGGTGAAGGTAGTTGTTACCTGAGGTCTACACCCGAGGCCTAACACACCCAACATTATAAGAAAAGACTGTAGTAAGGTATATGAGAGTTATGAGCCAGGAATCATCAACAAAAACACTACTTATATATATCATAACTCCATAGGGTACACCCTAGTTTTTGACCTAGGATCCATTATATCAAAAGAATATGCATAGTCATTAATAGTTCTGTCCATCATATTGTATGAATGTCTCCCAGGGTGAAAGCACTCAGTTTTGCAGGTGTCCTTTCACTCTTGTCAGATTCCAAAAGCAGGAGCTGTCTTGGCAGGTATGCAGCTTCACTCTTTCAGCTTTCAGACATCTGTAATAATTAAGTTGAGACAATATCATTTCTTGCTCTGAGACTATTTTGAGTTGTTAACATAATATTGAATTTTCCTCAATTAATAACCCATGTATTCATTTCCTTAAGCTACTGTTCCTCCTTCTCTTTATTAATACCCAAACTTTTTCACCTTTGCAGGGGACATTAGAATTGCCACTATGCTGATCTAGATTGCAGGCAGCAATACAAGTAACCCCTCCTCAGTCCACTCCTATTCAGACAGGGTAAGTTTATATAGGTGCAGAACTAGTGAGCTATTTTTACCACCAGGCAACATAGCTGCATTCACTCTTACCCCTATTTTGCTTGAGAGTGTGGAGCACAACCCACCCCCATCAGGGTCTTTACATTCTGGCATGAGTTTTTAAACCATAGTTACAATTTCTTGTTTAGAAACCATCTCTGCTTTCAGCATTATAGTTACAGCCCTGGATCACTTAGGATCACTGTATCAGGTAGGAGAGAAGAAGAAACATCTTTTTTTTTTTTTTTTTTTTTTTTTTTTTTTTTTTTTTGTATGTGTGGTGATTTGGGGAAGAAAAAGTTATAGTTGTTATACCAGTGCACTCTTCTCTTGGTAAGAATTACATAGTCATACTAGCAACCACCCCACTCGTTCTTCCCCAGATCAAACAGAAAAACAGAGAAAAATCTAGCAGGGACACTCCTTTAGTCCCACTCATGTTGAGTGTGAGCACATACTTATGAAAATGTGTAAGCCAACTATTTATACTTTCATCTCCCCTTGTTTTAGACAACCAGTGTTTAAAATTGCCTGTTCGGGGGCGGAGCAAGATGGCCGAATAGGAACAACTCCAGTCTCCAACTCCCAGCGCGAGCGACACAGAAGACCGGTGATTTCTGCATTTTCAACTGAGGTACTGGGGTCATCTCACTAGGGAGTGCCGGACAATCGGTGCTGGTCAGCTGCTGCAGCCTGACCAGCGAGAGCTGAAGCAGGGCGAGGCATCGCCTCACCTGGAAGCGCAAGGGGGAAGGGGATCCGTTTTCCTAGCCAGGGGAACTGAGACACACAACACCTGGAAAATCGGGTAACTCCCACCCCAATACTGCGCTGTAAGCATACAGGCATTCCAGGAGAATATATCCCACACCTGGCCGGGAGGGTCCCACGCCCACGAAGCCTCCCTCACTGCTAACACAGCAGTCTGCCGCGATCTATCCGCAAGGCAGCAGCGAGGCTGGGGGAGGGGCGCCCGCCATTGCTGAGGCTTAAGTAGGTAAACAAAGCCGCTGGGAAGCTCGAACTGGGTGGAGCTCACAGCAGCTCAAGGAAGCCTGCCTGTCTCTGTAGTCTCCACCTCTGGGGACAGCGCACAGCTGAAGACCAACAGGGGAAGTAGCGGGAGCCGGTGCAGACGCGAACGACTCTGACAGCTTTGGGGAGAGCCGCGGATCTCCCAACGCGGAGGTTGAGATCTGAGAACGGACAGACTGCCTGCTCAGGTGTGTCCCTGACCCCTGAGTAGCCTAGCTGGGAGAAATCCCCCACTAGGGGCAGTCTGACACCCCACACCTCACAGGGTGGAGTACACCCCTGAGAGGACACTTCCAAAGGAAGAATCAGACAGGTACACTCGCTGTTCAGCAATATTCTATCTTCGGCAACCTCTGCTGCTGATACCCAGGCAAACAGGGTCTGGAGTGGACCTCAAGCAATCTCCAACAGACCAACAGAGAGTCCTTCTGACTGTCAGAAGGAAAACTATCAAACAGGAAGGACACCTATACCAAAACCCCATCAGTTCGTCACCACCATCAAAGACCAGAGACAGATAAAACCACAAAGATGGGGAAGAAGCAGGGCAGAAAAGCTGGAAATTCAAAAAATAAGAGCGCATCTCCCCCTGCAAAGGAGCGCAGCCCATCACCAGCAACGGATCAAAGCTGGTCAGAGAATGACTTGGACGAGAGGAGAGAAGAAGGCTTCAGTCCATCAAACTTATCAGAGCTAAAGGAGGAATTACGTACCCAGCGCAAAGAAACTAAAAATCTTGAAAAAAGAGTGGAAGAATTGACAGCTAGACTCATTAATGCAGAGAAGATCATAAACGAAATGACAGAGATGAAAACCATGACACGAGAAATACGTGACAAATGCACAAGCTTCAGTAACCGACTCGATCAACTGGAAGAAAGAGTATCAGCGATTGAAGATCAAATGAATGAAATGAAGCGAGAAGAGAAACCAAAAGAAAAAAGAAGAAAAAGAAATGAGCAAAGCCTGCAAGAAGTATGGGATTACGTAAAAAGACCAAATCTACGTCTGATTGGGGTGCCTGAAAGTGAGGGGGAAAATGGAACCAAGTTGGAAAACACTCTTCAGGATATCATCCAGGAGAACTTCCCCAACCTAGTAGGGCAGGCCAACATTCAAATTCAGGAAATACAGAGAACGCCACAAAGATACTCCTCCAGAAGAGCAACTCCAAGACACATAATTGCCAGATTCACCAAAGTTGAAATGAAGGAAAAAATCTTAAGGGCAGCCAGAGAGAAAGGTCGGGTCACCCACAAAGGGAAGCCCATCAGACTAACAGCAGATCTCTCGGCAGAAACTCTACAAGCCAGAAGAGAGTGGGGGCCAATATTCAACGTTCTTAAAGAAAAGAATTTTAAACCCAGAATTTCATATCCAGCCAAACTAAGTTTCATAAGTGAAGGAGAAATAAAATCCTTTACAGATAAGCAAATGCTTAGAGATTTTGTCACCACCAGGCCTGCCTTACAAGAGACCCTGAAGGAAGCCCTAAACATGGAAAGGAACAACCGGTACCAGCCATCGCAAAAACTTGGCAAAATGTAAAGACCATCGAGGCTAGGAAGAAACTGCATCAACTAACGAGCAAAATAACCAGTTAATATCATAATGGCAGGATCAAGTTCACACATAACAATATTAACCTTAAATGTTAATGGACTAAATGCTCCAATTAAAAGACACAGACTGGCAAACTGGATAAAGAGTCAAGACCCATCAGTCTGCTGTATTCAGGAGACCCATCTCACATGCAGAGACATACATAGGCTCAAAATAAAGGGATGGAGGAAGATCTACCAAGCAAATGGAGAACAAAAAAAAGCAGGGGTTGCAATCCTAGTCTCTGATAAAACAGACTTTAAACCATCAAAGATCAAAAGAGACAAAGAAGGCCATTACATAATGGTAAAGGGATCAATTCAACAGGAAGAGCTAACTCTCCTAAATATATATGCACCCAATACAGGAGCACCCAGATTCATAAAGCAAGTCCTTAGAGACTTACAAAGAGACTTAGACTCCCATACAATAATAATGGGGGACTTCAACACTCCGCTGTCAACATTAGACAGATCAACGAGACAGAAAGTTAACAAGGATATCCAGGAATTGAACTCATCTCTGCACCAAGCGGACCTAATAGACATCTATAGAACTCTCCACCCCAAATCAACAGAATATACATTCTTCTCAGCACCACATCGCACTTATTCCAAAATTGACCACATAATTGGAAGTAAAGTACTCCTCAGCAAATGTAAAAGAACAGAAATTATAACAAACTGTCTCTCAGACCACAGTGCAATCAAACTAGAACTCAGGACTAAGAAACTCAATCAAAACCGCTCAACTACCTGGAAACTGAACAACCTGCTCCTGAATGACTACTGGGTACATAACGAAATGAAAGCGGAAATAAAGATGTTCTTTGAAACCAATGAGAACAAAGATACAACATACCAGAATCTCTGGGACACATTTAAAGCAGTGTGTAGAGGGAAATTTATAGCACTAAATGCCCACAAGAGAAAGCAGGAAAGATCTAAAATTGACACTCTAACATCACAATTAAAAGAACTAGAGAGGCAAGAGCAATCACATTCAAAAGCTAGCAGAAGGCAAGAAATAACTAAGATCAGAGCAGAACTGAAGGAGATAGAGACACAAAAAACCCTCCAAAAAATCAATGAATCCAGGAGTTGGTTTTTTGAAAAGATCAACAAAATTGACAGACCGCTAGCAAGGCTAATAAAGAAAAAAAGAGAGAGGAATCAAATAGATGCAATAAAAAATGATAAAGGGGATATCACCACTGACCCCACAGAAATACAAACTACCATCAGAGAATACTATAAACACCTCTACGCAAATCAACTAGAAAATCTAGAAGAAATGGATAATTTCCTGGACACTTACACTCTCCCAAGGCTAAACCAGGAAGAAGTTGAATCCCTGAATAGACCAATAGCAGGCTCTGAAATTGAGGCAACAATTAATAGCCTACCCACCAAAAAAAGTCCAGGACCAGATGGATTCACAGCTGAATTCTACCAGAGGTACAAGGAGGAGCTGGTACCATTCCTTCTGAAACTATTCCAATCAATAGAAAAAGAGGGAATCCTCCCTAACTCATTTTATGAGGCCAACATCATCCTGATACCAAAGCCTGGCAGAGACACAACAAAAAAAGAGAATTTTAGACCAATATCCCTGATGAACATTGATGCAAAAATCCTCAATAAAATACTGGCAAACCGGATTCAGCAGCACATCAAAAAGCTTATCCACCATGATCAAGTGGGCTTCATCCCTGGGATGCAAGGCTGGTTCAACATTCGCAAATCAATAAACGTAATCCAGCATATAAACAGAACCAAAGACAAGAACCACATGATTGTCTCAATAGATGCAGAAAAGGCTTTTGACAAAATTCAACAGCCCTTCATGCTAAAAACGCTCAATAAATTCGGTATTGATGGAACGTACCTCAAAATAATAAGAGCTATTTATGACAAACCCACAGCCAATATCATACTGAATGGGCAAAAAGTGGAAAAATTCCCTTTGAAAACTGGCACAAGACAGGGATGCCCTCTCTCACCACTCCTATTCAACATAGTGTTGGAAGTTCTGGCTAGGGCAATCAGGCAAGAGAAAGAAATCAAGGGTATCCAGTTAGGAAAAGAAGAAGTCAAATTGTCCCTGTTTGCAGATGACATGATTGTATATTTAGAAAACCCCATCGTCTCAGCCCAAAATCTCCTTAAGCTGATAAGCAACTTCAGCAAAGTCTCAGGATACAAAATTAATGTGCAAAAATCACAAGCATTCTTATACACCAGCAACAGACAAGCAGAGAGCCAAATCAGGAATGAACTTCCATTCACAATTGCTTCAAAGAGAATAAAATACCTAGGAATCCAGCTTACAAGGGATGTAAAGGACCTCTTCAAGGAGAACTACAAACCACTGCTCAGTGAAATCAAAGAGGACACAAACAAATGGAAGAACATACCATGCTCATGGATAGGAAGAATCAATATCGTGAAAATGGCCATACTCCCCAAGGTTATTTATAGATTCAATGCCATCCCCATCAAGCTACCAATGACTTTCTTCACGGAATTGGAAAAAACTGCTTTAAAGTTCATATGGAACCAAAAAAGAGCCCGCATTGCCAAGACAATCCTAAGTCAAAAGGACAAAGCTGGAGGCGTCACGCTACCTGACTTCAAACTATACTACAAGGCTACAGTAACCAAAACAGCATGGTACTGGTACCAAAACAGAGATATAGACCAATGGAACAGAACAGAGCCCTCAGAAATAATACCGCACATCTACAGCCATCTGATCTTTGACAAACCTGAGAGAAACAAGAAATGGGGAAAGGATTCCCTATTTAATAAATGGTGCTGGGAAAATTGGCTAGCCATAAGTAGAAAGCTGAAACTGGATCCTTTCCTTACCCCTTATACGAAGATTAATTCAAGATGGATTAGAGACTTAAATGTTAGACCTAATACCATAAAAACCCTAGAAGAAAATCTAGGTAGTACCATTCAGGACATAGGCATGGGCAAGGACTTCATGTCTAAAACACCAAAAGCAACGGCAGCAAAAGCCATAATTGACAAATGGGATCTAATTAAACTAAAGAGCTTTTGCACAGCAAAAGAAACTACCATCAGAGTGAACAGGCAACCTACAGAATGGGAGAAAATTTTTGCAACCTACTCATCTGACAAAGGGCTAATATCCAGAATCTACAAAGAACTCAAACAAATATACGAGAAAAAAACAAACAACCCCATCAAAAAGTGGGCAAAGGATATGAACAGACATTTCTCAAAAGAAGATATTCATACAGCCAACAGACACATGAAAAAATGCTCATCATCACTGGCCATCAGAGAAATGCAAATCAAAACCACAATGAGATACCATCTCACACCAGTTAGAATGGCAATCATTAAGAAGTCAGGAAACAACAGGTGTTGGAGAGGATGTGGAGAAATAGGAACACTTTTACACTGTTGGTGGGATTGTAAACTAGTTCAACCATTATGGAAAACAGTATGGCAATTCCTCAAGGATCTAGAACTAGATGTACCATATGACCCAGCCATCCCACTACTGGGTATATACCCAAAGGATTATAAATTAGTCTACTACAAAGACACATGTACACGTATGTTTATTGCGGCACTATTCACAATAGCAAAGACTTGGAATCAACCCAAATGTCCATCTGTGACAGACTGGATTAAGAAAATGTGGCACATATACACCATGGAATACTATGCAGCCATAAAAAAGGATGAGTTTGCGTCCTTTGTAGGGACATGGATGCAGCTGGAAACCATCATTCTTAGCAAACTATCACAAGAAGAGAAAACCAAACACCGCATGTTCTCACTCATAGGTGGGAACTGAACAATGAGATCACTTGGACTCGGGAAGGGGAACATCACACACTGGGGTCTATCATGGGGAGGGGGGAGGGGGGAGGAGGGAGGGATTGCATTGGGGAGTTATACATGATATAAATGATGAATTGATGGGTGCTGACGAGTTGATGGGTGCAGCACACCAACATGGCATAAGTATACATATGTAACAAACCTGCACGTTATGCACATGTACCCTAGAACTTAAAGTATAATAAAAAAAAAAAAAAAAAAAAAAAAAATAAAATAAAATTGCCTGTTCTACTTTTCTATCAAATTCTCTCTCTAAGAAGGATATCTCAGCCCATTTTTGGACATGATGAGCAGAACAGTGTGTTCTTTGGTCTGATGAAATGACATCTAGCCATCCAAGACATCCAAATTCATGCCACTTCTCTATCTGCTCTTCTGTTTTTATTTTTTATTTATTTATTTTGTTTTGTTTTTTAATGGCACTCTGAGCATTTGCATCTACCACTGGGTAAGCAAAGTTCACTCCAGAGTCAGTGTCTATTCCTGTCAAGACCCATTTGTAGCCCTCCGTGGCTACCAGCGTCAGTCTCACTTCCCAGCTATGTTCAGGGCCTTCCCATCAGGGAGTTGGCCCTATAGCCATCAGCAATCTCTCTCTTGAGTGCTGTGAAACAAAACAGTTCTTATTGGCATCATGTGCCTGAAAGGGTGAAAGAGGAACATGTGTAAATTCAGCCCATCTCTGAACTGCTGCAATACCCTCATACCCACTCATTTCATAGACCCAGGTGGCCACTTCAAGGGAGCACCTGGGTCCCTGAATTGACAAGCGGGATGTCTGCTTGTCAATTCCAGTCAACCATTGAACCTGGAAGGAAGTTCTGATGGGCATTGACTTATTCTACTTTAATGCACCCCTCAAGTCTCCATAGGGCTGTGACCCATATGGGCATCCTTTTAATAGGCTAAGTTTCCATTGGATTCTCACCTTAATGTATGGCAAGGCCCTGGACCACTGCCTGTAAGTTAGTAAAAACCCAAATGCAGGAGTTCCTACCACTGTTCAATTCTTCCATTACTGTTAATAAAACATGCGATCCAGCCCACTGAACTGATCCATTTTTACCTTTTTTGATCAAAATAGCAGCTTTCCAAACAAGAGAGTGTCCATTCACCTTGGAACTGCCATTTGTAAACTAAGCAGCTCATTGTTGATCAGTTGAGACAGTTCATAGGATGCTGTCCAGGTGTTCGTAGAATTTAGCACCAGAGTCAGTCCTAGGGGTAAAGGGGCTCCTTGCTTGTGAATAACTTCTTGTGTTCTTCACGTCGCACAAATCTGTATAAACATTTCCTTTTTATTATGAAACACTTCTGAACACTACCATTCTCATTAGACCAGGAGTGTCCAATCTTTTGGCTTCCTTGGGCCACATTGAAAGAAGAATTGTCTTGGGTCACACATAAAATACACTAATACTAACAATAGCTGATCAGCCTTAAAAAAAAAAAAAAGGAAAAAAATCTCATAATGTTTTTTAAAAGTTTACGAATTTGTGTTGGGCTGCATGCATTCAAAGCCATCCTGTGCCAAATGTGGCCCACTGACCACGGGTTGGACAAGCTTGGATTAGACTGTACCCCTGACATCATCTGAGACAGCATAAGTATTTCAGGTGTCAAAATCATTATATGTCCCCCAGTCATAGGGTAGCTTCAGTTAACATCCCATAACGAAGTAGTAAATGCCCATCAAGTGGAAATTCTCTAGTTAAACGTCCTAGTAGGTGTTGCTGTGAGATGTTCATAGGCCATTGCTATAAGCCCCAGAAAACACTCCATGAAGAGCTACCAAATGGAGAATTTGTTCTGACTGGCTTTTACTCTGCACTGTGTGGACTTGGGCAATCTTACTGGTTCTAATTTAGCATGTCCAATTAACATTGCTTAAAGAGCAGATTTCCATGCCTTCTGTTTCATGGTACTAGGTAAAGAAAACATTTCCCAATCAGATACAATATTCATTTCAAGGATGTAATCAGGAAAAAAGACACAACCACTTCACATAAAATATATTCAAATATACCAACTTCTAAAAGTCTATCAACCCTTACATTTTCATGTTGTAGTTCCAGGAACTTCTCTTAACTCTTAGACCATTTTACCCTCCCTTGAGCAAAAGGCTTTGGGTTCTCAGCCAAGGGTTGAGCCAAAGGAGCCTGGCCGCCTTGTCAATCTTTATTTTGATTAATCTGCCCAGCTACGAACCTAGGCGATTTCGGATAAGATTTTCATGGAAATCTCTGCCTTTTTAACTTTTTTAAGTTCTCCAAACTGGAGTAAATATAGCAAACTGGTTTGGGGGCTTTTGGAGACTAGATGGGTTTCCTCTGGTTCACACAACCCTCAATGGTTGTATTAAGACATTTGTTTGGCTCTAGCCTGTAATCCCAGCACTTTGGGAGGCCAAGGCAGGCAGATTATTTGAGGTCAGGAGACCAGCCTGGCCAACATGGTGAAACCCCATCTCTACTAAAAAAAAAAAAAAAAAAAAAAAACACACACACACACACACACACACACACACACACAGTAGCCAGGAGTGGTGGTGGGCACCTGAAATCTCAGCTACTTGGGAGTCTGAGGCAGGAGAATCGCTGGAACCTGGGTGGTGGGGGTTGCAGTGAGCCATGGTCACTGACTGCACTCCAGCCCGGGTGACAGACCAAGGCTCTGTGAAGAAAAACCAAAAAAAAAAAAAGACATTCGTTTTAACCTTATGGAATTTCCTTTTTATTCATTCAATTTTTTAATAACCATCTGAAGATTTTCATACACTTGTAATTTGTCCCATGACACTCCCCTTTCTTTTTCTTCTTGGTTTTACTACTATTGAAGCAGCTATGTTGTCTGGGTTAAATACCCAGGGTTCGTCTTCTCACACCAGGAAAATTTAGGACACACACACACACGAGGAGTTTAGGAGTGGAGGTTTAATAGCCAAGAGAAAGAGAAAGGAAAACAGCTCTCTCTCTAGTTAGAGAGAGGCAACTTCTGAGAGGAAAGGCTGGCAGGTGGCAGACGTGCTAGATTTTATAGTCAGGTTTGTGGAGGTGGTGTCTGATTTACATAGGGCTCACAGATTGGTTTGATCAGGTATGACATTTACATGGCACATGGGAAGGTTGGCCACCCACCCTAACCTTATTATGCAAATGATGTTTGCCCTCGGCCAGCACTACCTTGTCTGCTCCTTACTGTACAGGTGGCTGACAAAGAGAAGGGAAGACGGAGCCACCATCTTGAACATGATTGGCACTACTGCTGGCATCTACGTCTGCAGCTTGACTTTACAGGCTGCTCTTAGTTAGAAAAGAAAATAATTTGGGTCTGCTTTTCATTAAAAGGAAAACCTTACCGAGGGCTTCCATGCCTTCACTATTTGCCTAAGTAATTTCTTCTTAACTTCTGTATCACTATCAATGTTTTCTTTATTCATCTTATTTCTTAATAACTGTTAAAAAATTTTCACCCACCTGGGATTAGTCCTTTGACTCTCTCTTTTGCCTTTCTTCATTCTCTTGTAAATTAACATAATGTTTTCATGAACCTCTGTAAGATCCATGAGGCAAAGCTGAGACCACAAATTTGATAAAGCCTCTCAAAGAACTGTTGTTCTATTAGGCAGGAGTAATGTCATGTGGGGTGCTCAGGTAGAAGGGGCTTCTTCAACCACAGCATTTACCATGACTTGAGTAATGGACTTATTTAGAGGATGAGTATCCCTGTCATCATGAAGCTAGTCCCACATGATTAGCCTATGAAACTATTTATGCATTGCTTCATATAGTAGCTCCCTCATCTGGGGTGTTCCACTTGGCATTTACAAGTGGAGTTGGAAAGCCTCCATCTCTGGAAAAGCAAACCTTACAGTGGCTTTTTTCCAGTCCACCAGGCTGGCTGGTGCCTCAGGAATAAGTTCCTGTGTGCCTGGATCATACATACCCATCTGTGATTATTCAGTAATGAGCTATGGGTCCTACATCAACCTAAGGATGCTCTTCCACTCTGCAGCATTTAAAACGAAAGATACTGTCCCTAAATTACTGTCATAATCCATTTGAGTTAAGTTTCTCAGCAAGCTGATGATGCCAATCTATAAAAGGGAACAATTCCTTTACACTATACCCTCTGATTTCAACAGTTACTTGGTTGTGCCCTTTCCCCACATTGGCTGCCTTCTTGGTAACCACAGGTCTCAGGGATACTTTATGTTGTCCATACGTAATTTTCTCCTTTGTGGGTTACTTTATGGCTAGTTGCCTGAGCTCAGATAGACTAAAATCTAAGTTTGGTCTAGCATTAAGGTCTGACCCAGCATTCTCTTTTAATTTGATTTTAGCTAGCATGTGTAACGATAACCAAGGGATTGAATATTTCACTTTTTCTTATTTGTTTGTATTTCTTTATGCATCCAGTGAACCAACTCCCTAGGAATTAGGTCCATTTCTAAATTCCACTGGTAACCTTTACCTTTAGTAAGTAGTATAACATGGTTGTGGCTCCACAGCATGGGTGACCACATGGCCACCCAGGAATCAAAGCTTCCTCATCTTCACTCTTTTATTCTTTCTCTTCCCAAACCACGTATTTCCAGAAGCCAGGGCCTAGCCATCAAATCCCACTTCTGACACCAATTCTGTCAGGGAAAAAATTCTTTCAAACAGTGTTTTTCATCTACTTTAAAACGGTAACAATCAACACAGGAGACTTCTGTGACCAAATTTGCAGAGAAATTTTCCCCACACACCAAGCAGCAGACACCAGCTTCACGTCCTCTAGTTCAATTCCAACACTATCTACCTGGAGATAGCATCAGATCCCGCAAATTGAAGGCTCAGTCCCCAAGACTACCTCTCCCCCACCAGCTGCAAGTCTGGACCTCCAAAACTTCTGGCCCACTGGCTTCAAGTTAGGGTTACCATGAACCCTTCTTCGGGTTCGATTAATTTGCTGAAATGGTTCGTAGACCTGAGGAAAATACTTACTTATGTTTACCAGTTCATTATAAAAATATTGCAAACGATATGGATGAAGACATGCATAGGGTGAGGTATGGGGAAAAGGGTGCTGAGTTTCCATTTTCTCCCCCCAGGGAGGAGGCAGAACTCTCTCAGGGGAGGGTCTTAAGACTCACAGTCGGAAAGGCGAGGTATGAGTAGAGTCCTGCCTTGGGGTATGTGAAGGGAGAGCAAGGGAAGAGATTATGTTTCCTGCAGCCTAACCCTGAGGCCAAACACAACCAACATTATAAGAAAAGACTGGAATATGTAACAAGGAATGTGGGAGTTATAAGATAGGAACCATGGACAAAAACCACTATATATACATCAAAATACCACAGCCATTAAATGCATTGTAACTCAGGCATGCACTATCTTTTAAGGATGAATCTCCTGAGGGGATGTTATGTTCTGAATGTGTGTGTCCCTTTGAAATTCAGATGATGAAACCTAATCACCAATTTGATGGTATTAAGAGGTGAGGCCTTTGAGGGGTGATTAGGTCATAGGGTGGAGTCCTTATGAATGGAATTAGTGCCCTTGCAAATCAGGCTCCAGAGAGCTGCCTTGCTCTTTTTTTCATGCAAAAACAGTGAGAAGGTGTCATTTCTCAGCCAGAAAATGGACCCTCACCAGATACCAAACCTGTCAATGACTTGGTGTTTAACTTCCTAGCCTTAGAATAATAAAAAATAAATTTCTGTGTTACTTTACAAGCTTCCCAGTTTACGCTATTTTATTACCGCAGCCTAACTAGACCAAGTCAGGGCTTTCCTGATGTTTTAAAAATTACTTTTTTGGCAAGGCTCAATGGCTCACACCTGTAATCCCAAAACTTTGGGAAGTTGAGGTGGGCAGATCACCTGAGGTTGAGAGTTCGAGACCAGCCTGACCAACATGAAGAAACCCGGTCTCTACTAAAAATACAAAATTTGCCGGGTGTGGTGGTGCATGCCTGTAATCCCAGCTACTTGGGAGGCTGAGGCAGGACAATTGCTTAGACCCGGGGCAGAGGTTGCGGTGAGCCGAGATTGCACCATTGCACTCCAGCCTGTGCAATAAGAGCAAAACTCCATCTCAAAAAAGAAAAGAAAAGAAAAAATATATTTTCTATGACATGCAGTACCTCTTATATTTTATATTCCCTATTTTTCACTAGTGTATAGTTGAAGAATCTACATCTCCCAGTTTACAGGGACTGGTCATGCTTTATGCTTGACTCCTTGGTTTCCATCCAATTTAGAAGTTGCTATGGATTATTTTTTTCATTTATAACAAAATATTATTACTAATTGTTGCATTAAAACAAGCAAGAATGGGTTTTGGGGAACCTCTGTTTTGTACTTGTAATTTCTGTCATCATCTCAAGTAACAGCATGTTGGATACATGTAGAGTGAACAGAAATTTTACTTTAACCAATGACTACACATGTAGAATAATCAGCAATAATTTATCATTCTTTTTTAGATAATTTACAGATATTATATTACAGTGTCCTTCTTTAAGGACTTGAAGAAATGCACTTAGATATTAGATTGTGGTAGGGAAAGTACTGCTGCTGTCCTGTGGGCCATTTACTGTTAACATAATAGCCACTTGCACTGTACCACACAGAGTGGCCTACAAGACGCCGAAAACTTCTCAGGACCTAGTAGCCAGAGTCAATAGGCAATCTAAGGACTGTAGTTTACAGGTACATGGAATTGTGACAGAGTACAAATGCATCTGACCACACTCACTACTGTAATTTTTTAAAAAATCTACTGATTTGTTTCTTTAAACTGTTTTGTTTCTTTAAGGAAATGAGCTTTTAGAAAGCAAATGGTTAATTAAAAATAACTACTTAATTTCAGTTATTATACTTGGTGATAAGTATCTTCAAAAATATTTGTAAGCTTTATCATCTATCATAAAAGAGCATAATGGTATCATCGACCATGAAAAGCAGATATGCACATTTTTAAGAAGAATCGGACTTACTTCAAATTAGCAGTTAGTTTACATAAGATTCTTCCTCAAACAATTGTTTAATCCATGAGACTGCAGTAGAAAATGTTTCTATATCCATTTGCAAAGCATGACTTTTCATTGAGATCAAATGATTGTTCCATTTTCTTTTATTATTGTTTTTTAATTTGAAGGATTTTTTTTCTTCAAAATATAAAGTGAAGTGATAGCTGTTAACATGCTGGTTCCATTACTACTGGAAAAGCTTCACAGCTAGGTGTACAAAGTGAGTTTTCTGTTGGTATTACTAGATGCTGTAAATGTAAAATTAGCTATTTCTAATAATGGTTTGAAAATGATGATTATTATGATGATTATGACTTTCATGATGGTGATTAAAATCAAAATACAGCTTTTATAAGTTCATTTTGTTGAATGAAACATATGAAATTTTAGGGAACACATTGAAAATAAAATTAGCTGTTTTTGTAGTGATAATATGAATAAAAACTTCGGTAGAGCACATCATGGTGAAAACTATATTTTTACTAAATTAAGAGGCCTACAGTGAAGAAATATGCTAGAAATTGCTGTTGATGCCCTCATAATTCATTATTATTTCCAAGAAGTTTATAAAAATATTCATTAGAATAGCAGTGCACACTTAGCACTTTGATACCCATCATAAATCAAATTTAGAAGCATTTGAGCTCTGGAAGAATTATTTTGTAAATCAATCTGAATGTTTTAAAAATGATAGTAAACTATTTTTTTTCAAATGAGGCTTTTAAATTTTGGCTGCATGTTTAAAATATTTTGCACAATTTTCAATGGTATGAAAGCCAAAAATTTATCAGATTTTACACTTTCAGAGTACCTAAAATATATTCTGTACTGGAATGCAATGACATGAAGAAAGCCCTCAATCTTGCAGCAACCAGATTTAGCAAAGTATTAAAAAAAGATATATAAAGCAATAACTGACAAGTTTTGTCTTGTGAAATACTTGTCAGTAAAATTCTCTTAGTAGAAGGAAAAAGACAATAGATATGAAAATATTTGGACTGAAATATTTATAAATTTAACATCAAAAATATAAGAATATACTCCATTTAGAATAATTTTCCCTTGACTTAGAGTTATTTCACATCCACAGAGAGAATATTTTCTCAAATAAAATTATAAAACAGAGCATGTGGTCCACAGATGATGTCAGAAACTTTAAATATGTTAACCATAACATGAAACTTTGAAAAAGATTACACACTTCTCTTATGAGAAAAACAATAAGACCATATTGAAGAGTATATTCTTCAGAGAAAAACAACACACAGTGACACAGTGAGAGAAATACATATGTTTAAGAAACTAAAGTACAAGAATATATGTCAAGTATAATTATTATGGTTATTCCAATTTAATACTCAGATAACCAAATAGAAAAAATATTTAAGAAGTTTTTTTTTTTTTTTTTTTTTTTTTTTTTTTTTTTTTTTTTTTTTCTGTTAGCTAGATATTCCCAGTTTATTGTGACATGAAGATCATAAGATACTTAAACTTAAAATACATGAATGCATGCCATTTTTATTTTTAAAAGTGTTTTATGCTTTCAAAAAGTTTTAAATATGATTAAATTATTTATACACAAACACAACAAAACTTGTCTGTCAGTAAATATATATGTAAAAATGTTATATATTTTTTAAATTAATAAAATTTATTTTTAGAGAAGGTTTTGGTTCACAGAAAACTAAGCAGAAAGTGCAGATAGTTCTCGTTTAGCTCCTATTTCCACGCATGTACAGCCTACCCCACTATCAACGTCCTGCACCAGAGTGGTACATTTGTTACAATTGATGAACTTACATCTCACTTTATTATCAACCAAAGTCCATAGTTTACATTAAAGTTTATTCACTATTGGTGTTGTGCATTCCATGGGTTTTGACAAGTCTATACATGTATAACATGAATTCACTATTAAGCATATTAAAGAACAGTTTACACAGCCCCAAACCTATATTCTGCCTATTCATCCCTCCCTTCCCTCATCCCTTGGCAACCACTAATCTTTTTACTGTCTCCATAGTTTTGTTTTTCCAGAATATCATATAGTTAAAAATCAAATAGTATTAAGCCTTTTTAAGATTGATTTCTTTCAGGTGATAATACACACTTAAGTTTCTGTTGTACCTTTTCATAGCTTGATAGCTCATCTATTTTTAGTGCTGAATAATATATTATCTGGATGTACAATAGTTTATTTATGTGCTCATCTGCCAAAGGTTGTCTTGTTGCTTCCAAGTTTTGACAATTATGATACTGTGTGGACAAAAGTTTTGGACTCCTGTGGGTAAATACTCAGGAATATAATTGTTGAGTCAATTGTTAAGAGACTGTTTAGTTTTATAAAAAACTATCAGACTATCTTCTAAAGTGGCTGTACTATTTTGCATTTCCACCAGAAATGAATGAGAGTTCCTGTTGCTCCACTTCCTAACCAACATCTGATGTCAGTATTTTGGATTTCAACTATTTTAATAGATGCATAGTGCTTTCTCATTGTTTTTTAATGGGCAAATCCCTAATGACACACGACGTTGAACATCTCTTCAGATACTGAATTACTTTCCATATATTTTCTTTGGTGAGTTGTCTGTTTAGGTCTTTTGCCCATTTTTAATTGGGGTGTTTATTTTCTCGTTGCTGCATTTTAAAATTTATTTGTATATTTTAAATGCCAGCCCTTTATCGGATGTGTCTTTTGCAACTATTTTCTCCTAGTCTGTGGCTCATCTATCTTCTCATTCTTTTGGAATTGTCTTCAGAATCATTGTGAAGCAGAAATGTTTAATTTTAATGAAGTCCTGCTATTAATAATTTCTTTCTTGGATTATGCCATAGCCAAGGCTATCTAGGTTTTCTTCTGTTATCTTCAAAGTGTTTTATAGTTTTGTAATTTAGGTCTATGGTCTAATTTCAGTTATTTTTTTTCTGAAGGGTATAAGGAAGGTCTATATCTAAATTTAATTTATTTTGCTTGTGAATATCTAGGGTTCCAAGACCATTTGCTGAAGATTATTTTTGCTCCATTGCATTGCTTTGTTCCTTGGTCAAAAATCAGGAGACTGCATTTATGTGGCTCTATTTATGAGCTTTCAAATTCTATTCCATTAATCTACCAGAATAGTTTTGCCAGTACCACACTCTCACGATTACTGTAGCTTTTATAGTATGTCTTAAAGTAGGATAATTCAATCCACCAACTTTGTTCTTCTCCTCCAGCATTGAGTTGGATATTCTGTTTTCTGGGTTTTTGTTTTGTTTTGTTTTTGTTTTTCTACTTTTCCATGTATAAATGTTAGAATCAATTTGTCAATATCTAACTTGTTAGAATGGGATTGTATTGAATCTTAGATCAAATTGGAAAGACTATCATATTGACAATGTTGTCTTCCTATTCATGAACATGAGGTATCTTTAATTTAGTCCTTTTTCGTATTTTGCAGTTTTCCTTATATCCACCTTTATATATTTTGTTAGATTTATGCCTAAATATTTATTTCATGTTTAGGAGTTCTAATGTAAATTTTTTGTGTGTGTGTTTTAAATGTCGGATTCCACCTGTTTATTGTTGGTACATAAAAAAGTTATTTTCTTTCTTTTTTTTTTTTTAGAGATGGAGTCTTGCTTTGTCGCCCGGGCTGGAGTGCAGTGGCCGGATCTCAGCTCACTACAAGCTCCGCCTCCCGGTTCACGCCATTCTCCTGCCTCAGTCTCCGGAGTAGCTGGGACTACAGGCGCCCGCCACCTCGCCCGGCTAGGTTTTTTTTTTTGTATTTTTTTTTTAGTAGAGACGGGGTTTCACCGGATTAGCCAGGATGGTCTTGGTCTCCTGACCTCGTGATCCGCCTCTCTCGGCCTCCCAAAGTGCTGGGATTACAGGCTTGAGCCACCGCGCTCGGCCTAAAAAGTTATTTTCTTTTGTATATTCACCTTGTGTCCTAAAACTGGTATACTTGTTCATTAGTACCATTTTTTTATATGCTTTCAGATTTTCCACACAGATGATTATTTTATCTGTGAACAAAGACAGATTATTTATTTCTTCCCAATCTGTAGCCTTCTATTTTATGTTCTTGTCCTACTGCATTAGCTAACACTTCCAGTACAGTGATCAAAAGTAGTAGTAATATGAGACATTCTTGCCTTTTACCTGATTTTAGTGGGAAAACTTTTCATTTTTCACCATTAAGCTGCCATTGTTTTTTTCTTTTTTTGAGGCAGGAACTTGTCTATTCTCTTAGAGTAAGAGTGAGAGGGCCAGTGTGGCCTTAACTGAAATACTGATGGGGAGGACAGTAGGACATAGAGTCTTGGAGGTTATGGCAAATATATATATTTTTTTACTGTAAGTAAGATAATAATAGAAATGTCACAATCTGACATATATTCACAGGATCCAACTATTTTATGGAAAATTGACTGAAGAAAGACAAACTAAGAGCATAGAAACTAGTTATTATTTTAAAGAGAAATGATGATGGCTTGGGTCATGTTTGAAGGCATGTAGGTGGTGAGAAGGGGATGGAATCTGAGCTATTTCAAAGAAGATGCCACATATCTCAGCAATCTACACTTCCATGTTTATTAGAGCATTATTTGCAATACTCAAAATACAGAATAAACCTAAGTGCTCATCAACAAATGAATAGATGAAGAAAATGTGGTATAGATACAAAATGGAATACTATTGTCATGAAAACAAATGAAATCCTGTCATTTGCAGCAACATTGATGGAACTGAAGATCATTATGTTAAGTGTTATAAATTAAGCCAAGCACAGAAAGAAAAATATCACATGTTCTTACTCATATGTGGGATATAAAAACAATCTCATGAAGCCAGAGGGTAGGTTGGTGATTACCAGGTGCCAGAAAGGGCAGAGGATCTGGGAGAATGAAGGGAAAAAATGATATAAATTCATTAATCACCACTGAATTGTACATTTAAAAATGGTAAACATGGTAAATTTTATATGCATATTTTACCTTAATTTTAAAATTAAAAACAAATGAGAAAAGTAAAGACAGTGCCAAAGGATATGCTGATATACATACATACATACATATGTGTGTGTGTGTGTGTGTGTGTGTGTGTGTGTGTGTGTGTGTGTGTGTATACTTTTTTTTGTTTTTGAGACGGAGTCTCACTCTGTCGCCCAGGCTGGAGTGCAGTGGCCGGATCTCAGCTCACTGCAAGCTCCGCCTCCCGGGTCCACGCCATTCTCCTGCCTCAGCCTCCCGAGTAGCTGGGACTATAGGCGCCCGCCACCACGCCCGGCTATTTTTTTGTATTTTTTTTAGTAGAGATGAGGTTTCACCATGTTAGCCAGGATGGTCTCAATCTCCTGAGCTCGTGATCCTCCCGTCTCAGCCTCCCAAAGTGCTGGGATTACAGGCTTGAGCCACCACGCCAGGCCTATGCTGATATATTTAATGAAGTTTGGAGAGAAAGAGATGAAGCAAGAAAAACTCCAATGTTTTTATATGAATAATTAAAAATAATGAAACTAATAACACCTATTCTACAGGGTGATGAAGAACCAGTGGGAAAGTGTAGGTAAAGAGCTTGATTTATACAGGGTGCCAAAATGTTCAATACTTCTTATCCTTCTTTTCCCTTCTTCCAAAACCCTTATATATAATCTTTGTGCTAATTTTTGACTATGTAGAGAACATCTAAATAATTATACCAGTAGTTTTGATGTATTTTTATGCCGTTTGTCAAAAATAATGGAACAACAGGTAGATGGTTTCATGAAGCTGAAGGAAAGAGCTCAAATTTAACATGAAGTTTTAGCAGATATATGATGAGTTTCTATTTATGTTCTGAATTGCATTAGATGTATAGACATGCTATCTCATTTAATCATCATAAAATCCTTTTGAGGTTTATGTTATCATCGCCACTTATTAAGTAAGAAAACTGAGACTTAAAAGAGGTTAAACAGCTTATCCAATATCACAGAAAATTAGAATTATAATTTAAACAAAGTGTTGCTGTCTTTACAGAAAGTTAGTCTGCATCCAGTTCCCTCTCTCAGGGCCAGCTTTCAGAAGCATAAATTGATTGTTGTGAGGAGACTTTTTGCTTTACATTTTTCTTTAAGGTAACTTCTTTATCATTTTTATATCATAATCATGCTGAACCAATTATGTGGCTTTCCCCAAATTGTATGCCATCTCTGATATTTTGCATGTCTTGTTTCCTCTCCATGGAATGTCCTCTTAGCCACCAGAAATATTTTAATATCTCTTTTTTTTTTTTTTTTTTTTTTTTTTTTTTTATTGAGACGGAGTCTTGCTCTGTCACCTGGGCTGGAGTGCAGTGGCCGGATCTCAGCTCACTGCAAGCTCCGCCTCCCGGGTTCACGCCATTCTCCTGCCTCAGCCTCCTGAGTAGCTGGGACTACAGGCGCCCGCCATCTCGCCCGGCTAGTTTTTTGTATTTTTAGTAGAGACGGGGTTTCACCGTGTTAGCCAGGATGGTCTTGATCTCCTGACCTCTTGATCCGCCCGTCTCGGCCTCCCAAAGTGCTGGGATTACAGGCTTGAGCCACCGCGCCCGGCCTTAATATCTCTTTAAAATTTCAACTTGAGCATAATTTTTTTTTGGTAAGATTCTCTGATTCTCCCGGGTGGAATTAAGATTGCTTGTATCTGTTGTTCCATTTCATCCTACACAGTAGAAGGACTAGTAATTGCTATATTGCATGATGATGGAAGACTTGTCTTCCTCAAAAGGATATGAGCTTTCTGAGAACAGGAATTTGTCTTACTTGTCTCTAAATTTCCAGGCTGAGTCACTACCAGACACACAGACCCAGAATAAGGACATACTGATGTATAAATGAAAGAACCTCTCCAAATCTATATAAAGTGCATGAAACTACACCAGAAAAAAACTGTCCTTATGCATTGAGGCTAGGCAGAAAAAAAATCTTGGGGCCTGACATTGCCTGTATTTGCTAAGTAGTGTCACTCTGAAAAAAGTTAAGTCTAGACTTCAAGGTCTTTTTGAAGGGAACATTGCTCTCCCCCAGGAATTAGGAAATATTAGCACATGTTTTGGTTCATTAACCAACGGACTCTGACCTCCCATCTGTTCCATTTGGAGAGTTCCCTTCTACGCCATGGGGTAGTGCCATGAGAAACCTGGCACTTATCTGCCTTGAGAAGCCACCTCTGTGCTGAGGCATCCTCTAGTGGGCACTGCACTTTGCTCTCCTAACTCAGAGTTGCATCTGACAGTAAGTACTTCCGACATATCATAACCCAATAACCAAAGTGACAGGTGTGCAATGGAGAACTACATTGTAAGGACTATTGTGATTGTGTGCATGATTGTGTGTGTTTTGTATGTCACAGATACATAAAGTACATTACCTTTTCCTCCTCTAATTTATGGTGTAATAAAACATACTGTGTCCCCACCCTGTTAAGAGAGAGTAGAAGCAAAAGGTGCCTCTTACTGGCTATGCCAAAATTTTTATCATGAGCAGAAGTGATGATGAAATTTGAGAGACCATAGTAGAAGAAAAGACACCATGTTAAAGAAGGTGAAAGAAAAGACACCATATTCAAGAAGGTGCAAAACTACTGAGAAGGTTTGATGCAAAGCCTTAGCAGGTCCTGTACTTCTCCGGTTGTAATTATGTCTTCAGGAAGTCATTTCATCGTGGCTAAAGTTTGTCATTCACACACACACACACACACACCCCCCCCCCCACACACACACACAGAACACCTTCAGGTCACAGAGGCCTCAGTTTGAGGCCTGAAGGCATGCAAAAGACATAATTATGCTTCTGACTCTGCATTTACCTCCCCATGAAAATTTTGCATGTTGGGAGTGGAAAACGGGGTATCTATAGTTTGGGCCTTTGAGAAAAGAAAATTGATATTGAGCAGGTTTGTCCATTGGTTAATGAACCAAGAACTTATTTGCAGGGGCATATTAAAAAGAAACTCCTAGCACCTGAATAAAAATCGTCCATAAAGTAAAAAAGATTTCTTCATTGCTGTAAACACCAATTCCTCTGACAGGCTTAATAAATATTTTTGAATGAATCTGAAAATAACGTTATTGTTAATAAAACAAAAATACTTAACATTTATGAAACAAGGAAACACTTATCAATCACAAAGCACTTCATATTTGTTAAGTACCTACATGTACTTGAACTAATTGAGGTCATTTTGTGTTTTATCTTAATCAATCCTCACCATAAGACTACTTGGTAGTGTTTATTCATCATTTTACAGAAAAGAATACTGAAACTCAGAGAGGTAAAAAAATTATTTTCCCAAAGCCATACAGAGAGTAATGGATAAGCAATCAGGTTACCTTGATTCTAAACCAATTACAGTCATTAATAGTTTGTTCTAATCTAGAAATGTTGTCAAGAAATTTCAGTTACCTAATACATTTTTCTTTGATTTAAGACAAATTTTGTCTTTAAAACAATTAATCCATTTATTACGCATATTCAAAACATGTAAATATAAAGAGAAAAAAAAAAAACCATTATGTCTTTCTTCCAGAGAAAATCAGTTAATGTTTGGGTAATCATTTCGTTAAGCATTTCTCTACAAATATATATATGAAAATATGTACAAGATTTTACATAAATGGAATAATACTGAACATATTGTTCTAAAATCTGTTGTTTTTTTTTTTTATACAGCAATATGTCATGGGCATCCTTCCATGTCAATAAATGGAGATTTACATCATCATTTTTAATTTCAACATAATTAGAAATCACAATATTTTAGAGAGGCAAAAAATGTCAGAAACTGTCTACTCTCACCTCCTGTCCAGTGTAGAAGTACTCTATTTAACTTCCCTGACTGATAAGCAGGCAGATTATGCTGAATATTGTCATTCAAAGATGATAGCTCTGATTGTGAGGAAATTAAGTCAAATTTTCCCCTCTATCATTCGCCTGCTAAAATATACGTTTATATTATTAAACTTAGCTATTGCCCCTGCTTTTCCTTTCTTAATCAATCCTGCCCTGAGCTAATTATCACAGGTTCTATTTTTCTCACAAAACAAACTTCACAAACCTTTAGCAACCTAAATACTCTCCCACAGGTATGCTCTCATGAGTATATCAACTGAACATGGTTCTTCATTTTTGGTATAAACAGCATAAAATATAGTGGTCTTTTCCAGTTCAGTAATTTGAACATCTTCTTTTACTCACTGCAATTGAACAAAGAATGCTTTAGAAAGATGAAGAAATGGATGGGAGTTATGTAGAACTATATTCAGTTCTGTGAGTATTTATGAAATTTTTGTTTAATGAGGCCTTCAGAGAATGAATAAAATTTAGCCTTTTTTTAATTGTTCAAATATGCAAAGGCAGTAAGGTGAACCAAAAGACATTTGAATGTTTATACTGTTGGAAAGTCTATAGCCTGACATCAAGAAACAGACTGAAGACATCATAGAAACCTCAATGGAAGGTTACCAGTTGACCACTCAATATTACTTCCCCACCATTTTTATTGTCTCATATTTTTAATTGTGTGCCCACATCTTTCTAGAGTCTTGCCCAATGGCATATGGTAAGTAAGAGAGTAGACTGTGTTTTCTGGAACACTTATACAAAATAGTGCTGCAGCAAGTTAGTAAGATGATGAAAGCTTTCATTGAACTCTTGATCAGGTAACTTATGTGAAGAGGGATAGACTAAACTTGACTGATGGTGCTCCAAAGTCAGGGGCCAAGTTTCCTTCTCAGAACTAATATAAAAACTGCTGTTGAGTTTTGTTATTATCTTGAAGACAGCTGAGAGTCTGGATTGAGTAATTAAGATGCTAATTGGAAATTCACCATTCATCAGAGGAAATCACAATGAGTCAATTGTCTTTTCTTTCTTTCTTTTTTTTCTTTTTTTAAGTGTTTTCTCTGATGATGGCAGATGTTGAGGTTGTGAATTCATTGCGTGCCCTAGATGTAGAGACATCTTCTATTCAAGCTGGGTTTTTCTCCTGTATTTTTGTTGATTGTCTACTTAAATTAACCTTACTTAATGAGATGGAGATTTGATGGCTATGTCTGTAATTTACTGGCTGTGAAATTAGTTAGTCTGGATAATTCATCCCATGGGTGACAAGGGTGAGATCACAGAGTAAACCACCAGGTGAGAGTAAAGAATATAAAGAATGGCTCTTCTGCTATTACATCCACAGATTTTGTATGTGGAGGCTAAGAAGAAAATGCGTATGGCAAGCACAGCCTCTAGGTGACCCCAATTAATCATCAGTCCACCTTTATGCCCAACACTTCCCATTGGGAGTTTAGCTGGGTCAGACCTGCTACGTAAGAGGATAAAACCACCAGATGTCAGTATTGGTGCACAATGACTGTAATGAAACTTCCTCATTGGCCAAAACATAAAATTTCACGTATGGAAAGAAAGAAATAAGCAATGAGGCAGTACAATATGTAAATTATTCAATTTTTTATTCTTTTTTTTCTGAAGAGAAGTTGACTTACTCTAGAAGAAAACTATCTAAACTCTTTTTTGAACCTTTGTATAAGACATTTGGGGTTGGATTGTTACTAAATTAGCCATGTTTTGTTTCAAGAAATTCTAAATAGACATTCCTCGAGGAATGAGAAGAAAAGGACAAAATTCTGTAAGTCCATCAATATGTAAATGATAACTTTAGTTATATATTTACTATAGGGCTTCTTAGAATTTATAATGAGTTTATATGTCTCACAAGTCTTCAAGATGGGATAAAGGTATGCATTGCTTTCAATATTATTTGGCCTTGTTATTAAAGGATGTAATTTACTAAGAATACTCTTTGTAAATACTAATTGTTTTCTTTGTTTTGCAAATAAAATGTTCTTAGTACAAAATGTTTATGTGATCAGCTGACAATGATTGAAATTATTGAACCTGAGAAACAGAAAAGAAAAGAACAATGAAAAGTAATCATAGTCTAAAGGGGCTGTGAGACCATCAGGTGAACTAGTGCAAACCTTATAGGAGTAACAGAAGAAGAAAGCAGAAAGGGAAGAAAGAAGAGATAATAAATATTTTACATATAAATATAGATAGAATAATCTACATTTTAAAACTTTCTAAATTTGATAAGGCACATGAATATACAAATCTAAGAAGCCTAATAAACTTCTAGCAGGAAAAACTCAAAAAGATTCACACTGAGACATGTTGTGTTCAAATTGTCAAAAGCCAAAGACATAACATAGTCTTGAAATCATTAAGAGAAAAATGTTTCATCTCATGTAAGGGCATCTCAATAAGTTTAATAGCTGCTTTCTTATCAAAAAGCATAGTGGTTTTGAGGCAGTGTGATGATGTATTTAAAGTACTGCAAAAAAAAGAAAAAAAAAAAAAGATTATCTATGTCTGACTAAACTGTCTTTCAAAACTGAGGGAGAAATTTAAGATATTTCCAGATCAACAAAGGCTAAGAGAGTTTATCACTACTAGACTTGTCCTATAAGAAATGCTAAAGGAAGTCCTTCAGGTTGAAATGAAAGAACACGAGAGAGTAACTGAAAATGTATATACATAAAAAAGATCTTTAATTATGGTAAATAGATGGGCAGATATAAAATACAATATTACAGTATTTTTGGTTTGTAACTCCAATTTTAATTTTCAACATAATTTAAAAGGAAAATACGTTAAATTTATAAATCTATGATATTGAGCCCATAATTTATAAAATAAATTTATGAATGACATTAGTAATTTAACAGTGGTGATAAGGGGCCACAGCTGTATAGAACCAGAGTTTTGTATGCTATTGAAGCTAAGTTGATGCCAATTCAAATTAGATTGCTATAATTTTAGAATATTAAATATAATCCTTGTGATAACTACAAAGAAAATGTTTAAAGAACATCTATACTAGAAATTGAGAAGAAAATAAAAATACTCCAGTGTAAATAAATCATCTAAACAAAAAAGAATATATTAGTGGAGGAAATGAGGTACAAAAAATAAAGCTATGAGATACTATCTTTCATACATAAAGTTTAGGTATGAGACTTACAGAAAACAAATACTAAATAACGGAAGTAATTACTTCCTTATCTATAGTTACCTTAAATGTAAATGGATTAAAATCCCAAAGGAAAAGCAGAGATTAGTGGAATAAATTTAAAAGAAAACATACTTCTACTATTTGCTATCTTCAAGAGGTTAGTATTAGATCCAAAGACACACATACATTGACAGGAAAGTATGGAAAAATATTTTATGCAATTAGTAACCAAAAACAGCTGGAGGAATAAACATTAGGGTCACCCTGCAAGGTAAAGAACCATGACCAGCTTAGGCCTATACTAATATCAGCCATGTCGACCATAAGATCCCACAGATTCAAATGTGCTTCAAGTGTCAGTGGCAGTATGGATGCTCCTTAGAACTTTCGACAGGTGAAATGCAATGCAGGCCCTCAGGGTTTTGGAGCAAATCCCTGTCATCCTGCACAGATAACTACTCATCTTTCGAGAAACAGATCTTGATCTGTTTCTGAGTGGACCTTAGTAGAGACTGAATACTTTAACATGGCCACCAAACTGTTCATCACAAACTGAAGATTATCTAATCCATGAAGTCATAAAGTTGGATATGCATGGCAGTACTCTATCATCAAATGGAAGCGGTATACACATGATTGAGCCCTAGCAGACCCTGAAGACACAAGTAAATTATATAAACAAGTGGGCCAAATATCCATGGATTCCACTGTTGCTACATTACCTTCTTTCTCCTAGGTTGCACCTCTGGTCTATAGAGAGTTCCCTATAGTCAGTTGCAGAGAAAGAGGATAATGGACCTGATTTAGAGATGGTTCTGCTTGATATGAGAGCACCACCTGAAAGTGGACAGCTGCAGCACTGCAGCCCCTTAGTGGGATATTCCTGAAGGATGATGGTAAAGAGAAATCCTCCCAGTTGGCACAATGTTGAAAAACATGAAGATGTTTGTGTCTCATATGAATGTCTACCAAAGAGGAACCTCAGTAGAAAATTTTAATAATGAATTGGATAACATGATCCATTCTGTGAATCCCAGTCACCCTTCTTCCCAAGCACTCCTGTCCTCACCCAACGAGTCCATGAAGAAAGTGATATGGTGGCAAGTCTATGTTGTCTCAGTAATGTAGACTTGCACTCAGTGAGGCCAGCCTGGCTGTGGTCACCACTGCATGCCCAGCTTTCCAGAAGTGGAGAACAATACTGAGTCCACAGTATCACACCATTCCCCAAGGAAATTATCTATGTAGTGGCAGACGGATTACACTGCATTGCTTTCACTGTGGAAGGGGAAAGCATTTCATTCTTACTGGAATAGACACTTTAAATATTGATTTGCCTTATCTGCATGTAATGTTCCTGACAAAACTGCCATCAATGGACTTACAGAGTGCTGCATCCACTATCGTGTTATTCCACACAACAGTGCTTCTGAACAAGTGACTGACTTCACAGCAAAAGAAGTGTGGCTATGGGCCAACACTTATGGAACTCACAGACCTTACCATGTTCCTCACTAGCCTGAAGTAGTTGACTTGATAGAAAGGTGGAATGGCATTTTGAAGGCTGCTCTTGCAATATCTTGTAGGGCTGGTGTAAGGTTCTCCAGAAGATTGAGTATACTGTAAATCACATTTGATATATGGTGTTGATTCTTCCATATCCAAGATTAATGAGTCCAGGAATCAATGGGTGAAAATGGGAGTGGCACCACTTTTTTTTTTTTTTTTTTTTTTTTTTTTTTTTTTTTTTTTTGATGGAGTCTTGCTATGTTGCCAGGCTGGACTGCAGTGGCACAATCTTGGATCACTGCAACCTCCGCCTCCCAGGTTCATGCGATTCCCCTGCCTCAGCCTCCCGAGTAGCTGGGACTACAGGCATGCACCACCATGCCTTGCTAATTTTTTGTATTTTAGTAGACACAGGATTTCACCATGTTGGCCAGGATGGTCTCTATCTCCTGACTTCGTGATCCGCCCACCTCGGCCTCCACCACTCATTATTACTGCTAGTGACTCACTAGCAAAATTTTTCCTTCCTGTGCCCACACTTTATGCTCTGCTGGCCTAGAGATTCGAGCTCCAAGAGGAGGAATACTTCCATCAGGAGATCTGACAATGATTTTTATTTAACTGTAAATTAAGGCTGCCAACCAGCCACTTTGGAATTCTCATGCTCTTGAATTAACAGACAAATAAGGGAATTACTCTGCTTGCTAGTGTATTGATCCTGCCTATCATGGGATGTTGGATAATGTAGGTTAGGAGACTATGTCTGGAATACAGGAGATCCATTAGGATGTATCTTAGTAATAACATCCCTGGGATGATGATCAATGGAAAACTACAACAACCCAATCCAAATTCAGGCAGAACTCCTACAGCTCCAGTTTCTGGAGGAATGAAGATTTGGGCTACCCTACAAGGTAAAGAACCATAATCAGTTTATGTGTTTGCTGAAGGAAAAGAAAATACCGAGAGGGTAGTAAAAGAGGTAGTTATAAATACCAGCTGGTACCATGTGACCAGCTATAGACATAAGGTCTGTAATGGCCCTCCATATTTCTTCCTTATTTTTATAATCCTTTATTTCTTATTTTGTTATGCACATATTCATACCAAAAGCGGAAGAAATATGTGTGATAATTTCTGTTCTCCTTTCTGTAACTGATTTAATGGTCATATTATATATAACTTATATAATATGTGAGTCTGAAACTAGGATGACCTCCTGATCATCTTTGTTTCTTTCCTTTCT
This sequence comes from Rhinopithecus roxellana, assembly GCF_007565055.1. Lineage (NCBI taxonomy): Eukaryota > Metazoa > Chordata > Mammalia > Primates > Cercopithecidae > Rhinopithecus > Rhinopithecus roxellana. The sequence goes on from NC_044564.1 coordinate 27,256,381, forward strand.
TATTCCTTTATCATGTAACACAAGATGTATTGACTTTGTATCATAGTATTTAAGTATTGTTTGTGCATGATAGTATTTAAGTTATGGGATATCAAAAAGAAGAGTAAACATTGCTCAAGAATTTTACCTCCTCTTCTAGGCAAGGGGTTAGTGGATTGTTTTGGTTGTATGCAGGATAGTTGTGTCATGTTAGGTGGAATAATAACCTTATTATTGCCTTCATTTGAGATTAAATATGGTTTTAAGAGATGCAAATGGGTGCCAAGTTGAAAAAAAGGTAAAATTGTGATATTTAATTTTATATATCAACTTGAGCCAGCCATGGAGTGTCCAGATACTAGGTCAAGCATTTTTTTCTGGGCATTTCTATGGGGTGTTTTGGGATGAGTTTAACATTTCAATTGCTAGACTACATAAAATAGATTGCCCTCCCTAATATAGGTGAGCCTCATCCAATCAGTTGAAAACTTGAATGGAACAAAAAGGCTGAACTTTCCCCAAATAAGAGGAATTCCTCCTGCCTGACTGCCTCCAAATTGGGACATTTGTTTTTCCTGCCTTTGGATTTGAACTGAAACATCAACTCTTCCTGTGTCTCAAGGCTTCTGATCTTTGGACTGGACTGCACAATTTCCTCTTTTTTTTTTTTTTTTTTTTTTCTTAGCCCAGGAGGTCATCCTACTTTCAGACTCATATAACCATTATGCCTTATTCTAGGCCAATTTACAAGAAAAGGTAAAACCAACTGATTAGATAGTGTGCTTTACACACAAGATTTAGGTAAAACATTTCAAAGCTAAATCTGTCAGAGTGCTTATGATAAATGAATTAAAAATAAAGAAGAAACTGCTGTGTTTTCAAGCATCCATAACCATATTCTAGATGCATTTGATTTTCAGGTTCTGGACCCCACTTTTTAATCCCCTTTCCCCATAAATACACCCAGCTTATTAACAATAAATATGCCCGTATGCTGGAGTGTAGCTGAATGATTCAGCCTCAAGGCTGTTCCTTGATAATAACTTTGGTAAGATGTGATCACTGTTTTAGTGTTTGGTAAGATGTGATCACTGATAACTCTGGGAGGGTCCAGGAGGAGGTGGGAAAAATTAAGCTCAATTGAATTAATTGATATGGAATATATATAATTTCTCATATAACTCATATATATGTATACATATGCCTTTATTTTATATATTTTACAAATATTGGAATATTTAAAGTAATGTCTTCATCATTTCAGGGGTTATAGATACCTTTCAAGACTCTAAAATCTATAATATATACACACATATGTATGTATGCATGTATATGTTTACATGTAGATATATAAAGAGAAATAGACATTGTATGTAATAAGATATGTGTGTTCATATGCATATATACATACACATATTCACCATATTTTAATTATGTAATTCATGAGAAGAGTTTGGCACATAGTACTTTTTTTGATGTTAGATAATTTTGTTGGCCATAATATTAGATGATACAACTCAAGACAAATACTTTGATCACTGTTCTATAGACAAATTCTAAGTCATTTTTCTCTGAAATATGATGTATATAAATCAATTAAGTGTTTGGTTGTGGTCTAGGAGTCAAAATAGAGAAAGTATATAACTTCTTATTCTAGATTACACACACACATATATACATATTCTAGATTACACACATATGTGTACATAACATATACAAATGCTAGGTATCTATACACACAAGTACATATGTATACACATATAAGCATATATTCTATAGTTTATCTATGTATCTATCTATATCTTTCTATCTTTCCTGTGTACATGTCATATTTTGTTTAAAAATTTAGGGGGTTTATGGAACTCAGATTAAGAACAGTTGACAATTCAACATCCCTTCTAATAAAAACCCTAAAAAAAACAAGATAGAAGGAACATATCTCAACTTAACAAAAGCCATATATGACAGACCCACAGCTAGTATCATACAAAATGGGGAAAAACTGAAAGCCTTACCTCTAAGATTTGCAACATGACAAGGATGCCCACTATCACTACTATTATTCAATATAGTACTGGAAGTCCTAGCTAGAACAATCAAACAAGAGAAAGATATAAAGGGCATCCAAATTAGAAAAGAAGAAGTGAAATTATCCTTGTTTGCAAATGATATGATCTTATGTTTGGAAAACTTGAACACTCCACAACAAAACTATTAGAAATTATAAACAAATTCAGTAAAGTTGCAGGACACAAAATTAACATACAAAATTCGGTAACATTTCTATATGGCAACAGTGAACGTGTGAAAGAGAAATGAAAAGGTAATCCCATTTACAATGGCCACACATAAAATTAAATACCTAGGAATTACCTTAACCAAAGAAGTGAAAGATCTCTACAATGAAAACTACAAAGCACTGATGAAAAAAGTTAAAGAGGATGCCAAAAATTAGAAAAATATTCTATGTTGGTGGGTTGAAAGAATCAATATTGTTAAAATCTCCATGCTACCCAAAGTAATCTACAGATTCAATGCAATCCCTATCAAAATACCAATGACATTCCTCATATAAATAGAAAAGACAATCTTAAAAGTTATATGGAACCACAAAAGAGCATAATATTGGCATTAAAAAAACACACAGGCCAATTAAACAGAATAGATATTCCAGAAATGAATCTACACACCTACAGTAAACTCATATTTAAAAAAGGTACCAATAACATATACTGGGGAAAAGACAGTCTCTTCAATAAATGGTGCAGAGAAAACTGGGAATCCATATGCTAAAGAATGAATCTTAACCCCTATCTCTCACCATATACAAAAAAAATCAGATCAAAGTGGATTAAAGACTTACATCTAAGACCTCAACCTATAAAGCTACTACAAGAAAACATTTGCGAAAATCTCCAAGACATTGATCTGGGCAAAGATTTCTTGAGTAATACCTTCCAAGCACAGACAACCAAAGAAAATGGATAAATGGGATCACATAAAGTTAAAAAGCTTCTGCACAGCAAAGGATGCAATCAACGAAGTGAAGAGACAGCCCACAGAATGAGAGAGAATATTTGTAAACGAGCCATCTGACAAAAAATGAGTAACTAGAATATTATAAGGAGCTCAAACAACTCTATAGAAAAAAATCTAATAACTCATCAAAAAATGGGCAAAAGATTTGAATAGACATTTCTCAAAAGAAGACACAAATAGAAACAGGCTTATGGAAAGATGCTTAACATCATTAATCACCAGAGGAATGCAAATCAGATCTATAAGGAAATATCATCTCACCCCAGTTAAAATGGCTTATATTCAAAAGATAAGCAATAACAAATGTTGGCAAGGATCTGGAGAAAAGGGAACATTTGTACACAGTTGGTGGTAATGTAAATTAGTAAAATCACCATGAAGAACAGTTTGAAGGTTCCTCAACAAACTAAAAATTGAGCTACCATATGACCCAAAAATCCCATTGCTGTGTATGTACCCCAAATACAGGAAATCAGTATGTCGAAGAGATACCTGCACCTCTATATTTGTTGCAGCACTGTTCACATTAGCCAAGATTTGGAAGCAATCTAAGTGTCCATTAACAGATGAATGGATAAAGAAAATGTGGTGTACGTACTCTTTAGCCATAAAAAGGAATGAGATCCAATAATTTGCAACAACATAGATGGAATTGGAGATCATTATATCAAGTGAAATAACCCAGGCACAGAAAGACAAACATCATATTCCCACTTATTTATGGGATCTAAAAATCCAAACAATTGAACTTGGGCATAGAGAGTAAAAGGATGGTTACCAGAGGCTGAGAAAGGTAGTGGGGGATTGGGGAAAAGGTGGGGATAATTAATGGGTACAAAAAAACATAGAAAGAATAAATAAGACCTACTGTTTGATAGCACAATAGGGTGACTATAGTCAATAGTAACATAATTGTGCATTTTAAAATAACTTAAAGAGTATAATTGGATTTTTCTAACTCAAAGGATAAATGCTTGAGGGGATGAATATACTATTTTCCATGTTGTGCTTACTTCACATTGCATGCCTGTATCAAAACATCTCATGTTCTCCATAAGTATATACACCTACTATGTACCCCCTAAAAATAAATAATTCCCAGCATAGTCATTCTTCAAAAAAAAAAAAAAAAAAAAAGAAAGAAAGAAAGAAAGAAAGAAAAAGAAAAAGAAAAAAGAAAAGAAAAGAAAATACAGCTGACAAATAGAGAATAGGTCAACCTTTGAGAGACAATGAATCTTCAGTTACTGAAGTTCCAGGATCAAGGTTATAACTAATTTGTGAGGATACTGTAAAAAAAAAAAAATTTACTGCCCTGGATTCATTGAAACTGCAGTATCCTATGAGGTATTCTTAGAGTTTCTGCAGCTATTTCCATTTGTTATTAATTCAAACAAATAAACAAACAAATTCTTTATTTACTCATCTTAAGAGTATATAGGTTAAACCAATTGTTTGTTTTGAAATTTTGGGGACTTACAGGTCCTCAAAGGACCTATAAAGTTGTAGGCAATATTACTGTAAAAAATTTAAGTGCTAGATTGAAATACAGAGACCAAGATTTCCTCAAATTCTGAAACACTAAGATTTTTAATGTACAATTTATTAGAATGTTAAAAAATTTTCAAGCAAAATTTTATTAGTTTACCTATAAAGGTCATGTTGTATGCAAGACAAAGACATAAAAATATAGGCTGTATATTACTGGGCCAAAAATACTTCTATAATATATTCATGAAAATACTGTTCTTGATGATTACAATGATGATGATCAAAAGGATTGAATATTTATCCCACAGAGTATGATTAACATTTTGCTTATATAATTTAAATTAATTTTTATTCCAACCCTAAATATATACTTTATTATTATTCTTTTTTAAGAAATTAACAAAACTGTATGGCTTTAGACATTTGTAAGTCATTTGACCAAGATAGAGTAGATAAGTAGTGAAGAGGCTTTGAACTTAGATATCCTGCCCCTGAATATGCTTTCAAAACTGACATGCTGACCATATTTCAAATATTCACAGGATTTTTTTTTATTATACTTTAAGTTCTAGGGTACATAGTGCATAACGTGCAGGTTTGTTACATATGTATACTTGTGCCATGTTGGTGTGCTGCGCCCATCAACTCGTCAGCACCCAGAAGAGAGTTAACAATGTGAGCAGTCAGAGGCCATTGGGTCAAATTAAATGGAATGGACATTCTATTTTTAATTTTAATGGAAAATAATTGCATATATATGTATAGAATACAAAGTGATGTTATGAGAAATTTGTGTTATAGAATGATTAAATCAAGCTAATTAGCATATCATTACCTCAGATGTTTATTTTCTTTTGTGGTATGAACATTTAAAATCTGCTCTCTTAGCAATTTTGCAACATACATTACATTATTATTAACTATAAAGTCACCTTGCTGTACAATAGATTTCAATAACTTATTCTTTCTCTGTAAGTGAAACTTTGTACCCTTTGACCAACACCTCTCCAATCCCCTTCTTACAAATAGAATCAGATATTTTTAAGCCATAAACATATGACAATAACATTATGGCAGCATATTAGTTTGAAATAATAGTCTACAACATATGACTTTTACTTCTACTATCTTGATGAATTTTTACAATAATTATAAGTAGAAGTATATATTTATTCCCATTTCACAGAGGGGGAAACTGAGGTTCAAACAAGTAAAGTCACTATCAAGTTTGCTACTTAATTAGTGGACGAACAAGGGCTTAAATTCATACTAAGGCCTTTGTTTATACTATAATGCTTCTCATAATAGTACTGTGAAGCTAAATTTGATGAGAATGTGATTAAATTATTATTCTAGAGCTCACTCTCACTCTCCTCATCGCTCCTGAACTCTGTCACCTACAAAATGTTTAGGGATGCCATTATAGAGGACAACAGTGAGTAGTATTAACTTTAAGGAGTTATTATAATCAATTACATAATTCATCAGCTATGCATGGACATATATTGAGTATACATTAAGCATTTAATAAAGGTTAGCTTTTTTGTTACTATTACTCTGTTTTCAAAGATGGAATCAAAACCAAGAATACAAGATTTGAACAGCTACTAAGAAAATGCACTTTAGTATTCTTCAGTTAAGGGTTATGGAAAACAAAACAAAATGCAACATAATGAAAATCGAATTGGGACAGTAGGTGGGACACAGTGCATAGAAACACAGTTATTGAATCGTAAGATTATAGATTTAAGAAATCATATATTTTTAGAAATCAAAGACTCACAGACTCATAAACCACCAAGTTATGCATTCACTCAATAGCACTAAGAATTAACTCTTGAAATCACAAGTTCCTGCTGAATATATCTGGAAAAACACTATCTTGTTTCTGTTTGAATATTTTTTTGATCAGGGATGGCTTGTTCCTTGGGGTATCCAATTTCTGCCCTGGATATCCATAAAAAATAGAAAGGTAATTGATATGGTTTGGCTGTGTCCACACTCAAATCTCATCTTGAGTTGTAATTCGCACAATTCCCATGTTTTATGGGAGGAACCCAGTGGGAGGTAATTGGGTCATGGTGGTGGGTCTTTGCTATGCTGTTTTTGTGATAGTGAATAAGTCTCATGAGATCTGATGGTTTTATAAAGAGGAGTTCCCCTGCACAAGCTCTGTCTTTGCTTGCTGCCATCCATGTAAGATGTGACTTGCTCCTCCTTGCTTTCCACCATGATTGTGAGGCTTCCCCAGCTATGGGGAACTGCAAGTCCAATTAAACCTCTTTCTGTTGTAAATTAACCAGTCTTGAGTAAGTTTTTATCAGCAGTGTGAAATCAGACCAATATGGTCATGAATATATTAAGTCAAAATTTGTCCTCCCGGTCCAGCTCACACTGACCCATCTCAGAACCATAAAATTGAACACTAATAGACTTTTGAATGATGAAAGAAGGCACCATGGAAAAATGCCTTTTCCTCTTTACCTTGGCTTTTACTCTTTTACTGTTACTCCTTACCATCTCTTTCCTCTTACCCTCATCTCATCTTTGCTTCCTATTTTTTCCTTAAACACTTGAATCCTGATGAAGAAAAAGATATTGTGACATGCAGAATATGTTAACACATGCAGTTTTAACTTATTAAAATATAAGAGAGGTTGGACAATATCAAGTCTTTCTTCAACAGGGTACAGAGGAAAGAGGTGAAGTGATTTGTCCAAAGTCAACTCACAGGCTAAGCATGAAAACATACAACGTAGTATGTATAGAGATTAACATGGCAAATGTGGAGTCTGTGGGATTGTTTGTTTGCTTTCCACTTTAATTTCATGTAATAAGACCATATTTAAATGGACTAGATAGGAGGGGCCCTAAAGGACTCTATGTTGTGAATTTCATTCCCAGGTAAATGCAAAGATGATTTTTTACTTTGTTTCTGAAAAGGCATGCATGACAGAGGGATCTTTCATTTTTTCCTGCTTGTCATTTTGTCCAATCGCCCAGATAGTTCCTATTTTCGACTCTAAATTCAGGGCATGATACTGCCTTGTGCCTTTGGAAGGAGAAAGTTAAAGAATGCAGTGGAGCAGTGAGACAGAGAGAGACTCTGGAGCCAGTTGGAATGGTCTGTTCACAGGGGACCAGCAGAAAGATGTCGGGCAAGAAAAGAAGTAGGTCTTTTTAAAAGGAGATGCTTATTAAATATTCTATCAGCAAGATACCTAAGGAGCTTCACTCTAGGGTGAAATGGAGACCTCACTTATGGAAGTCAATTCAGCCTCATTTCTGATCCCAGTGGAGGCAGATGGAGAAGTAGCCAAATAAGATTTATAATGAAAAATCAGGGAGGCAATGGTTGAAATTATGAGAAGCAGATTCTTATCCTGCCTGTTGCACTGAAATATCTGAATGACCTTGGGCAAGTTACTCTCCCTCTCTGAATCTCATTTCTCTCTGCCCGTTAAATGACTAGACAATTTCAAATGCCATTGGCAATTTTAACATTCTCTTGATTCTAGATAATAGCATTCCCTGAGCCATAATACATGTGAAAGAAAGGCTGAAATGGTAGAATAGGATCTGTTCCTTTTACAGTAAACTTTTGGAAAGTATTCCAGATATATTTGGGACATGCCATTCTTCCAATTACCTGAGTGCAGAGATGCATAATGCTGCCTTTAGTCATTGAATGACATTAATCATGTCAGTTCCCTTTTCTACAAGAATGACTGCTTTAATGGGAAACTCCAGCCACTGTCAACATATCAGGGGGAGTGAAGAAGAAAGGGTAGATGAATGGGAGGGTGTCATTAAAAAGGAAATGATCAATGAGGAATCAAGCTCTTGTGTGCCAAGAGTGGAATGGAAGTTGGAGCCTGACTTGAAGAAGCCTGACCCATTGTCTCTGGAGAATATTTAAAAATGTTCAACAGTAAATTGAAGATCCTCTTTTCTACATACCTTCATGTATATCACCCTATGCAATGGAGACTGTGTCATATAACAGTTAAGAGTGCTGGCTATGCACTTAGTCTGGTTTTGAATCTTGTCTACTCTTTTCAAGTTGCAGAACTCAGTTTTATTATCTAAATATTAGAGATAATAATAGTGCCTATTTGATAGGATCATTGGAATGATTTAATAAGATAATGCCTCTAAGATGATTAGTATAGGGCCTGGAACATACTAAGCCTTTGTAAAAGTAGCTGGTATCACCTCCCTTTAATTCTGTTATTTGCAGATTTCATTTACATTGTTTCACTTAGTCCTCACAAAAACTCTCTGAGGTATTGTAGGAAATACCATACTACAGATGAAGAAACCACAGTTCAGTGATGTTTAGAGTCAGATAAGCTCTGAAGTTGGTTCCAGAACAAAAGATTGTCTGTCCTACAGCAAATGAGTACACATATACCAAGTACCAGTGCTGTACCAGAAAGCCTGTTACGAACTTTTGTATACATTCTCAACTCTCATGGGAATTCATCTTGTTTGTGTAAAGATAGTTGAGGTTTATGGAAAGCAAGTTATTTATTTAATAATGCTTGGCCAGTTAAAAACAAAAACAAAAACCGGGTTTAAATCAGATCCTAGGACACTATGCCCAGTGTTCTTTATCTCATATTCTGAGTGGTCCACTAATCAATAATTAATTCATCACATAGCCTTTGGTGAAAATATGGGCACATTTAAAAACTACATTAGAAGCTGAGTCCCTTACATGATTCAAATTATGCATCCAAAATCCATATTCAGTATTTTTAGCAGTGATTCTCAAAAATCGTGAGGAAGTTGTCAGAATCAAAACAGAGTCACTGATGCTAAGAAAATAACAAATAGAGCCAGGAAAGGCCATGAAGAGAGGGTTACCATGTTTGTACGTCTGATAACAACAACAATGACCACAAAACCTTGCACAAAGGCCATTGCAACCTTACACAAAGTATCTTCTTCAAGGACATACGCCCAGCCACTGTCTGTCCAGTTTTGGATTAGTGTCACCCTTGTTATTGATCTTGGTGGACAAGAATAATTATTTTAAGACAATTATGTAATCCCCATTTTTAATTTGAAAACCGTACTCTTCCGTTACCTACCTGAACATGCATATAGTTTACTATCACATGCGTATTCCCACTGCAATATTTTATTCTTAAGTACATTTCTTTTAGAGAGCTTCTCTTTATTTCTTATTTACTTTGGCGATAGTTTTCTCCAAAATTATTTAAAGATCAGTGATTGGTCAATTTTCCCACAGGGTATCCTGTCAGACAGGACAGAATGACAACTTACACCATGAGCTTTGAAGACGGGCATAGAGCTATCTATGAGGTCATATTTCATGACATTTACCAATTTTGTGTCTTTACAAACATTGCTTTTTAAATTTCAATTTTCTTATCTACAAAGGAAAAACAATACTATCGCTCTGAGTCATTATGAGGATTAATTATGTAATTGGAGCTAACAGTGCTTACTCATTAAATGATAATATTTAGAAAGGGAAATTTGTTTTACACTGCAGGTTTAAGCTTAGAAATTCCTATGTATATGCTCTTATATTCATAGAAATGGCTCATATATATTCATCTATATAAGATTATGATCAATATTAAAATTAGTAAGTAAAACAACTTTATAAATGTGTGCGTGCATGTGTATGTGTGTGTATTGTCGCCAAGAGCGTACTGATTGGCATTTTCCTTACAATGTGGAGAAATGTCCATGAAAGTTTCACTCTGACTCTTACAATATGAGTTTACAATAGAAAGACACTGGATGTATTACGAGGCATATGGTAAGCAAGAAGATGAAAAACTAGCACTTACTCGATGTACTTTGAAAACACAAAAAGTTAACCTTGGACAGAAATTGTCCCGGGGATATATAACTTTGATGCAGTCTATGAATAAGCTAAAGAACTTTTAGATGTCTCTTAACTTCAATTATCACTCTCAGTTAATTTTTGTTGAGTGTTCACTAAGTCAAGGGAAAATATAAATATAAGCATAATTGCAGAGACCCATTGGTATTGCAGCTCTGTCCAACAGGAATTTCACTGATGATGAAAATATTCTCTGTGCTCTCTCTTACTGCATCTAGCCTGAAAGACTGAAGAATTTATAAATTTTATTTAATTTTAAGTAAGTTAAGTTTAAATAGCTTCATGTCGTTGTGGATATTATATTGAACAATACAGGCAATAAAGAAATGGCATTGCTCTCTGAGTCAGGCAACTTAAACTCTAGTTTCAACCCTACCTGTATGGGGTGTTTGTGTGTGTGTGTGTGTGTGTGTGTGTGTGTGTGTGTGTGTGTGTGCACATGCACATCTATGTGAGAGAGATATATAAATATAATATATAGTATATACTAATATGTAATAAATATATAATATATAGATTATAATATACTTAATACAATATAATATATAATGTATATTATATATAATTTAATTATTATGCATGTTATATATAATAATATATAGTACATAATATATTGTATATTATATATGCTATTGTATATTATATATAATTGTATATTTTATATGTGTGTGTATGTTATATATATATATATATATATATATATATACTATTGCTGCAATGTCTACTCTGTCTGTGACTAAATTTTCTTATTAATAGACCAACAGATTTCACTAGAACAAGATTAAAAACAGATGGCATTGGAGCCATTAATGCTGATTCCTCTGCTCATGGCAGACATCACTAATCAATCATCACACTTTTTTTTCAGCTAGTCAGGTGTAGCATTAATATTCTTCTCCACAGGATGCTGCAGCAAGCACTTACCAATCGAATACAGTTGGCATGTGAAAAAGAGCTTATATGCATTCTCTGTAATAAATAGCTTTTGCAGTTCCTTCCAACTCCAAATTACTTGACTGAATCCAAAGTGTCTTGCATCTTAAGATGAATAGAATCTTATGGAAGCAGAACAAGGTTGTCTTTCTTGAAGTCAAGTTGAAAATAATTAATCATTGTGATACAATCATTTAAGAATTTACCTAAATAGTTTTGAACCTATTTGTTGACCATATGGTGGAAAAAACTGTGAGGTTAAAATAACAACAAATTAATACTAGTTCTAGCTTCTTTAGTTATTGGCTAATAGGAGCCATGAAAAGTATTTGAGGCTCAGTGTCCGCATTTGTTAAATATGGAGAATTATATCCTCTATTATATCAATATCATTTGCAGTTAATTAATAGCAGCAACATACTTAACAAGGAAAAATTACTATTAATATGCCAGTGGTGAAGTGTGGTCATTTAGCATTTCTAGATTGCATTTCACTAAAAAGCACAGCAAACATTTATTTATATTAAAATTATGGCTTTTATTTGTAAAAGGCTATAGGATGAGAAGGATTATTTGTAATAGTTGTTTATGTATACACACTCAGCCTCACAAGTTCTTGCTACTGGGGATTTTACATTAAGATTAAATATATATGCATGGGATATGAGGTGTGATAAATGAAAGAGAACCAGGAGGTCATCGATTACAAGTGGGGTACCACAGCAAGCAGACTCTAAGATGCAGATTAGCATGGGTGAGGTTAAATTACGAAATACTCTTGGGATAAGCAACTGTGGAAGAAAAGAAAAATTGTGAATAGTGCTGCAAAAAACATATGTGTGCATGTGTCTTTATAGTAGAATGATTTATAATCCTTTGGGTATATACTCAGTAATGGGATTGCTGGGTCAAATGGTATTTCTAGTTCTAGATTCCCATGAGGATCTTTTATGACCCTTTCTAGCCTATTTTGTATTCTATTGTTGCTGTAACAAATTGCCTCAAACCTAGTGATGTCAACAATACAAATTTATTATCTTAGAGTCAGAAGTTCAACACTAGTTTCATCAGGCTAAGATCAAAGTATTGGTAGAACTTAATTCCTTTCTGGACATTTTAGGGGAGACTCTGTTACCCTGCATTTTTCAGATTTAAGAGTCTGCCATATTCCTTAGGTCATGACCTCCTTGTTCCATCTTCAAAGCCAGGAACATTGCACCTCTCTGACATTGCTTTTGTAGTCATATCTCTCACTGACTCTGCTTCTGCCTCCCTCTTTCACTTTTAAGGACCCTTGTGATTACACGGGGACTGCCTAGATAATGCAGCACACTTTCCCTAGTTAAAGGTCATTTGATTAGCGACCTCAATTCCATCGCCAACCTTAATTTCCCCTTGCCGTGTAATCTAACATATGCAAATGCTCTGGGATTAGGGCATGAATGTATTTGGGGGATTATTATTCTGCCTACCATGAAAGGTAACCACTCTTTTGATTTCTAGCGTCATAAATTAGTTTTGTTCTTGAATTTCATAAGTGAAATCTTATGTGTTGTTCTTTTGTCTGTCTTCTTTCACTTACATATTTTTGGGTCTTATCTTTATTATCAATAAATTGTTATTTTTATTGCTCTGTAGCATTTCATTAAATAAGTATACCGTACTTCATTCATCTATCGTGCTGTAAAAGAGCATTTGGTTTGTTTATAGAGTGTGTCTATTACGAAAAAATCTGCAAACATTGTTTACACAGTGTTGTGTGGCCACCTGAACTCCTTTCTACCAGGTATATACTGAGGAGTGGAAGTATTCAGCTATGAATTAGGCATCTGCTTTTAGGTTTAGTGGAAACTGACATCTCATTTTCCAAAGTGGTTTTACTATCTTATAATTCTACCAGCAATGTAAGAGAGTACCAGGTACTCCTCATCTTAGCCCACACTTCATATTGTCTGTCCTTTTCATATTAATCATGACGGCTGTTCAGACGTATTTTTCTGATTGCAATAAGATCGCCTTGTGGTTTAATTTGCTTTTCTCTGATAGCCAATGACGTTAAATGCCTTTTAATATCTATTGGCTATTCGCATACCTTTTTTGTGTGTAGTGTCTATTTGAGTCATTTTTTTAATTGAATTTTTAGTTGGATTTTTTATTTATAGAAGTTTGTTATATAACCTAAATATAAATCCTTCTCAGATATAGGTATTTCAAATAGTTACTTCCAGTCTGTGACTTGTGATTTTACTTTGTTAATAACGTTATTTAAGAAACAGAAATTTTTAATCTTAAAAATATTCTTTTAAAATTTTATTTTATTGTTAGGGCTTTTTGAGTCCTATTTTAGACAATTCCACCTATAGAGTGCTTATTTTAACATACCCTACATTTTCTAAAACACCAACTCTTTCACATTTAGGCCCATAAGTTATCTCAAACCCATTTTTGTACATGATATGAGGCAGAGGTCAAGGTTTATCTTTTCCTTATAGATGTCTAATTATTCAAATTCTAGTTGTTGAAAAGACCACATTTTTCAAATTAAATGCAGTGGCGTTTTCTTAAAAATAAATCAAATGATTATTAGCTATGAGTAAATAGTTGTTTAATTTTTACTTTTGAGATAACGTGATTGATTAATTTATAACATCAACCATGTTAATCTTTTGCTTGAGTTCGGACCCTGATTCGAACCATGAAATGATTAATAATTCCAGTAAGATGTTTTCCCAGTGATGGTATACATTCAGACCCAATCATTTCATATTTATGGAGCCCATGGAAATATGAAGTTGGGTTCCTTTCTGCAGTATCTTCTACGTATTTCAATAGCTTGAGCTTATACTTTCATATTATTATGAGATAAATTCCTTAGTAAGAAAAAAATGACAAATACTAATAAACATTTACTCAGTGCTTATTGTATGTTAAACACATGATATTCATGATTCATGTTTGACCAGGGCTTCTTTCAGCATGACATGAGTACACATGAGCAATTAATAGTCATTGTTCCATGCACTTGTTTAAGAAATCCTAGAGGCAATATTATTCTCTATTTTGTAGATGAATGATAAGTCTCAGGAGGATAAAGTTACTTTCCTAAGTTCATGAAATGTTAAATGTAAGTAAGCCATGCATTTTAGGCCTACCGTCTTAAAATTTTCATTTTGGAAGAAACCTTAATGTCGCTTTTCTTCAACTCACTTTCAATCATCCATCCCATCCCAGGTGGTCAAAAGGTCTTTCAAAACTATGCTTGAAAAACCTGAGTGGCAAATTGTTCTTTTTTTTTTTTTTTTTTTTTTTTTTTGAGGCAGAGTCTTGCTCTGTCACCCCGTCGCCCCGGCTGGAGTGCGGTGGCGCCATCTCCGCTTGCTGCAAACTCCGCCTTCCAGGTTCAAGCAATTCTCCCGCCTCTGCCTCCCGAGTAACTGGGATTGCAGGCGTTCCCCACCATGCCCAGTTAATTTTGTATTTTTAGTAGAGATGGGGTTTCACCATGTTGGTCAGGCTGGTCTCAAACTCCTGACTTTGTGATCTACCCGCCTTGGCCTCCCAAAGTGCTGGGATTACAGGCGTGAGCCACCACACCTGGCCAAATTGTTCATTTTTTTAAATGAAAACACATACATTGGAAATTAAAATTCTGATATTTGGTTTAAGAAAATTATGAATACTGGCTCCATAAGTATTAACTCTGTGACATTGAGTAAGTTACATAGCAACCCTGAGTTTCAGATTTCTTACTGACCTTAGTAGAAAAAATAATATATATCTTATAGGATTATTTTTAAGATCAAATAAGATAGGGCCAACCTCTTACCTTGGAAAGACCATAGCATGTAGTAAATTCTAGGCATATACTACTGTTATTGCTATGTCATCTTTGGGCAGCTCTAACTTTTAAAAATTTTCTGAATTAGAATTCATTTCTCTGCCTGTGGGACATTCAGAATGTGGTACTGTCTTTCTCTGAATTATTTGAAGCCAGACACTCTGTTCCCTCTGAGTCTTTTTGTATCTAGGCTTACCTCCCGTTTCTTTCAACCTTATTTCAAATGTTGTGCTTTTAAGAATGTGAGTTACTTGGGTCAAATACGTGATTTTTTCCCCACATATCCCTAAAAGTGACTAGCACAAGATAGATAAAAGAACCAAGGAATCAAAGAATGTTTGTTGAATGTATGTATGAATGAATGAATGAATGAATGAATGAATGAATTCCTCATATTCTTTTGGTCATCAATATTTATCATCATAGCATTTCTCCACTTAATTTTTAGGCCAGCATATCTCCATTGTAACATAATTGAATTTTTCATCATTGTAGATAGATCACATAGATGACATCTACCACTCCAATCCCTTAAACATCTTATAGGTATTGTTATATATATTATTGTTATACATATTTTAAATATGTGTATTATCTCAATCCTCACAGTATCTCAATTATATTAGATATCATTACTTTCATCTTAATGAAAAATAGACTGGTATTTAGAAAGGTTAAGTCTTATAAGTGGGATATGAACTCAGGATTGTAATTTTTTTATGCCGTGTTTGAGCCTTTCTTGTTGATGATGTTGTTGTTTTTATTTCAATACGTTTTGGGGGAACAGGTGGTATTTGGTTACATGAATATGTTCTTTAGTGGTAATTTCTGAGATTTTTAGTGTACACAACACCAGAGCATTTCCACTGTACCCAATGTGTAGTCTTTTATCCCTCACACCCCTCCCACCCTTTCCCTCGAGTCCCCAACCTTGATTGTATCAGCCTTATGACTTTGCATCCTCATAGATTAGCTCCCAGTTATTAGTGGGAACATACGATGTTTGGTTTTCCATTCCTGAGTTACTGTATGTAATTTCATAGTTCAGTTTCTTAAATACACAGCATTACTAACTCAGAGATGAGTAGCTCCTAAGAAAGTAATTCTGACCACTTGCCTTATGATTACAATGGAAAATTGTTCCGTTCTCTTAATTTCTCAGTTATTTTCTGGTATTTCTTCTCTCTTCTCATGGCACTCTCCTACCAAGGCCATCTCCACCCTTGGTAGGTTGTTATTAGAAACATTTCTGCATATTAACTTGAATTAAGTTACCTTTACACATAAAACAACATGTGAGTGGCAGGTCCTTCAACACACCTGGACACATGAGAAGCATCTCATCTCTACTAGTTTATGTGGCATAATGGCATCTCACTATGCTTCTTGATCCTTCTTTTTCCCTCCCTGGATGCTGAACATCAACTGAGGCAGAACTTTCAAGACTGTCTTTGTTCCACTTCTGAAAAGTATCATTGGCATAATCTCAAAAAGAAGTCACATGTACTATTACAATTTTTAGTTGGATAATGCCAGAATAAATCTTCAAAGGAGGCAGACACATGATGAGGTGCAGTAGAGTAGGTTGGAAAAGGCACTGAATCCAGACTAAACCTTCCTGTCATTCAGAACTCCTGGTTATGTCCTGTCATCTCTCAGTCTCAGATTTCATATCTCTAAAATGAAAGTGAAGATCAAAGGCAGCAAATAATGTGAAAGTACTCTGTTTTTAAAGATCATGGCAAAAAGCAAGTATTATGAGAGGTCAGAAAATATATGGTGGTATTTTGGTAGATCCTTCATTCAATTTCTTCAATAGAATCAAGATTATTACTTTTTACTTAATTTATCTTCATTCATTAGTTTATTCAAAAACGTTACTCAATATTAATCAAACTATCAAAATTATAATTAATACACAAAAATTAATCATTCCATAAATAAATGTAACAAAGATAAAATATAATTAAAGTAATAATTGGAAGTATAACTGTGATATGAGCACCAAAAGGTATAATAATAAATACAACAAGAAAGAAAGCAGAATCTCTAAAATAATTGTAGCTGGCCGAGCACAGTGGCTCACATCTGTAATCCCAGGACTTTGGGAGGCCGAGGTGCACTGAATCACAAGGTCAGTAGTTCTAGAGCAGCCTGGCCAACATGGTGAAACTCCATCTCTACTGAAAATACAAAAAATTAGCTTGGTGTAGCGTTGGGTGCCTGTAATCCCAGCTACTTGGGAGGCTGAGGCAGGAGAATCGCTTAAACCCAGGAGGCGGAGTTTGCAGTGAGCCAAGATAGCTCCACTGTACTCCAGTCACAGCAACAGAGTGCGACTCCATCTCAAAAAATAATAATAATACATATATAGAAGAAAAACTCAAAAAAGGTAAGAAAAAAATGGCTTGAATGGAAACACATATTTTAAAGCTTTTGAATTTTTCTTAAATTCTAGAAATATATGCATTTCTGCTACAGATTCCAAAGAATTTTTGGAGGAATCTTAATAGAATTATTCTAAAGTTCATCTGGAAGATGTAAGTATTCTTTTTAAGAATAATGTAATCAGTATTGCATAATTTTCCAGATGAACTTTAGAATAATGCTATTAAGATTATCCCCAAGTTTATTTGGAAAATATAATAGACATGCATACATGTAACAAACCTGCATGACAGTTCAAAAACTTAACATAAAAGTTCAGAAAAAGAAAATTTAGAGGAGTTACCTCCCATGTGTATTAAGGATAGTTCAGAGCTACAATAAGTAAAATGTGTTCCTTTATTAGGATATAGACAGAGAAACATAAATAAATTTAGAACTTACAAAAGTAGACACTAGTGTGTACTGAGATTTAAAAATTTCAAAAGGTAGTTAAATCATTGGTTTGAAAAAATAAAATGAAATAGTCAATAAAAGGTGATTATCATGCTTTCAATTTGAGAGAAAAAAAAATCAGCCTAGATTCTCATCTCATTCTGACACTAAATGTATTTCTGATAGATCATTCACTGAGTTGATTACTTGGGTCTCATTTTATTATGTTGTATTTTATTGTAATTTAAATAATATATCTTGAACCAAGCTCTAACCCTATCTCACCAGCCCTCATCAAACTCAGATAGAAACTCAATGGGTATTAGGCTAGGCAACCATCCCAAATGTCAAACACTATGCTAAAATCCTTCTCATCTCATTCCTTATTATTACAGTGACTTTCTCTGTGGATCAAATTCTCCATGTCTTGCTCTTTCTCCTGTTAGAATTGAAGTGTAGCACAATACTCGCCCACCCAAAGTATGCCACGTTTCATAAGGATTATTTTGAGCTGAAGCCCATTGAGAGGAAGCAGATACAAGAAAAACTCTCTGCTCTTCCCTTATTTGCCTAAAAGCAGGACATACATTTATAAAGGTTTTCTTCCTAACTCTCTATCATGAAAAACAAAGACTGATCCCTGGAAAGTACCTATCTTAGACCCTTATCAGCCTGGAGACGGCACCAGCAGAATCTATTATACGTTAACAAATTGTATTGATTAATTTTTATCTACCTTGGTTTCCCATGTATTTGTTTCCTCACAAGTTGCTGCCCCTAGAGACTCAAGATCCTTTACCTTTGTCTTTTCATTTCTCTAAAAATGCATTGTTCTTTGTTTAAAATACTATATAAGCCAGAGTTCTAAGCCACTTCTTTAAGAGTTACTCTTTTCTTGAGTTTTCTCTTAGATACAAATACATGTTAATAAACTTCTGTTTGTTTTTTCTCTTGATAATGTGGTGGTGGTGTGCAGGGGTCCCAGCTAAGAACTCAGAAGAGTAGAAGAAAAAAATGTTTTTTTCCTAAGGCAAATCCACTGCTGCACTAGATGTGCCCAGACATATTTAAGTTCCAGCAGTTGATATAATTTTCATTCTTACATACATGCATACATGCATTGCTATGACAAGCCTCGCCATAAGCTGACCCACTTATATCCTCTCCTCAGAGTCTCCACATGAGTCTTTTGTGAATAATAATCAATCCTTAGCTGATTTGTTGAAATAAGCAACCCTTGCATATATATTCTGTAACCCACTCAATTCACTCATGGATCTTTCCCATATGAAGTTCAATCTGTTTCTGTTATTACTTTAAACAATTAACTTATCCCTTTAGGCATTCTCACCATCTATTCCAGGTGTTGGTGATGTTTATTCTGTAAAAGACTGAGAAGTAAATATTTTAGACTTGGTGTGTCATAGGGTCTCTGCTTCAACTACCATGTTCTGCTATTGTAGCACCATAAATTATACATAAATAAATTAGTGTTTCAATAAAACTTTACTACTAAAGTAGGCAATGGGCCAATCCATTACTAACCACAGACTTTATATGTTCTGAGTACTTTTACTTGATTAAAAATTCTAAAAACATTTCCAAAATATTACTCATTTCACTGCTTAAAAGCGAACAAATAAAGAAGTTAGTCAGTAATTATTGATAGTAATTAACTTTTCTTATAAAGAATTTACCTGTTTGTTCATAATTTGGCTATATCTTTGGGACAACCTTCTTTAGAAGTTAAATAACACATGTTATCATTTTAACAAAAATAGATTATTTAGAAAGATGGTCAGTTGAAATAGAGTGTTAAATGACTGCATTTTCCTACTGAAAACACATGGTTCAACCTTTACAACCAGACAGAAATGGTCAATACCAATACCTACTTTTTAATACTAAGTAGGCTGGAAGCTAGAAATTATTGTTGTACCTGCATAGATTTTGGATTCAGAATGATTGGTATTAGAATCTCAAATCTTATGTTTGCTAACTATACATTTGAGAAAAACAGCCAATTTATCTTTTTTTTGAATTTATAAAATAGATTTAATACTCCCTAGCTTAGCAGATGGCCTTATATATTAAACAAGATTTACATTTACAATACCAGTACATAATAAGTGATCAACAAAGCTTAGGCATTATTATTGGACAATAATCCTAACTTTTAATATGTAAGCAAACTTTCTACCTAAACTAAAGTTTCAGAAACTTTCATAACTAAACTATCCATTTTCACTTTTAATAATATAATTGTTCTTATTATTTTGGCATCTTTAAAGTTTATTTCGTATTTACCCAACTAGAGGGATCCTTGCAAACTGGTGCTTTCACTACTTTTTTATATGCTACTGGGTTAAACCTGAAACTATGACCTGACCTAACAGTAAATCAATGTTTATTTCTGCCTATAAGGCCATTACGACACCCTTCTATAAGCCTACCACACCATACCAGGTATCTATACTATCAGAAATCAAGAATTAAAGTTGCGGGATACTTCATATCTGGCAACACTTCTTCAACTCAACTGATAGATTCAAGATTTCAGTTTCTTCATGATTAAAAATGGAACTAACTCTACCTTCTCTAATTAAGCAACAGATCTAAAATAGGTTAAATAAAAATAGTAATATAAAGAAGTTATACATTGTTGTTTTTTGTCATTATTAGAGAACATATATTTACGGTAAGATTATAATTTATCCACTTTTAAAGCAATGTCAGCATATGACTCCAGAGATGGAAGAAGATCATCAAAGTGAGTTAACAGAAGATAAATTTCAGCTAATAATAAGTAGGAATTTTTAAACAATTGAAATGTTCTAAAAGAAATACACTTATTGAGATGCAGTGAGATCTGTGCTGCAATAAACGTTTACATCAAAGTTGTTGACTACTTCTAGGAGATTCATATGAGACACATCAATATTTCAACTTTTAAGTCTATTGCAACTCTAAAAATCAGCTATTGAAAAGACTAAGAGAAGACAAATAGAGGGTTAAAAAAATAAGTAAATAACAGAGAACTTCTCTTTCTGACGAAGGTGGGGTATCTAGGATTGCACATCCTCCCACTGTAAAAATGACAACACTAGAAAAGTATGGCATTAGGCTGAGGAGGAGTGTGTCCCCTGAAACAAGGGGAGCAGATTAAGTGAGCCTTATGATTAGCTTTCTACTTGGAAACACTTTGTGGTTAGCAGGTGCATGAAGCTGGTGGGGAAGCAGTGTCACAAAATGAGTTCAGAAAACTCATGGGACAAGATGTACATCATAGTCAAGGAAGACTGAAGTGGTTAGAACTTGTAAAGCAAAAAAAAAAAAAAAAAAAAAAGAAGAGGAGGATCAGCGTAAAGAAAAAATACTTCCGAAATCTGCATGCGGGCTTCATTGTCTTTTGCTGAATAGCAAGATATGCATGGAGAAGGCGAAACTCCAGGAGAAGAATGAATGGGGAGGCAGAGATGGGCTGTGAGGTGAACAGTTCCTGGAGCTTACAAAGGATGAAAGACAGTCAAGTTCTGATTGGTTGAAATAAAGAAAATATATTGAACACACAGACATGCAATGGATAACACAGATAGAAAACACATTAGTAATAGGGCTAAAATAGTTCTGGAATAAAAGTCTACTTTATGCCCAAATTCAAAATTCTTAAAATAAAATGATTCAAGATAAATATGTTCCATGAGTAATTTAATGGGCTGAAGCACCAAGTCCAATACACTTCAAAAGAATACTATATATAATTGTCAAAACTTGGAAACCACCAAGATTTTCTTAGTAGGTGAATGGATAAATAAACTGTGTTACATCCAGACAACAGAATATTATTCAGGGTTAAATAGAAGTAAGCTACTAAGTCATGCAAAGACATTATGGAGAAAAATTAAATGCATATTTCTTAGTGAAAGACACCAATCTGAAAAGGTTGGACAGTGTATGATTTCAAGTACATGACATTTTGGAAAAGGTAAAACTATGGAGACAGTAAAAAAGATAAGATCAGTGGTTGCCATAGGTTGTGAGGGAGAGAGGAATGAATAAGACAAATATCGGGGGTCTTTAGGGCAGTAAAACTATTTTGTATGATACTATAAAAGTGGAAATATGTCATTACACATTTTTCAAAACCCATATAATGAGCAATACCAACTGTGAGCCCTAAAGTACAAACTATGAACTTTGAGTAATAAAGATGTGTCAATCTAGGTTCGTTGATTATAATAAATATACCCTCTGATGGAGGATGGTAAAACGGTGGCGGCTACATATGTGTGAGGAAAGGGTTATAGGGGATGTCTTTGTATACTTTCCTCGCAATTTTACTGTGTACCTACAATTGCTCTAAAAAACAAATTCTTGGGCCAGGCGCGGTGGCTCAAGTCTGTAATCCCAGCACTTTGGGAGGCCGAGACGGACGGATCACAAGGTCAGGAGATCGAGACCATCCTGGCTAACACGGTGAAACCCCGTCTCTACTAAAAAACATACAAAAAAATAGCCGGGCGAGGTGGCCAGTGCCTGTAGTCCCAGCTACTCGGGAGGCTGAGGCAAGAGAATGGCGTAAATCCGGGAGGCGGAGCTTGCAGTGAGCTGGGATCCGGCCACTGCACTCCAGCCTGGGCGATAGAGTGAGACTCTGTCTCAAAAAAAAAAAAACAAACAAACAAACAAAAAAAAAACACCAAATTCTTTTCAAGACAACAGTACAAAAAATCCAGCATTTTGTGATCTGAAGTTGACAGTGTAAAGCATCCCATGAAAAATTATCCTGCAAAGAACAGTGTCAAACTTAAATAATGAGATTCAGAAAATATGATTAAGTATAGAGTTTATTTGAGGGCAAATCTTGAGGTAGCTGCCTGGGAAGCACCAACCCCAAATGAATGAGGTCAGTGCTCCAAAGTGGAAAGTTAAGGCTTCACCTATATAGACAAAGAAAGAAAAATTTTTGTAGAATTACATTTTTTATTCAAGACCAGTGCATACATTGCAGTGATTTGATTGGTTACAGATGGCTACATTCCAAAAAACATTACTTGATCATTCTGGAGGAGAGATAGTGATCTGAGAGAGTCTTCTATGTGGTCTTCCTAATTATTTACAGGAATAATTGAGAACTTGTAGCTACATGTCACATGACCTGGCTATGTCAGTTTACATAGCCACATTCCTTTCAAGACTAAAAATAAGCTAAAACTTCAACAGCTTTAAGTTTGAATTATTCAATCTCACAGCAGGAAAATGTGACACATAAGCTGGAAATAAATCAGTAAATGAAAACAAAGCTGTGAGTAAACAAAATGATTGAATTAGCAGATAAGGATTTTAAAACAGCTATTGTAAATCTGTTCAACATTTGCAAGGACTTCAAGGACAATGTGAACACAATGATGAAGGAAATATAAGATATGAGAAAAGGACCAAACGTGAATTTTCCAGATGAAAAATACAGTATCAGAAAAGTAAATCTATGGATGGGATTAAAGCAGATTAAATACCACTAGGGACAGAAAAGATCAGAGAGCTTGAATTCAAGGATCAGAAACCGTCTAAGCTTAAGAAAGCATGTTGTCTTCATATGTTCATCTTGCTATAACAGGATATTCAAGAATGGGTAATTTATAAATATCAGAAATGTATTTCTTACAGTTCTGGAAGCTGGGAAGACCAAAATCAAGGTACCAGCAGGGTCCAGTCTGCTGAGGGCTGCCCTCTGCTTTAAGATGACATGTTATTGCTGTGCCCTCCAGAGATAACAAATGCTGTGTCCTCACACAGTGCAAGGAGGAAGGGAAAAGGGGCTGAACCAAGTACCCTCACATGTTTTATATAAGGGCATTAATCCCATTCATGAGGCAGTAGACCTCAAGGGTAAGTCACCTCGTAGAAGGCTCCACCTTATAAAACCATACCAATGAGGATTAAGTTGCATCACAAATTTTGGGAGGGACACATTCAAACCATAACTCACATGGAGAAAAAAGTTATTGAAAATATAAACAGTGTCAACGTGACCTGTTGAAGTATATCAAGCAGCCTCTTATACAAGTCTTCAAATAAGAGAAGAGAAAGTTGCAGAAAAAGTATTTGAAGAAATAATGGCTGAAAATTCTCAACATATTAGGAAAAATATAAACCGATATATCCAAGATGCTCAACAAGACTTAAGAATGCTAAACACAAAGAAAACCACACAAAGGCATGTAATAATCACTTTTCTGAAAGCCACAGATGAAGAGAAAATTCTTAAAATCAACCAGAGGGAGCAAAAAAATTACATAGAAAATGACAATGCCCAGAGATTTCTTACCTAAAGACTTAGAGTCTAAACTACAATGAAGCAACTTCTTTGAAGTATTGATTTTATATATATTAATATAACATATTTATCATGTCTTCTCTGGGTATTGAATTCTTATGATAGATAGATAGATAGAATTCTTACTGTCTCTTTATCTGAGAGAGAGAGAGAGAGAAAGAATTCTATACCCAGAGAAGGCATCTTTGAAAATAAAGGTGAAATTTTTTTTAAATAATGAAAGGTGAGAACATTTTGTCATCAGCTAATGTGATCCAAAAGAAATACTTAAAATTTTTTTAGACAAAAGGAAAATGATATGACAAAACATGGGTCCACACAAAAGAATGAAGCTTCCCAGAAATAGCACATTAATGGGTAAATATTAGAAACACACAAACTTGGGTTCCGTTTTCTAGTAATGGTAGAGTACCTTATATAAGACTAAATGTCCAAATGGTAAGAGAGGGAAAAACTGGGGAAAAAATGGTAGTAGTTTTAAGACAATAGAAAGTAGTCAAAAGCAGACATAAACTGGACAGGATTTGTCTCTTACAAAAAGAATAATGAAAGCTGACATTTCATCATACAAAAAAGAGGCTAAAAGATAATTAAATGACATCTTAAAATGCTGAGAGAAAAACAAAAACCACTGTCAGCCTATCATTCCACACACAGCAAAAATATATTTCAAAAATGAAGACAAAATACATTTTGAGATAGACAAACAAAAAAAATCTTGTAGTAGTAGATACAGACTACAAGAAATACTGAAATTATTTAGGCTTAAGGGATATGAAGTTACAAGGAAATGGAGATCTATAATATGAAAAGAGTAGCGCTAGAAATAGTAAACATGTAAGTCAATGTAAAAGTGCTTGCTACTTAATTTCTTTTAAAGTTAATTGACTAAAGTGCGAAACAATGTATGGCAAGACTAGCAAAGGGATGAAAGAGGTAATAAATAGATTTATTCTACTATAATATTATTATATGTAAAGTCACATATAAATAAAGTTACAATGTCATAAGTGAAAATGCATCTATAATATCAAAGAAAATACAAGATATACGTATATATATATATATACTTATCTCTCTCTGTATACATGAGACCAAAAGAGCAGAGAGAGGAAACGTTTAAAAATATATAGTGGTTTCCAGGTACTGGCAGTGGGGGTGGAAAATGGCATTGTTTTAAGAGTAGAGACTTTTAGCTTAAGATGAAGAGCGTTCTAGAAGATGGATGGGCATAATGGCTGCATAACAATGTGAGTGTACTTGGTACCACTCAACTGTACAATTAAAATGTTTAAATTATATGTAATACACACATATGTACATTTAAAATGGGAAGCTAAAAGGGTAAAATAGAAAACAAACAGCAAAATGCTATATTTAAACATGAGCCTAGTAATTTAATTTATAGCTCTACGCTGCAACAGATACATTCTATATAAGAAGACAGAAGCACTGCAAGACAATGAATGGAAAATATATTTTTGCAAAAATAAGCATATGAAAGCTAATGAGACTTGGTTACTATCAGAACAAAACAAAATGCAAGAAAATAATTATTAGCAGAGATAAAGTAAATCACTTCACCATGGTAGGTGTCAATTAATCAAAATTGCAAAGTTGCAAATATTAAATTAATGAAAGAATTTTTATAGAAATATGGGAGAAATACATTAAAACTTAGTCATAATTAGAGATTTCAGTACTTTTACTTTAGTAATTAACAGGAAAAGTAGAGAAAGGATTACAGAAGATTGGAACTACAGTATAAACCAATCTGATTTGACTGACAACTAAACAATACTTATTCAAAAACTGCAGGACAAACACTTTTCTCAAATGTCCTTGGAATAGTCACTACAGTATACTCAATGTTGAGGCATAAAACAAGTATTCATGGATTTCAAAACACACTCTGTTTCCTGAAGACGACAGGATAAAATTATAAATCAAAAAAATAAAATGTCTAGAAAATCTATAAATATTTCAAATTGGGCAGCTCATTTCTAAATACCTATATGTCAAAGAAGAAATCACAAGAAAAATAAAAAATATTTTTCACTGAATGGTAACATATCAAAAGTTGTGGGATACAGCTAAAGTGTAATGGGAAACATACACTTTTAAGTACCACTGTTACAAAGGCCAAATTAAGAATCTAGAAAAAGAAAAACTGAAAGCAAGTGCAAGACAGTAAATATTAAAGATAAAAGAGAAAGACAATGAAATAGAAAACAAACTACAAATTCACAGACTAAAATAGATTGTTTAAAAAATTAATAAAATTAGAAAGCCCTACTTTGACGAGGCCAATTAATTTGATGAATCAATCAAGACTTCAAACACTAACAATAAACAATTTTTTTCTTTATATAAAATCATTTTTTTGCCTTTTTTATTTATATAGATAAACATAATTAATAATTAAATGTATGTCATAAAGTGCCAGGTACAGATAGATTCATTATTTATTTCTATCAACCATTGCATGAAAAATAATGCCAAAATTACATAAATCATTTTCTAAAATAGAGAATTGCTTTATGAGATTACTTTAAACTTAAGAACAAAATTAGACGTTAAATATACAAATAAATTATAGACCAATATCTATCCTTAATATGGATGTAAAAATACTTATCAAAATGTCAAACCTACCTAGGAAAATATTTTTTAAAAGATAAAACAGCATGACCAACTGTGTTTTTCCTAAGGAATGTAAGTTTGGTTCAATGTTAAAAAAAATAAATAAATAAACAGATTGGTGGGGGCAGAACCAAGATGGCTGATTAGAAGCAGTGGCAATCAGAGGTTCCCATGGAAAAGATCCAAAGCGGTGCAAATCCTGCACTGGCAACCAAGGCATCCAGGTTCGGTCATTAGTACTGACTAGGAGGCTGGTGTGACCCATGGAAAGGAAGGAAGAGCAGTGTGGGGCGGTGGCCCACCTGAGAGCCACACAGGGCTGGGGAACCCTTACCCTTAGCCAAGCGAGGTTGTGAGTGAGCCTGCTACCCAGCCTGGGATACTGCTTTTTTCACAGAACTATGCAACCCACGGATTGAAATATCCCACTTGTGAGCCCATGCCACCAGGGTCTTGGGTCTCAATTAGGAAGCCACGCAGATTCTAACTCCAGGAGAATCAGCCTAAGCCAAGTTCCCAAGGAGAGGTGCGACCATCACCACTGCTGCATCTGCCTGCTGTCTAAGCCATCTGAGCTCTTTGCAAGAGGGGCAGCAGCCAACACTGCAGCTGCAGGACCTCCCTGCAGGGATTCCAACTCCATCCAGGGGCTCTGGAACAAAATCTCTGATCTCCCTGGGCCTAAGTCCCTATTGGGAGGAGTGGATGTAGTCTCCATGGACCAACAGACTTAGTGTTTCCTCCTGCTAGCTCTGAGGATTCCAGGCAGCCCAGATGAGTGGATTGCCCCCCAAGCGCAGCACACCCCCTCCACTAAGGAACAGCCAAAGTGCTTCATTAAAAGAGTCCTGCTTCCTGTGCCACCCATTCAGGTGAGACCCGCCAACAACAGGGGTTGTCAGACATCTGTTACAGGAGCATCCCTATTGGCATCAAGTCAGTGACCCTCAAGCTCAGAGATCCCAGAGAAAAGAGCAGGCATCCATCTTTACTGTTCCCTAGCCTCCTTGAGTGACATCTTCAGGCGCAGGAGCAAACCAGATGAATAGGGCCTGAAGTGAACCCCCAGCAAACCACAACAACTCTACAGGAGAGGGACCTGACTTTTGAAAGAAAAACAAACAAACAGAAAGCAACAAAAACAGCATCGATGAAAAAGTACCCACAAAAATCTCATCCAAGGGTTAGCAGCATCAAAGATCAAAACTAGACAAACTCATGAAGATGAGGAAGAATCAACGAAAAAACGCCGAAAACCCAAAAGGCCAGAGTGCCTCTTCTCCAAATGATCACAACACCTGTCCAGCAGGAGCACAGAACTGGATGGAGGGTGAGACGGGCGAATTGACAGAAGCAGGCTTCAGAAGGCAGGGAATAACAAACTTTGCTGAGGTAAAAGAACATGTTCTAAACTAATGCAAAGAAACTAAGAACATTGAGGAAATGTTAGAGGAGCTGCTGACTAGACTAACCAGTTTAGAGAGGAATATTAACGACCTGATGGAGCTGAAAAGCACAGCATGAAAACTTTGTAAAGTGTACACAAGTATCCATAGCCAAATCGATTAAAATGAAGAAAGAATATTAGAGATGGAAGACTAACTTGTTGAAACAATGCAGTCAGACAATTAGAGAAAAAAGAATGAAGAGGAACAAATAAAATCTCCAAGAAATGTGGGACTATGTAAAAAGACCCAACCTAAGACTGATTGGAGTACCTGAAAGGGATGAGAAAATGCAACCAACTTGGAAAACATACTTCAGGATATTATCCAGGAGAACTTGTCCAATCTAGCAAGGTGGGCCAACATTCAAATTCAGGAAATATAGAGAACCCCACTAAGATACTGCACGAGAGGATCAACCCTAAGACACATAATCATCAGATTCACTAAGGTTGAAATGAAGGAAAAAATGTTAAGGGTAGACAGAAAGAAAGACCAGTTCACCTACAAAGGGAAGCCCATCAGACTAACAGCAGATCTCTCAGCAGAAACCTTACAAGTCAGAAGAAAGCGGTGGCCAATATTCAACATTCTTAAAGAAAAGAATTTTCAACCCAGAATTTCATATCCAGCCAAGCTAAGCTTCGTAAGTGAAGGGAAAGAAAATTCTTTTCAGATAAGCAAATGCTGAGGGAATTCATTACTACCAGGCCTGCCTTGCAAAAGCTCATGAAAGAAGCACTAAATATGGAAAGGAAAAACCAGTACCAGTCACTGCAAAATACACAAAACTATAAAGACCAATGACACTATGAAGGAACAACATCAACAAGTGTGCAAAATAACCAGCTAGCAGAATGATGACAGGAACAAATTCACACATAACAATATGAACCTTAAATGTAAATGGGTTAAATGCCCCAATTAAGAGACACAGACTGGCAAATTGTATAAAGAGTCAAGACCCATCAGTGTACTGTATTTAAGAGACACATCTCACGTGTAGAGACACACATAGGCTTAAAATAAAGGGACAGAGGAGAATTTGTCAAGCAAATAGAAAGCAGAAGAAAACTGGGGTTGCAATCCTAGTCTCTGACAAAACATACTTTAAACCAACAAAGATCAAAAAAAGACAAAGAAAAGCATTACATAATTGTAAAGGCATCAATTCAACAAGAAGAGCTAACTATCCTAAATACATATGCACCCAATACAGGAGCACCCAGATTCATAAAACATGTTCTTAGAGACCTACAAAGAGACTTATACTCCTACTAGATAATAGTGGGATACTTTACCACCTCACTGTCAATATTAGACAGATAAATGAGGCAGAAAATTAACAAGGATATTCAGGACTTGAACTCAGCTCTGGATCAAGTGGACCTAATAGAGATCTGAAGAACTCTCCACTCCAAACATAAAATATACATTTTTTCTAAGTATCACATGGCACTTACTCTAAAATCAATCAGAAAATTGGAAGTAAAACACTCCTCAGCAAATGCAAAAGAACTGAAATCATAACAGAGTCTCTCAGACTACAGTGCAATCAAATTAGAACTCAGGATTAAGAAACTCACTCAAAACCACACAAATTCATGGAAATTGAACAACCTCCTCCTGAATGACTCCAGGATAAATAATTAAAAAATAGAAATTAAAAAGTTCTTTGAAACCAATGAGAACAAAAAGATAATGTATTGGAATCTCTGGGATGCAGCTAAAGCAGTGTTAAGAGGGAAATTTATAGCACTAAATGCTCATGTCAGAAAGCTAGAAAGATCTCAAATCAACACCCTAATACCAAAATTAAAAGAACTAGAGAAGCAAGAGCAAACAAATTCAAAATCTAGCAGAAGACAAGAAATAACTAAGATTAGAGCAGAACTGGAGGAGATAGAGACACAAAAAAACCCTTCAAAAAATCAATGAATCTAGGAGTTTGTTTTTGAAAAAAGTAACAAAATAGATAGACTCCTTGCAAGAACAATAAAGAAGAAAAAAGAGAAGAATAAAATATACACAATAAAAAAATGATAAAGGGGCTATCACCCACCATGGAACTCACAGAAATACAAACTACCATCGGGGAATACTATAAACACATCTACACAAATAAACTAGAAAATCTAGAAGAAATAGGTAAATTCCTGGACACATACACCCTCCCAAGTCTAAATATTGTTCTATTCTATTGAATAGAACAATAACAAGTTCTGAAATTGAGGCAGGAATAAATAGCCTACTAACCAAAATATGCCCAGGACCAGATGGATTCACAGCCAAATTCTACCAGAGGTACAAAGAGGAGCTGGTACCATTCCTTCAGAAAATATTCCAAACCATTGAAAAGGAGGGACTCCACCTTAACTCATTTTATGAGGCTAGCTTCATCCTGAAACCAAAACCTGACAGAGACACAACAAAAAAAGAGAACTTCAGGCCAATATCCCTGATGAATTTTGATGCAGAAATCCTCAGTAAAATACAGGCAAACTGAATCCAGCAGCATATCAAAAAGCTTATCCACCATGATCAAGTTGGTTTCATCCCTGGGATTCAAGACTGGCTCAACATGTGCAAATCAATAAATGTAATCCATCACATAAACAGAACCAATGAGAAAAACCACATGATTGTCTCAATAGATGCCAAAAAGTCTTTGATAAAATTCAGCACAGCTTCATCCTAAAAACTCTCAATAAACTAGTTATTGATGGAATGTATCTCAAAATAATAAGAGCTATTTACGAAAAACGTGCAGCCAATATCATACTGAATGGGCAAAAGCGGGAAGCATTCCCTTTGGGAACTGGCACAACACAAGGATGCTCTCTCAACACTCTTATTCAACATAGTATTGGAAATTTTGGCCAGGACAATCAGGAAAGAGAAAAAACTGAAGTGTATTCAAACAGGAAGAGAGAAAGTCAAATTGTTTGCAGATGACAAGGTACTGTATTTAGAAAACCCCATTGTTTCATCACCAAATCTCCTTATGCTGATAAGCAACTTCAGCAAAGTCTCAGGATACAAAATCAATGTGCAAAAATCACAAGTATTCCTTAAACCAACAATAGAATAGCAGAGTGACAAATCATGAATCAACTCCCATTTACAATTACCACAAAGAGAATAAAATACCTAGGAATACAGCTAAAAAGGGACATGAAGAACCTCTTCAAGGAGAACTACAAACCACTGCTCATAGAAAGGACACAAACAAATGGAAAAACATCCCATCCTTGTAGATAGGAAGAATCAATATCATGAAAATGGCCATACTGCCCAAAATAATTTGTAGATTCAACACTATTCCCATCAAACTACTGTGGACATTCTTCACAGAATTAGAAAAAAGCTACTTTAAAATTCATATGGAACCAAAAAAGAGCCCACATAGCCAGACAATACTAAGCATAAAGAACAAAGTTGGAGGTATCATGCTACCTAACTTCAAACTATACTAAAAGGCCACAGTAACCAAAACAGCATGGTATGGGTACTGGTACCAAACAGACACAGAGACCAATAGAACAGAATAGAGACCTCAAAAATAAGACCACACATCTACAACCATCTGACCTTCGACAACCCTAACAAAAACAAGCAATGGGGAAAGGATTCCCTATTTAATAAATGGTGCTGGGAAAACTGGCTAGCCACATGCAGAAAACTGAAACTAGACCCCTTCCTTACATCTTACACAAAAATTAACTCAAGATAGATTAAAGACATAAATGTGAAACTCCAAACTGTAAAAACACTAGAAGAAAACCTAGGCAATATCATTCGGGACAAAGGCATGGGCATATATTTTGTAATGAAGTTGCCAAAAGCAATGACAACGAAAGCAAAACTTGACAAATGGGATCTAACTAAACTAAAGAGCTCTGCACACCAAAAGAAACTATCATCAGAACAAACAGAAAACCTACAGAATGGGAGAAAATTCTTACAATCTATCCATCTAACAAAAGTCTTATATCCAGAATTTACAAGGAGCTTAAACAAATTTTCCAGAAACAAACAAACAACCCCATCAAAAAGTGGGTGAAGCACATGAACAGACACTTCTCAAAAGAAGACATTTATGTGGCCAACAAACATGAAAAAAAGCTCAACATCATTGATCATTAGATACATTCATGTCAAAACCACAATGAGATACCATCTGACACCAGTCAGAATGACAATTATTAAAGAGTCAGGAAACAACAGATGCTGGTGAGGCTGGGAGAAATAGGAACACTTTTACACTGTTGGTGGGAATGTAGATTAGTTCAACCATTGTGGAAGACAGTGTTGCAATTCCTCAAAGATCTAGAACCAGAAATACCATTTGACCCAGTAATCTCATTACTGGGTATATACCCAAAGGAATATAAATCATTCTACTATAAAGATACATGCACACGTATATTTATTGCAGCACTATTCACAATAGCAGTGCCATGGACCAATCCAAATGCCCATCAATGATAGACTCGATAAAGAAAATATGGTGAATATACACCATGGAATACTATGCAGCCATAAAAAGGAATGAGATCATGTCCTTTGCAGAAACATGGATGAAGCTGGAAGTCATCATTCTCAGCAAACTAACACAGGAACAGAACTCCAGACATTGCATGTTCTCACTCATAAGTGCGAGTTGAACAATGAGAACACATGGACACAGGGAGGAGAAAACACACACTGGGGCTTGTTGTGGGTGGGGGACAAGGGGAGGGAGAGCATTAGGACAAATCGCTAATGCATGTGGGCTCAAAACCTAGGTGACGTGATGATAGGTGCAGGCAACTACCACGGCACACTTATAGCTATGTAATAAACCTGCATGTTCTGCACGTGTATCTTAGAACTTAAAGTTAAAAACTAAATAAAATAATAATAATAATAATAATAATAGTATAATTTCTCACACTAAAAGATAAAAACCCAAAAATATACATGTTTATCTTATTTTTGTGCAGAAAATATAATTTGGCAAAATTTGAACACAAGCCGTGATGACAGTTTTTACCAAAATAGAAGTGGAAAGCAAATTTCTCAATCTGAGAA
This sequence comes from Rhinopithecus roxellana, assembly GCF_007565055.1. Taxonomy (NCBI): domain Eukaryota; kingdom Metazoa; phylum Chordata; class Mammalia; order Primates; family Cercopithecidae; genus Rhinopithecus; species Rhinopithecus roxellana. Next base: position 27,289,863 of record NC_044564.1, read on the forward strand.
AAGGCTGACATGGAAAACAAAGAACTAACATCATAGTGGTCAAATATTGAACACATATTCTCTATGATTGAGAACAAGTCAAAGATATGTTTTTACTGCTTATGTAGACTTGTACTGGATATCTTACATTATGACTTAAAGCATGAAAAATAAAAAGCACAGAACTTAGAAAACATAGAAGTATTTTTGTTCATAGAGGAAACTATATTAACAGAAAAATCTTAAAGACTGTTTAGGTTTCTAGAACTTGGGCACAGAAAAATTCTAGAATTAGGCAATTTTGCAGGATATGGGGTCAATATACAAAAATATTATTTATTTATTTAACTTTTAAGTGCAGGGGTACAAGTGCTGGTTTGCTACATAGGTAAACTTGTGTCATGGGGTTTCTTGTGCAGATTATTTCCTCACCCAGGTATTAAGCCTAGTACTTATCAGTTATTTTTTTCTGATCCTCTCCCTCCTTTCACCCTCTACCCTTAAATAGAGCCCAGTGTTTGTTAACTCTTCTTTTTGTCCATGTATTCTCACCATTTAGCTCACACTTACAAGTGAGAACATGCAGTATTTGGTTTTCTGTTCCTGTGTTAGTTTGGTAAAGATAATGGCCTCCAGTTCTACCCATATCCCTGTAAAACACATGATCTTGATTTTGATTTGCAATTCTCTTATGATTAGTGATGCTGAGCTTCTTTTCATATGATTGATGGCTACATGTATGTCTTTGGAAAAGTGCCTATTCATGTCCTTTGTCCACTTTTTAATGAAGGCTTTTTTCTTCCTATAAATTTGCTTAAGTTCTTATAGATATTAGACCTTTGTCAGATGCATAGTTTGCAAAAGTCCTCTCCCATTCTGTAGGCTGTTTACTCTCTTGATAGTTTCTTTTGCTGTGCAGAAGTTCAATTAGATTCTATTTGTCAAGTTTCGCTTGTGTTGTACTTGATTTTGGCATCTTTGTCATGACATCTTTGCCTGTGCTTATGTGCCAATAGGTGAAAAGTATTCCCATTCACAATTCTCACAAAAAGAATGAAATACCTAGGAATGCAGCTAACTTAGGGAGGTAAAAGATCTCTACAAGGAGAGCTACAAAACACTGCTCAAAGAAATCAGAGCTGACACAAACGGAAAAACATTCCATTCTCATGGATAGGAAGAATTAATATCATTAAAATGGCCATACTGCTCAAAGCAAATTACAGATTAAATGCTATTCCTATTAAACTACCACTGAGACTCTTCACAGAACTAGAAAAAATTACTTTAAAAGTCACATGGATCCAAAAAACAGCCAAGGCAATACTAAAAAAAAAAAAAGCTGGAAGCATCATGCTACCTGACTTCAAACTATACTACAGGGCTACAGTAACCAAAACAACATGGAACTGGTACACAACTTGACACATAGACCAGTGGAACAGAATAGAGAACCCAGAAATAAGACCACACACTTACAACTATTTGATCTTCAATAAACCTGACAAAAACAAGCAATGGAGAAAGATTCCTTATTCAGTAAATGGTGTTGGGATAACTGGCTAGCCGTATGTAGAAGATTGAAACTGGACCCGTTTCTTACACCATATACAAAATTGACTCAAGATAGATTAAAGACTTAAATGTAAAACCCAAAACTTTGAAAACTCTGGAATTTTTTTTTTTTTTTTTTTTTTTTTTTTTTTTTTTTTTTTTTTTTTTTTTTTGAGATGGAGTCTCTCAGGCTGAAATTCAGTGGCATGATCTTGGCTTACTGCAGCCTCCACCTCCCAGGTTCAAGCAATTCTCCTGCCTTAGCCTCCTGAGTAGCAGAGACTATAGGCATGCACCACCACACCCAGCTAATTTTTGTATTTTTAGTAGAGACGGGGTTTCACCGTGTTGGCTAGGATGGTCTTGATCTTCTGACCTCGTGATCCACCTGCCTCAGCTTCCCAAAGCGCTGGGATTACAGGCATGAGGAAAAAATATTTTTAAATGACAGCAACAAGTAACAAGAGGAAGTGAATTTTAGATTGTTTATGATTAGCCTCAAACTATAAAATAATTAAGATAAATTTAATGAAAACTGTGTAAGACCTCTACATCAAAAACAAAAACACACTGCAGAAAGAAATTAAGAACAATCTAACAAATAGAGGTATGTCATGACCATTAATTTAAATATTTAATGTTCCTAAGATATCCATTTTACCTAACCATGACTGACTATATAGACTCAACACCATAATGGTCAAGTTTCTAGCTTTTGTTCATTGTAGAAATCAAGAAGTTTATTATAAAATATATACAGATAAAAGATGTTGAAATGCCAACAAAATCTTAAAGAACCACTGTGGAGGATTTACAGTGGCTAATTTCAATATTTACTATAAATTTACAGTAATCAAGATGCTTTTCTATTGGGAATAGATAAATAAATTCATAGAAACACCCAGGAAGTCTAGAATAAATCTGCACATATTTGTACAATTGATTTTTTCAGAATGTCTAGATATTATAGCCACTTAAGTAAGTCAGTGGGAAAACAATATTTATTTAAATACAATGTTAGAGCAATAGTATATCCATTAGGGAAAAAAAATGAACCTTGATCCCTACCTCACATCATGAACAAAAATTAATTTGAGATAGTTCATAAACCTAAACATAAAACTAAAACTAAAAAAGGTTATAGGAGAATATAAGAGAGTTCCTTCATGATCTTGAGTAAGCAAAAATTTTCTGGACACCAAAAGTGTTAATTATTTTAAAAAGATACATTACATTCTATTAAATTAAAAATTCTTTGTCTTTAAAAGACATTATTTTATTTTATATTTTTCTAACTTTTATTTTAGGTTCAGGGGTACATGTGCAAGTTTGTTGCATAGTTAAACTCATGTCACAAAGGTTTGTTGTACAGATTATTTTGTCACCCAGGTGCTAAGTCTAGTACCCAATAGTGATTTTTCTGCTCCTCTCCCTCCTCCTACCCCCCTGCCTCAGGTATACTCAGTTTCTATTGTTCCCCTCTTTGTGTTCACGTGTTCTCATCATTTAGTTCATACTTACAAATAAGAAGATGCAGCTGGTTTTCTATTCCTGTGTTAGTTTGCTAAGGATAGTGGCCTCCAGCTCCATCTATGTTCTTGCAGAGGACATGATCTTGTTCTTTTTTATGGCTGCATAGTATTCCATGGTGTATATATACCACATTTTCTTTATCCAGTCTATCATTGATGGGCATTCAGGTTGATTCCAAGAGAACAATATTTAAAAAAATGAAAATGCCAGCCATTTCATTGGGATTAAATATTCACTTTAAAATACTTGTATCTAGAATATAAAAATTCCTACAGCTCAATAGTAAAAGATAAATAACTCAATAAAATGAACATGAGATTAAAAAAAAGAAGAAGTGAAAATATGTTCAACCACACCACTGAGATACCACTATACACCCACTAGAATGACTAAAATCAAAATGACTGGCACTACTAAATGTACATAGTAATATAGAACTACTGAAATTCTGGCTCATTGCAGGTGGGAGTGTAAAATGGTTTCAGCCACTTTGAAAACAATTTTGCAGTTTCATATAAAGTTAAACACACACACGCAGTGAATTCAGTCCTTGGCATTTAACCAAAATAGATAAAAATATACATGTGCAAAGCTATTTGTATAAAAATATCCATAGCAGCTTTATTCATAAGAGCAAAAGGCTCATCATAATCCAAATGTGTATCAACCAAAATCACAAATGGTGATATATTTATACAATGAAATAATATGCAGCAATAAAAGAACCAAATTTCTGATACATATTAAAACATGAATGTACTTCAATAGTATTATACTAAGCTGAAAAAAATACTTGCAGGATACCAAGGGATACATGCTGCATGATGCCATATGCTATGAAGTTGAAGCGCAGGCAACACTTTTCTATCATCATAGAGATATATTTTGTGTAGTGAGTATGAGATGACACCAAATGGGTATGAGAAAATTTTCTGGGGTGATGTAAACGGCTTCTGGCTTGACTGGGATAGTGATCACAAGGGAGTTTATCTTTGTCAAAACACACTGTTTTTCACACTTGTTGATTTTAACTAAAATTTGTTAATTATAAAAAAAGAACAAAAAACTTAAAAAAAAAAAAAAAAAAACCTTAAAATTACATTTCCCATTTACCTCCCACAATTTCCCAAATAGATTCTGCCATATTTAACAGGTTAGGAGATTTCTATCCTTGGTAAACATTCTTAATTCCCAAAGTCCTGTATTTTATTTAGTAACCCAAATATTATAAAGTCAACCTAGGCATGTTCCTTGATATGATATTGGATCCTGTTTTGAAAATGCCAGCTATATCATTTTAGGGACAATGTTTGACTCTGAATACAGATGGTATTTGATGAAAATGAAAGATTGTTTTACCATTTTATTGAGTTTGATAATGGTATTCAGCACTTGTAGAAAATGCTCTACTTTTTATAAATGTATGCTAAAATTAGAGCTAAAATAAAATGATGTTATCTTTATTATGCTTTAGCACATTTAAGCAAGTATCAGGCAAATTAAATATAACAAAAAGTTAAAATGATCAAATCTGGAGGATAATTATATTGATGTTGGTTGCACTATCCTGTCAATTTTCTATAGGCATGGTGAAAACTAAATTTAAAAATTAGGCCAGATGAAGTGGCTCACACCAGTAATCCCAGCAAGTTGGGAAGACTAGGCAGCTGGATAGCTTGACTTCATGAGTTCAAGACCAGCCTCCTGAGCAACGTGGTGGAACCCTGTCTCTACAAAAAAATACAAAAATTAGCCAGGTGTGGTGGTGCACACCTGCTTGGGAGGCTGAGATGAGAGGATCACTTGATCCTGAAGATCGAGGCTGCAGTGAGCCATGATCGTGCCACTGCACTCCAGCCTGGGTGATACAGCCAGATCTTATCTCAAAAAAAAAAAAAATTAAAATTAAATTATTGTCTCTCTTTTACCCTGTTTTACTAATTATTGGATGTCCTTTAGATGCTTAAGTGCTTCAGTAATCAATTTCTTCCTAAATTCAAAGCAACATAAATTATTTTTTTCTAAAAAAGTAATTTAAAATTTTAAATTTCCTTGTATATCATATTGGTTTTTTCTTTTTATTGTCACCTCTAAAAAGTTCAAAGTTAGGCATTGTGCATAATTTCTGTACCCTTCCTTTAACCCACTATTCTTCATGAGGACAAATATTGAAACCATGCAAGAGTTTCTATATTATTTTCTACCAAGGTTTCTGCTATACTTCTCAGCAAAGAAATGTTCTTTCTATGACAAAGAAATGTGTATCTTTAGAAAAATAATTCCCAATTTACTTTAATATGTTATTTCCATTTACTCCTTGGCTCCTGGTCAAGAATGTGGTAACCCTTGCATAAATGCTTTGTTCCTATAGCTTTTATTTACTGATTCTTACATTTGTGTCCTTTTGAAATAAGTGTAGGTTTTTATTTAGTGTAGGTTTTTTATTAAGTGTAGGTTCCTACTGCAAGCTGGTCAAATTCCTATTTTTATTAAGTGTAGGTTCCTATTGCAAGCTGGTCAAATTCTCTTGAGAAATAAGTGGCATAGTGAAGGAGTGCATTAATGAATGATTTCATGAATCAATGAATTAATGACTGAGTGGTCAGACCTATAATTCTTCTCCTACCTTTTGCAAAGTTTTTTTTTTTTTTTTTTTTAATGGCTTATCTAAGCAAAATGAAGAAATTTGACCAGCATAGTTAACTGATCCTCATATATGAAAAGGTAATCACTGTTCTCAATTAGCTTTATTTTTACTACATATGCTAGTTTCAGGCTTGAAAATTATTCCTCCTAGACAATTTAATACTTTTGTATCAGTTTTATTTTTCTTTAATTTCCCTGTGTTCCTGATGACACTTTTTTTTATTTTCTGGTTTCTCCTGCAGTAAGACCTGTTTTTCTCACTGCAGTTTCTGGGCTCATCTTAAGGGTAAGTTCTTTTTTCTCTCAAGGGTGCATAATGGCAGCTAGTATGTGTTGGCCAGCTGATACTGGGAAAGTTAGAACCAGGAAGCTTCAGGCCAACCACTGCCATGTGTCCTACCATGTTCACCATCCTCTTCAAAGCCAGCAATCAGGAGAAGCACCATTTTTCTGGAATAGCCAAGATATCCATGAGTTGCTTTATTTTTTGGTGTATTTAAAAATGTACCAGAGATGGGAGTATTCACATATAAATATGATTTCAATCTACTGTGAACTGCTTTCTAATAAAAGGGATGCATTTGCTTTCTTCATTTCTTCTCCAACAACAAACCTCCAGACAGGGCATGTGGCAGATGGTGGTAGTCTGAGACTCCTGTATGGAGTTCAAAGAGCAAACATGATTTGGGGGTGTCACAAGGCAGATGTCATTCCATGGGGCAGAGGAAGCCGTATCTTGATATGACTATCTAATGAATAAATTTGCAGCAAGATCACTTCATTTGATAAAAAATGGTCCAAGATTCTTCCCAATGTTTTCAAATGAGCCAGTGAAGGGTGGCAATTGAGAACACTAGTTTTTAAATTCAGGCAGTCTGGTATCAAAATGCTGATTCTGTCATTAGTGACTTTGTGAAAATAGCTTTATTGCTTTGAGTACGAGGTTCCTCATTGTTTAGAGGGAAGGATCATTGTTTAATGAAAATGTTTTGTATTATATACATTTTCTGTCCCATTTTTTAAAAATTTAGATTCAGTGAGTACATATACTTGTTTATTATTATATTGATATTATATGTGTGACGGTCGTGGTTGGGTTTCTCGTTTACTGTCACCCAAATATTGGACATTTTATCCATTGACAATTTTTCAACCCTCACCTCACTTTCCCTTCTTTTGGAGTACCCATAGACTATTCTCCCCATCTTGTCCATGTGTATCCTTTGTTTAACTCCCACTTATAAGTGAAAACATGCAATATTTGATTTTCTGCTTGTGAGTTAGCTCACTTAGGATAATGGCATGATTTCATTCTTTTTTTATGACTGCTTCCTTGTGTTTCAAAAGCGGATAACCATGCTTGATACAATGCATGAAAAATGCTTAGCATAGTGTCCAATATGTCAGTATTATAAAAACTTAATGAATAGTAATAGTAGTAATAACAATTATAGTAATAATAATGCATTCATTGAGTTATATTTTGGTCATGCTGAAGAAACAACGATAAATTATACCCTAACTTTGTCTTCATAGAACTCCTGAGTATTAGTCTGTTCTCATGCTGCTAATAAAGACATACCCAAGACTGGGTAATTCATAAAGGAAAGAGGTTTAATTGACTCACAGTTCCACATAGCGGGGGGGCCTCACAATCATGGCTGAAGGTGAATGAGGAGCAAAGTTACGTCTTACATGGTGGCAGACAAGTGAGTTTATGCAAGGGAACTCCCACTTATCAGATCTCTTGAGACTTATTCACTACCATTAGAAAAATAGGGGGAAACCACCCCCATGAAAAACATGGGGGAAACCACCCCAATTATCTTCACTTGCACCCCCTCCTTGACACATGGGGATTATTACAATTCAAGGTGAGATTTGAGTGGGGGCACAACCAATCATATCACCTGCATCACTGGAGATACAAAGCATGTGATATCTGCCTTCTAAAGTGGTTATGGATTAAATGAGATAACGCATGTGAAATCGCAACACAACACCTGATTGCTATTTCTGTGGTACACAACTATGACACATTTTGAAAAATGCTAATTTAAAGAAACTATTCAAGTATTGTATCTTGGGAAATCAGAGCACGAACAACTTCCCACCTAAAGGATTAAGTGGGTGAGTGGAATACAGTAGGCCCCAGCGGAGAAAGAAATGGGGAGACTTTATATTTAGCAATGCAGATTGTATGAAGTTTGTGTCACAGTGATGAGCATCAGGAGTGTGCAGGAGGAGTTTTCATGGCAAAGATTAGTGGCTTAAAGGACGGAAGCCCCTAGGCTTAATAACATTATTTTATATATGCAGACATTTAAATGCCCACATAGATATTTCACACATATTTTGCTATCAAATAAATACTCCCAAGCTGGACAAGTTTATTTATTATTCCTATTTTCAAATGAAGAAACTAAGGACTGCGACTTTGAGAGTTTTGTCCAAGTGCACCAGACTCAAAAATGACTGAGCCACAATTTTGCCTTCAAGTGCACCCTGCTGCCTTCCTCAAGCATGATAACTAGAAATGACAGTCAGCAATGATATTCATCTTGCAGCAGTGGCAGGGTACCAGCACATGATGGTACCTCTGAAATGAAATATTAGCTGAGCCATGGGCTTTCTGTTTCAGGGCTGCTGGAACCACAGGCAATACAAAGAATGAAAATAGCAACTCGAAAACAAATTCCACAGTTCTTTCCGTGAGTTTGCAAAAATCTACACGTGGAGAGTGAGTAATGAGTTTTCTACTGTCTGTTAGCAATGGTGAGCCTGGGCACTGAGTGACAGACAGTCTATCTCACTTTGAAATCAACTTTACGCTTTTGAAGTTTCATGTTTAAGTTGACCTGTGGATAAACATCTATGAGGACTTTTTGTAGTGTATCTTTATGGGGACCTCAGTTTCTCTTTTTGTAACTATTAGATTGGATTATATGCTCTTCGAAGGACCTTCCTCCATACTGGTTGCCTATGTTTTTATGCTTGGAATATAATTACCTTTTCTAACCTGGGATACCATTTTTTTAAGTGTGAAAAAAATCCTTTATGTTTATTTATGTTGCAGATTTTGGTCAGGGTTTTAACTGGGAAGAGAAAAATCATCACACCTCTTTATCTTATGTATAACCACACAAAAAGTATATTTCCTAATCTCTTTACTCAAAGTCTTTCTTAAAATGACGCTGGATAGCAAATGCTTGAACGTCTTCATTCTTCCATAATCACTCTATATGACATAAACCAAAAGTCACAGAATACCTTCCAACACCAAGCAGTAAGCATCTTGTAAATTTCTAAATCAGGTCTTTCTCAAATCTTTAATATCTGGGGTTGTATCTTTGTTTTTTTAACTTTTATGTTACGTTCAGAGGTACAAGTGCAGGTTACATAGTTAAATTTGTGTAATGGGGGTTTGCTGTACAGATTATTTTATCACTCAGGTATTAAGCCTAGTACCCATTAGGTATTTTTTCTGATCGAGAGCTCTCCATCCTCCCACCCTCCACCCTCCAAAAAAATGATTCTATCCAGCAATCCCATTACCAGATATTGTAAAGGAAAACAAATCATTCTATTATAGAAACAGATGCACATTTATGTTCATTGCAGCACTATTCACAATAGCAAAGACATGGAATCAACCTAAATGTCCATCAACGATAGACTTGGTAAAGAAAATGTGGTACAAATACATCATAGAATACTATGCAGTGATAAAAAAAAGAATAAGATCATGTCCTTTGCAGAGACATGAACGGAGCTGGAGGCCATTATCCTTAGCAAACTAACACAGAAACAGAACACCAAACACCACATGTTCTCACTTATAAGTGGGAGCTAACTAATGGGTTACCGTTTTTAATGACTGCACTGAGAAATTTGAAAAATTGGTTGAGAACAACACACAACATACAGAAGTTAAAAGACCTTCCTGGTTTTTGAAAATTCGTAAGGAGTTTAGATTATGAGATGGGAAAGAACGATGTTCTCATGGCCATTATAATTCAGTTTCTGACTTGCCTTGTCATTCTGCCTGTGTGGACTCCAGTCCATTCTGCATTGCTGCAGACCAAAAATAACACAGCCACCTGTTCAAACTCCACAGCAAGGAACAATGGCCCACAGTATTTGTCTTTCCCAACATTTCTATTTATTTCCCCACTAAGGAAGTTTAGTGACCTCTCGGTTAACCTTGTATCATGATTATATATCTCCTCAGGGTCTTACTTTCACCCCTAGAAATTTGCCAGGCATATTTCATATAAAATGAGAGTCTCCTCCCTTTGGGAAATTCAGCAGCAAGTTTAAAAGATATTAACATTTTCCTTCATTACAAATCCATCTGATATTTAACAAGAAGCATGAACCCTGACAGCTGGTTGTTGAACAGATAAAACTTTCCTAGAACATTTTCCATGTCATTAAGTGTTCTTCCACAGCATCATTTGTAATGGCCATGGAGCATTTAACCACATGTGTGCCCTATAATGTATTAACTTAACCCTATTCTTGAACAATTTGGTTGATTTTTTAAAACTCACAAAGTTTTGAGATTTTACCATTTTTAAAAAGCACTTGTTTATTTGATAGGAGGAAAAAAAATGACATTTCAGGTTTTTTTAATTTATGTGCTTTTTTTACCAGTAAATGTAAACACTCTTCTGATTGATTATCAAATTTTATCCCTCCATACCATCAGATAATATGGATAAAATCTCTTCACTTCTCTCCCTAAACATTACTGCTATCACCCTAATCTGAACCATTATTTCGCATGAGCTGCTGTAATCACCTCCTAATTGGACTCCCTGGATACACACTTATCTTCCTGCAGGTCATTCTCTTCTTTAAAAAAATCTGATAATGCCCCACTCCTGCTTAATACAGTTGAATGACCTCCCATTTCACTTATAGCAAAATTTAAGCTCCTTACTGTGGCCTTCAAGGTTCTATGTGACCTAGCCCTTGCCCAAACATTTCATCTTTGAAATTATCTTGTGTAGTTCGAAGTCTTCATTCACTAACCTGCAGCCACACTAGCTGCCTTGCTGTTAGAAGGAAACTCAAACTCATTTCTTTATACTTGCATTTCCCACAGCTTAGATTATGCTATCCGCTTTCATTTCCAGAACTTCATGTGACTGACTCTGTCTCATACTTTGGGTTTCTGATCAAAGATTGCCTTCTTACAGAGGAATTTATCTTACCATTGACCTAGATTATCCTTGTCCACATCTTAGGAGTTGGAGCAGCACAGGCAAAGATATTAAGACATACAACTGTAGTTTCATTGTTTGGTAAGTAAAAAAAGAGTCATGAGAGGTTGGATTAGACACCTAGTCAGAGGACAGAAAACATAGGGCCTTATAAGTAGTCAAATATCCTGTATTTTGTTTTATTTCATTTCATTTTATTTTATTTTATTGAGACAGAGTCTCGCACTGTCACCTAGCCTGGAGTGCAGTGGCATGATCTTGGCTCACCGCAACCTCTGCTTCCCAGGTTCAAGTGATTCTCCTGTCTCAGTCTCCCAAGTAGCTGGGATTACAGGTGCCCACCACCACGCCCAGCTAATTTTTTGTGTTTTTAGTATGATGGAGTTTCACTGTGTTGGCCAGGCTGTTCTCAAACTCCTGACCCTGTGATCTGCCCACCTCAGCCTCCCAAAATGCTGGGATTACAGGCATGAGCCACCACACGCAGGCTGTATTTTTATTTATAGGAACCTATATAGAGTTCTCAGACCTCTGGATAGTTTCATCCCACCATCATTTATTCATTCATCAATCATCAGTATTACATACCAGACACAGATAAAACTAGAGGTGCAAAAATGATTAAGGTTATTTTTGCCTTTAAGTGGCTTACAGTTATTATTTAAAATCCCAAATACTCAATATTCCCAAATTAGGCTCCCAGAATACATATAAGAATCCTTAGTTATGTGTTTCCCTGACCCTCAGTATACTGTGATCCATTAAGGAGACATCTCCTAAATGAAACAAGATTCATCAGGTTCTTGTGCCTGTAAATCTTTTAATTCAAGGAGCTGCTTTCTTCACTTGATAATAACTCCCCTAGCCATCTTCTAGCTGGCGGCTGTAAGTGAATGTGTTTATGTCCTTGGTTAAAGACTTAGAGAAAAATCCCACCCAAAGATCCCATACACACAAACATCAAGTCTTTCTCACCCAAAAGTTTCTTCTACCTGTGGAAAGAGGTGAGGTGAAAAGAAGTAAGGAATTAGTGAGAAGAGGACTGTCAAGTTTCATCTTTCTCCCTCTGATAGGGGAAGAGGACTTGCACATCAATGAACATGTCATCTTATTGACTGTATTTCTACTCCGGGTGTCCTGGAGATGAGAGGTGTCAGTTCCCATCTCTTTGATCCATCACTGCAGCATGTTTGAGAGGGGATAGAGGACCTCTTCATGTTTATTTCCATCTCTTTTAATTACATTCAACAGAGAAAGACAAGCCTTATCTCCCCATAAGCAAGATGCTTTCAGCATTATGAAACTATTTGCTCATTCTTTCTGGTTTGAGGGCAAAGCTTCGTTTTGTCATTTTTGACCCATCAAGGTTAAGTAAAAGTTTTTTTTTTTTTTTCATTTCTTTCTTTCTTTTGTCTCTAACAGATACCAGAACAATATGACTTAGAAAATCTATACATCTTGGTTTAGTAGCTGACTACCAGCAACCTTGGATACCCTCTAAAGCTAATATATTAATATTAATTAGGAACACTTTCCCTCCTTTGCTAAATACATTCTTTGCTTAAGCATGTACTCCAGGGCAAATGTCCTTAACATTTGAAATTCTTTTAAGTTTTATATTGTTTGTAATTGATGCATAACAAATGTACATATTTATGAGGTACAATGTAATACATGTTTATGCTGTGTAATGATCAAATAAGGGTAATTAGCATATCCATTCCTGAAACATTTATCATTTCTTTGTGATAGAAACATTCAAAATCCTCTCTTCTAGCTATTTTGAAATATACAATACAGTATTGCTAACCATGCCACGAACGTCACTGATACTCCAGTGAAGTCTATGGAATTGTTCTGTGACAAATTAGAGGTGGTCACAATTTTTCAACATGTGTTTCCACAAGAGGAGGGAAATATTTTGCCTTCTCTTGAATTTGGGCTTGTCTTAGTTGTTCATTTGTAACCAAGAGAAAGTAGAGGTGACACTGCATGACATGTGAAGTAAGGTCAGAGAAGGCGGGTTGCTTCTTCTTTGGTCTCTCAGCACACTCTCTTCCTGAATACTACCTCTTGATGTGCTCCTTTTCAGAACTCAACCACCATGGTGCAAGAATTCCATGTTACAAGAGGAGGTGTTCTGGTGGTCAGCCCCATCTGAACTCCTAATCATCTTGAATGTCCGACAACCAAAAAGCACCTGAAAAGATGCTTGTAGTTTTCATGAGGGAAATCATAGCAATCATTGAACTACAATCATGTGAGAGATCACAAATGACAGTTGCTTAGTTGGATCCTTCTCAGATTCCTGACCCACAAAATCATGAGAAAATAAAGGGTTATTGTAACTTTCTAATTTTGGGGTAATTTGTTGCCCAGCAATAGCTAACAAGAACACTTTCTCAGAATAATGTTTTTAAATGCATGGAATAAAATGTGTAAAATTACAAAGAAAATGTATATTGAAATAATTATAAAATATTTTTAAAATAAATTTAATTTTACTCATTAAACTCATTTATTGTTAACTCATTAAATAGCAAGAGCTATGCTCAGGTCTATGATTCCATAATTTTAAAATATTAATGAGCAAAAAATGATAAGGCTGAATATCTATTATAATATTAATCAAATACAAAACATCTGATTCGTGTTGGTGACAAATTTTCAAGTATCACTCAACTCCACTGTTGGTTGTCAGATTGAGATTTACTAAATTTCCATTCAATGTTGGTAAAAATGAAGCATTTTATAATACATATTTACTGATCCTTTGAATATCCTTGGACTACAGATCAAGAAACCCAACTGTAGATACTCCTTCTTCAGGTATTTCTTCTGCTCTTTTTTTCGCCTGGAATAAATTTCCTCCTCTGAATGTTCAAAATCAATCTATTCTTCAAGAACCCATCTTAAATACTCCCTCCCTCAACCAAGTCTCTCCTAATGTCATTTCGTCTCCAGTTCCAATAATGCCACTGGACTCTTAAGTTTTTTTTTTTTTTATCTTTTATGGCTATTTATGCCCAAGATATATATTCCCTAATAGAGTCAAAAGTTCTTAGGTGATGGTGTTGTGAATCTCTTTCCCAGAAACTAGTAAATTCTGTCTTTCAGAAACTCGCAACAATTATTCTACTTAGTAGGTTCATAATAAATTTATACTGGATTAATCAGTGACTCCTAAAACTAGCTGATTAGCAACACCACCTAGGGAATTTTTAATACAGATTCTCATGTTCCAATCCAATCTACTGAATCAAGATAACTAAGGATGGGCCCATGATGGTGATTTTTGTAACTATATTCTCCTCCTCCCTGTCTCATCCCTCAAGCAATTCATATATAGGCCACCTGACACTGGCATGGACTTTTAGAACCACTGGATGAAAACAATATACAGATAAATTAAGAACCCTTGGTCTTAGCATTAAAACATCTACAAAATGTGAACTTAATGGACCTATCCTACTTTTGCCTCCTAGCTGCCTGAACATATCTTAGGCAAAGTCTTGGCCATTTCATCGATGTTTCAATGTAGATCATGTGGATCAAGTCCTAGCTCACAGTAATTTTTTTTTTCCATCTATGAGAACCATAGCCTCAGCTGTCATATCTGTGTTAGGAGATCCTAATAGTCTGCCCATAAATAACTAATCCAGGGAGGAACCTGAGCCAAACAGGCAAATCAGATGCGTTCCTCAGGATAATCTGACCTGGAAATAAAGGAAGAACACCAGTCTTTTTCTGGTAGTAAGAGAAATAATGTGAGACTCAGGGTTTGCTGCAGGCTATGTTTCCTTCTAATTAGAGGAAGATAATATACAAAAGAGAATGTAAATCTGGTATACAGAGAGGACAGAACAACCATTCTGATGGTGATTCAGTTCCTGGTTCTAATTGTCACCAAGGCCATCTTCATTCTGTCTTGTCCATGGTCATATCCTCTATCTTCCATTAAATTATTCTTTCTGCCTAAGCTGGTTCAACTAGGTTCTGCCTCTGAGGTCCAAGAATATTCGGATGCTAAAATTTTCCCTTTCCCCACACCTCAATTCAAAGCAATAGCCCCTTAAAACACCCCTCCCTGATCCCTCCCTTGCTCAGAAGCCCAGTCTGTTCTAACAGCTTGAGCCCACACTAATATTTAGCCTTCCTGATCTTCCGTAGCATTGATCATCTGTACCACAAAAATTGGCAGACTTATTATCCTGTTCTGTATCTTGCACTGACTCATTATTTTCTCAAATTCAACTAATGATATTCTTTAAGCTTTATTTAACTGTACCATTTTATACCTGGAAAGAACATTAGTGATTTTTAATCCAGCCTCCTCATTTGTACAGAAGGAGAAAGTAACACTGAGAGAAGTGACTTTCCTAAAGTCATATAACATTTCTCAAACTAAGTTCTGCTTAAGTACAACAACATTGACAAATGAAAAAGTGCTTGTGATGAAATCAGCTTACAAAAAGCTGCATATTCTGTTTCTTAGAATAACTGATGCTGAACAATTAATATTGCATATTAAAGCTTTTGAGAAATCCTGTAGAAAAAATAAAGCTATTTCAATTGCTTTAACTCCATTTTCTGGAAATTTGAGTACAGAAATATTTTTTCACCAAATGTTATTGAGAATTAGTGTTTTTTGATATTTACTTTGATAACCCCATGCTGATGATTATTTACTTGGTCTCCTTGTTGCAAATCTAAAAACATTTCAAACTCCAAGGAGACGTTTTATTGTTCTCTTCTACTACAGTTGAATGAGTAAGTTTAACTAACACCCTTCTTCTCCATGTTTTCCCTTAATTTAAAATACTTTCACTTTAAGTGTTTTTTTTTTTTTTCTTTTTTCTTCTTTATTGAGACGGAGTCTTGCTCTGTCACCCAGGCCGGAGTGCAGTGGCACAATCTTGGCTCACTGCAACCTCTGCCTCCCAGGTTCACACAATTCTCCTGCCTCAGCCTCCCGAGTAGCTGGGACTACAGGTGCCTGCCACCATGCTCGGCTAATTTTTTTATATTTTTAGTAGAGACAGGGTTTCACCATGTTAGACAGGATGGTCTCGATCTCCTGACCTTGTGATCCGCCCGTCTCGGCTTCCCAAAGTGCTGGGATTACAGGCATGAGCCACTGCACTCAGCCCACTTTAACTTTTTTTAACTTGAAGGTTAAACCTTCAAGTTTTTACCTTTCTAGTCTGTGAAAAACTTTATGTTATCCAAAATATACTTAAAATATAGATGCTCCAATTTCATGATCAAATTCTGGGAGAAGCAGTCTTTCTGTCTTTGTTCTAGCAATGGGAAGAGACCAAATCTCTGGCTTCTGTACTGGAGATTTGGTCCAAAACATGACAAGAGTATAAATTATGAACAGAATCCTAAAATTAAAAGTGACCTTAGAAAGAGCATAGCTAACAGTCCTCATCTTGCGGAAGTGGAGATTTAAGTTCAAGAGAGAGAGGGGACTTCCCCCAGTGTTACACAATGATTTTTGCTTGAAGGCAAGACTCAAAGCCAGACCTTCAGGTTTCCATTTCTGTATCCTTTCAAATAAATCCCGTTATGTTGACCATCACTTCAAGGTCTGGGGTTGATTACTTGGGTTTTCCTCTTACTTTTTCTCTCCTCCTTACTTTTTGTTCTCTTTCCTATCCCCCTCATCCCCTTCTCTTCCTCTCCCTCCCCCTCCCCTTCCTTCTCTAAATCTTATTTATTCTCCTCTTACTTCTCATCCTTCTTGTTTTCACTGTTCTTCTTATGTTGCTTTTATGTGACATTTTCCATTAAATATTGAGCAAATTTAATTTTTTTTTTTCTGGCACTAAATGTCTTAGTCTGTTTCATGTTGTTATAAAGGAATACCTGAGGCTGAGTCCTTTATAAAGAAATGATATTTGGCTCATGGTTCTATGGGCTGTACGGGAAGCATGGCACCAGCATCTACTTGGCTTCTGGTGTGGTTCTTAGGCTTCTTCCACCAGTGACAGAAGGTTAAATGGAGCCAGCATGTGCAGAGATCACATGGTAATAGAAGAAGCATCAAAGAGTGAGTGGAGAGGTGCCAGCCTCCTTTGAACAACCAGCTTTTATGGGAACTAATACAACAAGAACTCACCTGCTATGGTGAGAATGGCACTAAGTCATTCATGAGGGATCTGTCCCCAAAACCCAAACACCTCTCACAATGTCCCACCAGCAGAATTGGAGATCAAGTTTCAACATGAGGTTTGGAGGGGTCAAATATCCAAACTATAGCACTAAGAAAATTTGCATGCAATTGAAAAATAATGAGTGTTTAGTTTTTCAATATATTTTTCTTCCTCTATCTCTGAAATCATATGAATGCAATAGACTTTTTAGCCAGAAAGAGTTCATATACCAATGGGACTGTGCATACACTTTTAAGTGTTCATTTAAAGTATCATAAATCTCATCTATGTTGTACACGCCAGTGCCTCCCAAACTTTCATAGTACTAATTACCTATAAATCTTGTTAAAATGAAGATATTATAATTCAATGTTTTGAGGCGGGGCTTAAAGGTCTGGGTCATTAATAAACCCTAGATTATGCCAAAATCCACAGATTATACTTTGATTAGTAATAATATAGACCAAAATCACCATTTCCTTTGGATTGGCCCTTGTGGTTTACACAAAATCTTCATGTACATTCACTCTCCCTCAAAAATATAAAGTAATAATATTATAGAAAACTTGTACAGGCAAGAAGATGAAATGTACATAAATAAAAGATAAAGTGAGTAAGTTCACTCACTCACCTCTTCTTCATTCACAAAGGAATATGAAGGTAAGACTAGTTAAGGTAATTACCTAAAATGGTAAATATGGTAAGTTTTAGAGCTAGATAGACTCCCAAGTCATGTACTTTCAATTATACTACAGTTAGGAAGTCAGTCTCTCAAACACACACAACACACACACATAATACACAAATATATACATGCATATGTATACAGTAAGATAGAGACTATAATCCAAAGCATTGCTAAAAGCTCTGCAATTATAAGGAAATAAAAAGATGAATTTATTTAACTTTGATGTTTCTTAATTTGATGTTTTCTCTGATTGAATTTTGATACTCTGGATTTGTAGGAATTTGGTTCTGGCACAGATTTGGTTTATTTTCTTTAAGTTACTTAACATTACAGATTCTATTTTTGTTAAATAATTGAGTTTTATGTATTAAAACATAAAACTTAACGTTTGTTTTTTTCCAAAATGTATGTGCATCTTGGAGGCAGGGACTACAGAAGAAGAAATAGGAAAACAGTATCATTCTCATTATGGTTCAAATCCTCAGTGATGCCCTCTTCTTCCTCCTTTCCTTCTGTTTTTGCTGCTCTCAGCCTTGTAGGAAGATGGGATCTCAGTCCCCTCAATGTGCCTGCTCTTCTTATGGAACCAGGAAGCACATCCCATAAAGCAAATAAATAGTCCAGAAACACAAAAGGATCTGGTTTAAGGTCTACAGAACAGTATACATTCTCATTCTCCCCTACAATTGGGTACATCTACAGGCTGGGGTGGGAAAACATCATTACTAGCTTTGTAAGAGACAGTTTTGTTATCTCCAGGATGTTATCAATTTGGCAAAATTAAGGAAAGTGATCACAGGCCTTATATGGGTTTCTTATATTTGGGTTCCATATGTAAGGAGTTTCATATATTCCATATATGAGGGTTCTTATATTTGGATTCCATATAAGAGGAGCATGTGATTTTGTATGTTGATGAGGTTTATCTTAGAAATATCTAAAGACGTTTTGTCTTGCTTGATGTGTAAATCACTAAGGTGATTTACAATAAAATTACAATAAAGCAAATAATTACCTTACTCTTATGAGAACCCATAAGAATTGTATACTCCCACTAAAGTACGATTCTTACCCATGATAGCAAGAGCCAATATATATTGGCCACTCTGGTTAAGGCATGGTACTTAAAAACATATTGGTATTAGCTTAGGCAACACTCCATCGTAGCCCCATTTG
Source organism: Rhinopithecus roxellana (assembly GCF_007565055.1). Lineage (NCBI taxonomy): Eukaryota > Metazoa > Chordata > Mammalia > Primates > Cercopithecidae > Rhinopithecus > Rhinopithecus roxellana. Next base: position 27,308,825 of record NC_044564.1, read on the forward strand.
ATAGATACTAGTGTGGTGACCATTTTTAGATTAAAAAATGTTAGAGTAAGTAAGACTTAGGGAGTGGTAAAGTAAGAAAACAAATTTAAGCTGTAGGACTGTAAATACTGTGCATGTAACCTTGCATATTCTACCTCAATGGGACATAATCATATACTCCATATTATACTACATGTATAAATCATCTTAGAGTATTATATAATTCAGTTGATGCATTAATTTGGCTCAATCTAACTTTCTGTTTGTGCCACATAGAGATGTTTTTCGAGAATGATCATTATCAGCACTTGAGAATCAAGAAATTTAATTCAGGTGTGGTAGGTAGATTGTTTACAAAAAGACAGCAATAATTTCTCTCTTCACCTCATTGTCAGATGATTTTGCAGCAATTTCCACCAGGAGGTGAAGTCTGTTTGCATTCCCCTTCAATCTAAGCTGTCTTTGTGACTTGCTGTGGGCAAAGAATGTAAAAGAATTTATGTTGCACCAGTTCTGAGCCCACGCATCAAGAGACCTTGAACACGTCCACTCTCTCTTGATCCTCTGCCACTGCCCCATGAAGAATCTGGACTAACTTGCAGGATAAGAGCTGTGTGGCCCAGTCATCCTTGTGGCGGCCAGTCATTGCCTGTCGTTGTCAAATATATGTGTGAGGCCTTGGACTAGCCCCTTTTTGCCAAGTCACCAGTTGATCACATGCACATGAGCAAACCCACTTGAGCTCAGTCAAGCTAACCCAGAAGAACAGATCCACTCAATTAATCCATAGACTCATGAGCAATGCTAAATGATGGTTGGTTATTTTAAGTTATTAATTTCCTTAGAGTGGCTTATGATGCAACAATAAATAAGTGATACAGCAAGAAAACAGCAAAAATACATATTTTATTCCATGGTACCCATTTAGTTTATTATATCATTTGTTTATTCAGTAATCATCTGATAAATGTTTACTCAGAGGTGATGCTTGTAATTGGCTCAAAAAGAAGTAATAATTTTGGGTCTAAATACTGTCTGTTATAATGAAGCATTTGCTTACTATAAAATAAGCTAGAGACAGTAGGCCAAAGTAGTACTGTCTTTAAATAAGGCACCTTTATCATCTTGTATTGAAAAAACACTTGCTGAATTTATCAAGTCTTATTGGCTGCTCTGAGCAAAACCTGCTCACCAATTCAATACCTGGGTTTCTTCACCTTTTTGTCCAGTTGTAATTTGGTTCATTTTCCTGCATCTCTTGCACATTTCTCAGGGCCTATTTCTGTCCTGTTAGACTTAGATCAATATAGCTAACTATTTTTTTTCTCTTGCTCTTCTATTTGGCCTACTTTATTTCTGTCCAAATTCTTAATTTAGAATCTCCCTGTGATCCATCTTATTCAAATGCCTCAGTTTCCCTTAGACAAAATTTTAACATGATGAATGGCACCTACCCTTCACCATCTGCCAGGATGCTTTCCTTATCGCAGCTTTGAGGCATAAAACACTGAAAATGATGATGGAAAAGAACTTGACAGATATGAAAGAGTTATAAATATACATGCTCACCCATAAATCAATACCAATAATAAATTGCATTCAAGTGCTATTTAATTCTTTGTGATCATCAATAAAGATATAAAAAGTTCATCCCCAACATCCTCTCTGTGGTTAACCTCTCAGCACCTCCATGCAGCTTCCTGCACTATTAGTCATCATTCTGTTTACTGTCTCTCTGACGATCTGCTTTAGTTTGATTCGTCTCATTCTGGAAGCATTTTACTATGGAATGTCATTTTGGAGGTGATTTAGAGGAGAGGTTGCTTTTCTTCTCACAATCAGTTACAAAACTTGTACATCAAAAACTTGTATTGGTGATATTTAAACCCAGGGTGTCTTTTTGATTTCTGATATGATTTATTCTCCCCCACACCAGGGAGCTCATGGTTAGTTCTGGTTGGAGTTTAGCAGGAAGCAGCCTACCCACTAACTGCCCCCTCCACTTTCTTTCTTCCAACTTCCACCCAATGTCCCTTTTCTCCCCAGTGCCATCTTCTTAGATGTCCCTTTTCTCCCCAGTGCCATCTTCATAATTAGACTCTGCAACCTCAGGTCCCTTCCACAAAGTGATGAGCTACTAAAAATACAGCCCTGCAGGAATACGTTCAACTTCTATTTCCGTTATTTTTTAAAATCAGTTTCAGATGAACAAAGCAGTTAAACAAAGGGAGAGAGAAAGTGCTGTGATTGTGAAGACAGAACGTTGCTACTTACTTTGTTCATTTTAATTACACGAAGTCATCATTTAGCAGAAGCCCAAGGATACTGCAAGGGAAATGCTTTCACAGACCTGCCTCCTTTTGATAGTTCCCATTTAAAGCATCTTCCAATGACCCTGAACATAAATACCTTCATTGTAACCCTGAAAAACCCTACATCTCTGTACAGCACATGAAACAGGAACAGCTGCTTTTAAGGTGTGGGGAAGGCTGGACATAATTGGACCGTTCTGCTAATGAGACCTACTTCCATCACTCTGCTGACTGTCTCATGGCATTTAAGATGAGTCTCTTAAAACTGGGTTACGGAAATGAGGGTGGGGCAAGAGGAGGGGTATGTGGAAGACTCCCATGGATACTAAGAGTTTTAAGTCTTCAGCAGATATACAGAGCTGGAACACAAATGTGAGAAGAAAAAACAAAAGCTTTGCTTGCGTGAAAATCTAAAATCTGAATGTTTCTACTTCTCACCCACATACTTGATATTTAGCAACTCCTATTTTAAAATCTGTCTTGTGATAGTGCATCAATAGCTTCATTTTTGATAATATTAGATACTATCCATGTCATGTGTAATATATGTCAGATGTGTTGATTAAAAAATCATATTGAATAGCTTATTTAATCTGCATAACATAATTTTAAGAAGGCACCGTTTCCTCCTGCTTTCTAGATAAAAATAACGAGGCTTACTTTGGTTAAATAACATAGTAGAGGTCATGCAAATAGTATATGAATGAGGCAGCATTTGAACCTAGCATTCTTCAACTTAAAGCCTGAGCCTTTAGCCACCTGATGCCCACTTGAGGAACTTAACATATAACACCTGTGTCATTCTCTCAAAATCTCAAGTCATGCACTAATTTATTCAATGAATATTTATATAACTCCTAATACATACAAAGCCCAATGCTAGGTAGTGAGGATGCTTAACAGGTAAACCAGGCTTAATTTTGTCCTTTAAATTACTTATAGTGTGGACTTAGAGAAATATATTCATAAAAAATATCTGCTGTGCAGTAAAATATGTTAATCATCATTAGGTTTACAGTGCTTAATAGGGGAAATTACAAGAGTAGAGAGACTGAAGTGACCGTGGTCAGCAGGAATTAAGGATAGTTTGAGAAGGGAGTTTTAAAATATCCCAGACTGTATCATTCTACTTTATCACTGTATGCCTGTAATGACCAGGGTGCCTCGTATAGAGTCAGTGTTTAAGAAATACTAGTTTAATGAATGAAGGAGTAAATAAGTATGTGAATATGTAAATGATTTAGTGAATGAGTGCATGAATGTATTTTTCAACTATAAACCATAAAGAAGCTTAGATATTTTCCCAGTGGACAAGAGACGAAGCTTCCAAAATCAAGAAAGTGAGAAATGGTGTGACTAGTGTGGAAATAGGAATCTAGGAAATAGGATTCTATTGAATCTAACTGTTCTGCAAGGAAAATTGAATTACTGAACTGTAGAAAATTAATTGGAAGCCACTGAATATTTTTAATTGGTGGAGAAAAATGATCAAATTGGCATTTTGAAAAGACCACTGTGGCAATAGAGAATGAATTAGAGGAAGAGTTAAGCGATGGTAGCAAGGAATCCAATCTATATTCATAAACTTTTAGTTCCATTGTATTTCATTGAATTGTACTGATAAACAAATTGTAGAGAAACACACTTTTGAAGGACATCTGTTCTAATATCCCAACCTACTCTTTTTTCTAGTGCTGAAATGTGTTTAGCAGGGGACACCCACACTAATTAAAGCAGCTTGTGGTATGAATCAGTATTTTCATAAATGTAGCTCTGTGATCTTTGTCATGTCAATTAGCCACATTTTTTTCTGATCTGTAAAATAAATATATTGATTTCAACCTGATACAACATAAGCATTACAGTACAATAACATTTATGATAAGATTTGATAAGCCGTGAAATGATGATTCTAGTTATTATCATTTCAATTCTTAAAATTAATAAATATGCCAAAATAATAAAGTTAGGATACTACTAACATTAGCACCATTACCCCAGATTTCTGTGTTGGCAGCTCACTGAAAAGCAAAGGTCATAGTGGCATAATCCTCAAGTCTGAAAGAAATTAGCTGAGATTTGTTGAATAGCCTTGATACTAAAAAATGAGTAGCCCATAGTAAGTGCTAAATAAATTATCTTTACTAAACACAATTGGTATCTGAAACCACATCTATTTTCTCATCTAAAGTTTATTCAGGCATCCATTTTTTAAAATCTGTTTTCTCGACTCCTAATTTCCACCTTGTCATTTTCCCATAAAGATGACCAAAAATATAGGGACTCTTTGAAGCATCTTTTTCATGTTGGATAAATGCCGAATTAGAAGCCCAATTTAAAATCATGTAAAAATGTTTACGTTTAAATTATTTGTGTGTGTATACACACATACATATATACACGTGTGACAATAAGCTAACTGACAATTTACTGCTAAAAATTGTTAGCTGGGTCTCTCATCAGATTTCATATATCTCTGATAATTTCTCCATCTGTAATAAAAGAATTAATTTACTTCTATCTGTTCTCTAGTACAGCCTACTGAAATTTGTCTTGCACCCATTCGCAAATCGATTTGGTGATATTAAACCGCTGCAATTTATTTATGTGGGCCTTCATTTGGTTTTTGTTTGTTTGTTTGTTTGTTTGTTTTACCTCTCTGTCCCTGGTGCCACAAAAAGACATGTGAGCCCTCTCATGTCGTTGCTGGCACTTGCTGTCTTCCTAACTCTCTTCAGTTGCAAGAATGATTCTATCTGTTCATAAGCCCATAAAACGGATATTTGATTTGATTTAGGTGGAGATTCACTGAACTAACTTCATTATGATTAACTATCTACCATGAGTTTTGTACTTTTTGTGGTTCCGAACCTCTAATGTAATCCAATTTGTCAGTGTTGTCAGTGAGCCGGGTCTCTGACCTACATTTGCAGTCTTTGTTTTTTTTTTTTTTTTTTTTGTAGGCAAGAAGGTAACGTTCACTCTGGGCAGAAAGATGTCCATTGACACATTTGTATGCTTGCCCTACACACAACAGTTCTAGGCACTGGGGATAGAAAGATAAGAAAGATACAGCTTTAAAAAAAAATTAAAGAGGTTGCCAGCCCAAAGGGAAGACAGATGACTTCAGTGAATGGTAAAATACACAATAAAAACTATATTAATAAATATACAATAAAAACTATATTAATAAAATATACAATAAAAGCTATATTGATAAGTTTTATAGAGAAGAAATCCATTCACTCATTAACAAATATTTCATGAATAACTACTATGTGTTTAAAATGAAGATGAGTTTTGCCCATGTGTGCAATCAGGAAAAATCTGGAAAGGTTTTGAAGACAGAGTCGCACCCAAGCAGTTTTTTGAAGGGTGAAGAAAATTTGCTAGTTGAACACTGTGAAAGATGTTTGCCAAATCCGCTGTAGTTATCTTTTTCTCCATATCCATGCTTCTGTGAAATTAGGCCCTGTATCTCTTCTCACGAAGGGGCAAAGTCCACTTCTTCCTTATTTATTCTCTCGCTCCATAGATCTAGGATAGTCACATGTGGCTTGCTTTGGCTAAAAGAGTGCAGTAGAAGCAATAAGCAATGTTGTGCCAGTTCCAAATTTCAACATCAAGAGGCTCTGTATGCTTCTACTCTTTCTTTGAAATCCTATGACCACCATACAACCAAGTGTATGTAGGCTAGCTTGCTGGATGAGAAAAGCCATGTGACCCAGTCACTGCTGTCACTCCAGACAAGTGCCAGCAAACTCCCGAGGCAGAGAGCCTAGCTAAAGAGCTGCATCAGTGATCCCAGCAATGGCTGGAAGAGCCATCTAGCTTGTTTATTCCAAATTTCTAACCCATAAAATCATGAGGCAAATGAATGGATATTGTTTCAAGTCCCAAAATTTTGGAGTGGATCATTGGCTGGCAAAACTAAATGTCTAGGTATCACCTTCCAGAGAGTAAGAATAGCATATACAAGAACACTGAAGCAGGACTCATCAAGAGAACTTTAAGGATCTATGAGAGGTTCAATGTTCTCATTAGCACCGTTCTAGCTACAAGTTATGGAAACTGCATGAAACCTCTTTGAGAACCTTTTTATTGGTTTTATAGACAAGACTTGCAATTGGTGGATGCTCCTTCAGACACGGTTGTATCTAAGTGTTCAAATGATGTCATCAAGGCCTTATACAATATTCAATGTTGTTTTAGTCTTGCTAGCTTAATTATTACTTGGGTTATCTTCTTGTAGTCCAAAAAGAACCATGGAAAAGCTCCAGGCTTCCGTTATCTATCTAGTTAGCAATTATCAGGATGATAACTCACCCTCAGTTTATACATTGGACTTTCAGAAAAACTCTGATTTGCCCTAGCTGTGGATGAGGTGGGACCAAATTCACAAGGCCATAGGGAAAAACAGTCACCAAAATAAAAATAGGTATCCTATTATTGAAATTAATGACAAAAAACGTAATTACTTTTGCACCAACCAGAAAAAAATTATTGGAAGACAGTTTGTTCAGAATTAAAAACAGCCTTCTTCTATTCAGTTATAGAATGCCCATTTTCAGCTGACTCGAATAACAATATAATTATAGCAAAGTCTGTATTATCATGTAGTGTAATAAATGAGGTGTGGTGTTGACTTCAGGAATAGTTTGATTCAGAGTTTCATGATAACATTAGGGCTTTGGCACCATTTCTCTCCATGATGCTGAAGATTTCCCTCCTTGTTTGTCTTTGACCTGGCTTTTCTCATGATAGTAAGTTTGGCCATAACACCTTACAGCCTTATATTGATATACTACAGAGCCCAGAGAAAGGAGAAAAGTTTGTTCTGTCTTCCAGTTTTGCAAGAAAAAATGGTATGATTCTCCCTGCAATGGCAGGCTTAATTTGTAAACTGAACTGAAAAACAAAACACCATGGCCCAGAACCACTGGGAACCACAAGTGAAACTTGGGACTACTGGAGAGTGGAGAAATAAAAGCTGAGAAGGCATCTAAGACGCCTGTTATTTCCATGACATCAGAATAAATCGGAAATAACACAATGGAGAAAGGTTATAGGAGATCAAGCTCAGAGTAGGCATGAAGGGTTTTAAAGTCTGTTCTTAGAAGTCTCCGTGTTAGTCTCTTCCTAGAATTTCTGTGGAACACAAGCACTAGATGGTCCTGTATCAGCAGCAATTAATTTTTTTCATCTATTCATCTATCCATCTTCATCTATCTATCCATCCATTCATCCATCATCCATTCAGCATGTATATGGTGGGCATTTATTTAAACAATAAACTCTGGCAAGTACTGATGCCACACAGATGTATAAGGTACCTCCACGCCCCAGGGAGCTCACAGTCTAGCAGGGAGATAAACACTTAAGGAAATGCTGGCAGTATAGTCGCAGTAATGTCTAGGTAAAATTTGTTTTATTCAGCAGGTTTTTATATCCCTGGTAGGATGAAAGTCAATAGAATTTTGTAACATAAATCCTATTGTGAATGTACCAAAAAGAGTCAGGAATAGCATCTATGATTTATTGGTGAAGTCTAGGCTTGATTTGCATCATTTTACTCAATCTTCAAAACACTCCATGAATTTGACATTATTATCAATGTAGCTGGTGAAAAAACTGAAACTCAGAGAAGTAACATGCCCAAAACTCTTAAGCAGAGATAAGAAATGAACTTCGTTCTGACTGAATCTAAGGCCTGGGCTTCCAGTTACTACTTTACACAACACATTTTATTGAGATTTCAAATGTTCTTAGATATTCCAGTTGTGGATTTCAAATGTTCTTAGGTATTCTAGTTGCACATAGTCACCTTGGTCTTTAAAACCAAATTATGAATAATTCCAATATCCATGCCATAAATTGAAGCAATTCTAATAGTTTTTCAATATTTTCTGTGAATTTTTCAATCTTCTTTTCTCAGAACCTCCTTTGACTGTGTGCTTCCTCCAATGAAACCACTTCGGAATATTTTCTCATTCAGTGCTGTGATACCTTTCTGTTCTACACTGGATCAACTTAGATGTGGAAGCCAAGCAAGGTCTTCCTTCTTTGATTTCCAAAAATACGTAAAAAAATGAACAAACAAAAATTGGCAGGCTTATATATGTGTAGATGACTTTATTGGAGGATCAAATGATAGAAAGTGATTCGTACTGAGACAGTACACACACATACATACACACACACACAATGTAAAAACTCAGTTCTGCCTCTGACAGTCCATTAATTGTTTCCACTTCTCAGTATTCATCCTTCTAGCACATTTCAGGTCTTCTTTTGTCCTGTTTCCTCTCTTTCCGTCTCTGTTTTCTGTTTTCTATTTTTCTTTTCATCCCCAGATTTCTGCCTAGATGGGTTTAGCTGTCTGTTTCCTAGACTCCTTTAATCCAAGTTTTCAGGATGGCATTAACCACCCCAGGAAGGTTTTCAATGCATTTTCCTAGACAAAGACAGTTTTCTCTCTCCAAAGATTTTTGAAACTACTTTTAAACAGATAGTTTCATCTCACCCATCATCTCCTCAAGGCCCAGATTAAGTAGCATAGGACCCGACAGGTTGAGTCAGGCTGGGAAGAGGTACCCAAATATATTAAGACATATTTTAAGGCTGAAATCCAGATAGTAGAGTGGCACATCCTGTGAGTTGTGTAATGATTTATCCTCAATATACTTAAATAGATTAAAACTCTCTGACTGACACTAGCCAGTAGTGATCTTCTTGGAGGGGGTAGGAGGGTGGGCAAAGTCTTTGTTTAATTAAGTCTGTGTCTCTACTGCATAAAATGGAATCTGGAACATTTTTTAGATGCTCAATAAGTTTTACCAGAGCAAACTGAACTTAGCCAAGTAAGATAAAAACTATAAAATCAACTATTATAGAAGTTAGATGATTTATTTTGCCCCTCACATTTTTAGTCTATTTTCTTATGCTTTCCTTCCAAATTTACCAGAGATTTTTTTAGTCTAACTTACCTGTGTTATGTAAAAGCAACAAAAAGAAAAGATTTATGCCATCCCAGGGAACATAATAATAGTGATGGTAGTGTCAGAATTAGAGTGAGAAAACTATCAAGCCACCCCTCTTTACCTACTGAGTCTTTTTAGTGCTGAAATGACAGTATCCATGCATAGTTCTAAGACTGGAGATTTGTTCAGTTACACATGTTTACACATTAATAATAATAATACAATCAGATACCACTTTACATATTAGGATAGCTACCATGTAGAAAAAAACAGAAATGTTGGCCAGGCATGGTGGCTCATGCCTGAAATCCCAGTAATTTGGGAGGCTGAGGCGGGTGGATCACGAGGTCAGGAGATCAAGACCATCCTGGCTAACACATTGAAACCCCGTCTCTACTAAAGAATACAAAAAATTAGCCGGGCATAGTGGCGAGTGCCTATAGTCCCAGCTACCCGGGAGGCTGAGGCAGGAGAATGGTGTGAACCCAGGAGGCGGAGGTTGCAGAGAGCCGGGATTGTGCCACTGCACACGAGCCTGGGCGACAGAGCAAGACTCCGTCTCAAACAAACAAACAAAAAAACCAGAAATGTTGAAGCAGTGGCAAGGATGTAGATAAATTAAGTCCCTTGTGTATTTCTGATGGGACTGTAAAATCATGTGCAATGCAGTATGGCAGCCAATCAAAGACTTAAACATAGCATTACCATATGATCCAGGAATTCCACTGTTAGTTTGCCATAGACTGAATATTTATGTCCCCCTCCAAGTTTATATATTGAAACCTAATCCAAATGTTAGGTATTTAGAAGTGAGGCATTTGGAGATAATTAGGTAATGAAGGCATAACCTTGCGAATGTGATTAGTGCTTTTGTAAAAGAGACCCCAGTAGGATGAGTTCGTGTCCTTTGTAGGGACATGGATGCAGCTGGAAACCATTATTCTCAGCAAACTATAGCAAGAACAGAAAACCAAACACCACATGTTCTCACTCATAGGTGGGAACTGAACAATGAGATCACTTGGACACAGGAAGGGGATCATCACACACCGGGTCCTATTGTGGGGAGGAGGGAGGGGGAGGGATAGCATTAGGAGATATACCTAATGTAAATGACGAGTTGATGGGTGCAGTACACCAACATGGCACATGTATACATATGTAACAAACCTGCACGTTGTGCAGATGTACCCTAGAACTTAAAGTATAATAATAAAAAGAAAAGACCCCAGAAAGTTAGTTTACTTGTCCCTTCCAACACATGAGGACCTAGCAAGAAGATTACTGTCTACGAACAAGGGAGCAGGCCCTCGCTAAACACTGAATCTCTCAGTGCTTTTATCTTAGACAGTCCCCAGAGCTGTGAGACAAGTGTTTGTTGTTTAAGACACCCTGTCTGTGGTATTTTTGTTACAGCAGCCTAATGGTAAGACAAGGCATATACCCAAAAGAATTGAAAGCAATGACTTTAATAGATATTTGTACACTCATATTCATAGCAGCATTATTTGTAATAACCAAAAGGTAGAAACAACTCAAGTGTCCATTGATGTATGAATAGATGAACAAAAAGTGATATATTCATAAAAGGTGATATATTCATACAATGGAACAGGGGTTCCCAACCCCCCGACCACGGACTGATTCTGGTCTGTGGCCTGTTAGGAATCCAGGCTTCACAGCAGGAGGTGAGCAGTGGGTGAGCAAGTGAAGCTTCATCTGTGTTTACAGCTACTCCCCACCGCTCACATTACTGCCTGAGCTATGCCTCCTGTCAGAGCAGCAGCAGATAGAATCTAATCTATCCATTAGATTCCCATAGGAGTATGAACCCTCTTGCAAATTGCGCATGTGAGGGATCTAGGTTGCACGCTCTTTATGAGGATCTAACTAATGCCTGATGATCTGAGGTGGAGCTGTTTCATCCTGAAACCATCCTCCCTGACCCCCCAGGTCCGTGGAAAAACTGTCTTCCAGGAAACTGGTCCTTGGTGCCAAAAAGGTTGGGTGCTGCTGCAATAGAAAATTATTCAGTCATAAAAATGAATGAAATTCATACATGCTTCAAATTTGATACACTTTAAAAATATTAGGGTAATCAAAGTAAGACAGATACAAAAAGATAAATATTGTATTGTATTTTATTCTCCACTTATTTCAGTATGTAGAATTGTCAACTGTATAGACAAAGAAAGTAGAATAGTGGTTACCAGGGGCTGGAGTGAGGGGAGAATGGGAAGCTATTGTTTAGTGGGTATTGTGTTTTAGTTTAGAAAAACAAAAATGTTCTTGAAAGAAATAGTAGTGATGGTTACACAATGTTGTCAACACACTTACTGCCACTGAACTGTACACTCAAAAGTGGTTAAAACGGTAAATTTTCTGTAAAAAGCCACCCCTAAAGGAAAAGTGTTGCATGCAGGACCTTATGAATGTGCCATCTCACATAAATCACAATCCTACAAGGTGGATGTATCAGTGCTTATCTAATCAGAAGGCAAAACAGGCACCAGTTACTTACAAAGAGAGTATTTAAACTAAAAAGAGTTAACCATATTACGGAGAATTGAAAAGCTGAAAACAAGATTAAAAAAAAAAAAAAAAAAAAAAAAAAGGATAGCAGTATCCCTTCTAGGTCAGGAGCAAAATGAAAGAAATGAGAATTATTAAAACTGAAAAGGTTTGAGGAGGGGTTCCAGGGAACTGGGATTCAGGCCTCTGAGAAGGAGGTGTGTCTTGTGTCTCCGAGGAGATGTATGAGGTGGCTTCTGAAAGTGTTGTGAAAACTGCAACCCAGAACCACCTGCTGCTACAGAAATGCACTGCGGCTGCCTGGGTGAATAAGCCTGGCTGAGTTACACTGATAGAGGTAAAAACATGGTAGAATGGAGTGTGTCTTTTCCTTCGTCTCTTGTCTTGAAGCCTCACTTCAGCATTCCCCAGATGATAAAGAAAACAAATATTTTATTCAATGCAGAAATGTAGGTTTGGTGTTGAGAGGCATTTGCTGAATAGCTAGTATAGTTTGTAGGTTTATACTCATTTTATGTATGACAACACTATGATTTAAAGAGACCAGATGGCTTGCATAGGCCACACAATCAGTTCAGAGAAGGGCCAGTGTATGAACTCAGCTTTTCTTCAATAGAAAGTATGTTTTATTTTCAATGGGCCATCTTGCTTTATTGGTTAATTTGTTCATCCATTTAATTATTCAAAAAATTCAATTCTTGAAAACCTTACCAATAGCAAGCACTGTGCTTGGTAGGGCAAAGATTAACAAAATACACAATTAAGTCAGGGATGCAAGGAGTAGCCAGATGAGCACAGGCAAATGGCGCATCCTATAACAGAGGTAAACATCATGCTACGGAGAGTACTGGAGCATGCTACCTAGGAGGATCAGGGTAGGTGCCAAAGAATTGGTGACATTGGAACTGTGGTCCTGTCTGTGTCCTGTAGAAATTGAGGAAAAACAGACCTTTCTTTAGCAGGACTGTAGAATGATGAAAGCGCTTTAAAAAATTCCAAATACTCTACTTCTTGAAGATGAAGCCTATTAACTCAGCACAATGTAGGCACCAATCTATGAAGCTGCCCTGTGAAGCTAAATATTTCTCCTTTTGCCATGAGCCATGAACCAGAGAGATGTTGACCTTTCTACAGAAATGGACAAAGATTAGAGGTCAGGGATTTTGTTTAAGTGGGTCACCTTTGAAATCCTTAAGTTTCAAGAGATAAAAAGAGGTGCTCATAGGTCTTTCTTTCTGGCCCTGCCTTTGATTCCCAGACAAGGATATGAGAAATAAGATTATTGTGTCAGAACACAAATTCTCATTTCCAGGAATTTCCAAAGAGCCTAATTTCTACCTACATTTTAAGTACATTTAAAGTATGAGAATGTTCCCCTTTTTTGCTTCTCTTTATTTATAGAATGATTGACAGAAGCTCACAGAATTCTTCTTCTCTCCTCTCTCCCTCTTTGTGGTATGTTGAAATGATTATTAAGTGTCGTTTACTCAGCACTGACTGCATAACTCTGTGGTACAAGCTGTACATATATTAGCTCATGTAGTTTTCACAACTAAATATGAAAGAAAACAGGGTTCAGAAGAGACATGTAACTTGCCCAAATTCACACAGTGTTTAAAAAACAAACAAAAAAAAATCTATTACCAGATCACTGGCCAAACTAGTGGAATAGCTTGCCTCTCAAACACGCAAGTTCTTTCTCCTATGCAATAGCCCTTCTCCCCTTTATAATTCAAGTAGTTGGCCAAAGGTAAATTAGAATAGTTTGCCACCAAAATAATGCTATTTGAGAAATGAAAATGTCATTCAGACAAAAACATGTTTCCATTAGTCTTTGCTTATGCTGAAAATTTCCACTCTTTCACGCAATTCAATTAAGACATATTTCATTTCTACTATGTATATGGCATTGTTCTGAGCATTAGAGATACCAAATATCAGTTAATTTTGATCTCTACTACTATGAAGCTCAAAGTCTAATTTACCGGTTATTTTGATCTTCAGGAGAGAGCAGAGGAATTCAATTCCAGACCTGCTGTAGATAAATGATCCTTTCCTATGAACAGACACTTTTCAAAAGAAGACATTTATGCAGCCAACAAACATATGAAAAAAAAGTTCATCATCACTGGTCATTAAAGAAATGCAAATCAAAACCACAATGAAATACCATCTCACGCCAGTTAGAATGGCAATCATTAAAAAGTCAGGAAACAACAGATGCTGGAGAGGATGTGGAGAAATAGGAACACTTACACTATTCGTGGGAGTGTAAATTAGCTCAACCATTGTGGAAGACAGTGTGGCAATTCCTCAAGGATGTAGAACTAGAAATACCACTTGACCCAGCAATCCCATTACTGGGTTTTACCCAAAGGATTATAAATCATTCTACTATAAAGACACAAGTACATGTATGTTTATTGCAGCACTATTCACAATAGCAAAGTCTTGGAACCAACCCAAATATCCATCAATGGTAGACTGGATTAAAAAATGTGGCATATATACACCATGGAATACTGTGCAGCTATAAAAAAAGGATGAGTTCATGTCCTTTACAGGGACATGGATGAAGCTGGAAACCATCATTCTCAGCAAACTAACACAAGAACAAAAAAACAAACACCACATGTTCTCACTCATAAGTGGGAGTTGAATAATGAGAACGCATAGACACAGGGAGGGGAACATCACACTCCAGGGTCTGTCATGGGGTGGAGGTCTAGGGGAGGGATGGCATTAGGAAAAATACCTAATGTAGGTGACAGGTTGATGGGTGCAGCAAACTACCATGGCACGTGTATACCTATGTAACAAACCTGCAAGTTTTGCACACGTACCCCAGCACTTAAAGTGTAATTTTAAAAAAAGGAAAAAAAAGAAAAATGATCCTTTCCTTAAACCAAAGGGAGGAAGCTTCTGTGAAAAGGGGAAATGATCATTAAAATTCCCTTCTTCATTTTCATTGCCTTAATTTTTTTCTCTCTCTCCACTGGGTTATAATAGCATGTTAGGTCCAGAGGCAGCTTTCATTATGAAGATATTATTTAAAAAATTTTTTTTTAACTCTGGAGGAGACAGAACATTAAGTTGGGGCCTACGGGAAATATACATAACGACTGATTTGAGTGATTTATTTGGGGACTTGAGGAGGGCAAAAGAGGGTTCTTTGACATCTGTAAGACACCCTACCTCATCAACAAAGGATAAATTATTTGAGGCAGAAAGTCTATTTAACAAGCATTAAAGAATAAGGATTCGGCAGGGCACAGTGGCTCGCGCCTGTAGTCCCAGCACTTTGGGAGGCCGAGGCAGGCGGATCACGAGGTCAGGAGATGGAGACCATCCTGGCTAACATGGTGAAACTCCGTCTCTACTAAACAAAATACAAAAAATTAGCCGGGCCTCGTGGCAAGCGCCTGTAGTCCCAGCTACTCGGGAGGCTGAGGCAGAAGAATGGCGTGAACCTGGGAGGGGGAGCTTGCAGTGAGCTGAGATCCGGCCACTGCACTCCAGCCTGGGAGACAGAGCGAGACTCTGTCTCAAAAAAAAAAAAAAAAAAAGAAAGAAAGAAAAGAAAAGAAAAGAAAAAGAATAAAGATTCACTGGAGTGTCCTCTCACCATGTTAGGTGAGAGGCAAATTGGTGGGTGGTAGTAAAGCACAAGGCAAGGAAACCTTCATGTTCCTTTGGATCTCTATTTTCCATAGGAGAAGTTCGAGACCTAGAGAAATTAAAAGACTTTTCTAAGATCACAGTCAGCACAGGATGAAATCCCGTGCCTTCCGGTTCCAAAAGTAGTGTTCGCTTTTTTACGACATCCTAACACGAAGTACTATCCCTGAGAACCCCCTTGACACGGAAGGTGCATTTATAAAAACATTAAAAAGTAGTATCTGCAGAGTCCACACCAATCCATCTTTTAAATCTTGCTTTTCGCGGCATCATTATGGGAGCACGCTTCACAAAGAGCTCTCTGTAGATGCTATTACTCCGCACGGCGGCTTTGGAAAGTCGGCTGAAGAAGCTGTGAGTTTGTGCAACAGCACATGTTAACATGAGTTATAATATGTCAGGGGCCCCGTGTTAACGATCAGAGAATCTATTCAGCTCCTTTAAGGTTAATCAACTCAGCATTTGTGCCAGGTGTAATGTCTAATTAAAATGATGGACGGGCAGAGAATGCCTCCGGGCAGAGGGAGGAGATGGCACAAAGAGGGAGCACCCGTGCCGTATTGGTTTGGAAAATCAATAAGAGGAGCTCATTTTATCCCTGTGTTATCTGTGCATTTGCCATCCAGTGGCTCATTTGAAAAAGTGCCAACTGGCTAATGAGTAGGCTCAGCGGTGCTGTGTTTTCAGCACTTAAGGATGCTTTGGTGGGAGGAAGCTATGAAGTAGCCCAGGATGTCTCTGAAGGGGACCAGAAAGAGGGAAGTATGGCTATCCTGACTTTCACTTTGAATCATAAAATCTAAGAGTTGGGAGGAAGCTATGCAAAAAAGCCGCCAGAGTAAGAATGGGGCAGCATGAGTTTGAACATCAGTTCTGTCACTAAATAGATTTTTTAAATAAATAAACTCATTTTATTTTTTTAATTTTATATTTTTATATAACAAAAATAATTGTATATATTTATGGAGTACATAGTGATATTCAAATATATGTAATGTAATTAGATCATGGTAATTAACATATCCATCATGTCAAATAATTATCACTTCTTTGTGTTGGGAACACTCAATATTCTCCTAGCTGTCTGCAACTATATAATATACTATTATTAACTATAGTCATCCTACAAGGGCATAGAGTATTAGAACTTATTCCTCCTCACTATCTGTAGTTTTATATCCTTTAACAAAGTTCGCCTTGTGGATTCTTAATATTGGGGAATTATTCTCAGCCCTCAATTTCATCACCTGCAAACATACAAAATCATAGCATCAGCTGCCTTACTTACTACCTAGTGCTACTGGGAGGATTGGAAGAAGTTTTAAGTGTAAAAATATTATGTAATAATATATAATTTTAAAATGTATATTTAAATATGTATGATTATTTAATCTGCATGATTTTTTAAAACTCTATATATTAATTTATGTAATAAAAATTTATTGAACACCTACTATGAGATAAATGCTGTTCTAAACACTAAGGATGCATCAAGAAAGAGACAATATGATTGCTCCAAGAAAGCTAAATATCTAGTGATAGAGAAAGATCTCACAGATACTTGATTACGTCTACTGACGTCAGGGAAAATTTTCTCATCCCATCTTTGGGAAATCAACTCCAGGGAACAATGTGGAAGGTCAGTTGCATAGAAAATATGTAGAGGGTGAAAGATTATATGAAGAATATACTGATTCTTTTAATAATTAAATGAACAATCTTATTTAAATCACAATGAATGCATGACTAAATAGAGCGTGGTATCAATGTGTACCATGTTATAACCGCCAAAAACTCACAGCAATTGCTTTCATCATCGTTGCGATAAATCAAAAATAACTCAGATTGAAATGTACATATAGCAGCAGGTGGAAACCACAGCTGATCTAAGATGGCACAAATGACACAAAGGTATCTCGCTTTAAAAATCTGGATACTCCAGCTCTCTGGTGTGCAAATATACATGGGAGATTTTCACCATTGCCAAAAGTGAAATGACACTAGAAACTTTATTACAGCAATGAAATAGAGTCCTCAGTAAATTTTAGCTAGGTATTAATTTTCAATTTATTGATATCTGATGTTGGTGACCACTGGTATCTTTCTTAGAAGATAATTCATAAATAAATTTTATAAAAATATAAATTTGTTCATAATTCACCTTGAAATACTAAACAATGGCAAAATAAATGTGATTTTTAAATTTTAATTCACAGCCCACCGAAAGTACTTTTGTAACCTACCAATGGGTTGTGCTCTATAATTTGAGAATTAAATATGACAGGATTATATGTATGTCCTGGGAGATGATTCTCTAATCTCAGTTTGATCACTTTGTCTTGGGAGATCCTTCCATACCCATACCATGGCAAGAGAATCACGGAGGCATGCAGCTTGTTGAATTTTCTTGTCCACAATATATATTAATTTATATATACATTCATTATGAAACTTTTATTAGAAACCTACCATTTGTCAATTGTTTTACTATAGATTATGGAAAAGAGAAAACCTGTGGGAAAGATGTCAATAATTAATTGATTGAAGATGCCCTTGATTGGCATATGGGGTCTCTCCGAATCAAACTGTTTTAAGTATCACAAGGCAGGTAGTTATTATCTTGCAGTGTGAGATAAATGAAGCCTTGACATTATGACATAGAGAAAGTGAGTTAACAGAAATATGTACAGTTGGCCTTTGGACAATGCAGGTGTTAGGGGAATGATGGACTCCCCTGTGTAGTTGAAATATCCATGTATAACTAACTTTCCCAAAACAGCTACTAATAACATTTTGTTGACTGGAAGCCATACTAACAACATAAATAGTCAATAAATATTGTGTTATATATATATTTATTATATACTGAATTCTTACAATAAAGTAAGTTAGAGAACATAAAATGATGTTAAGAAAATCATAAGGAAGAGAAAATACATTTATTATTTTTTAAGTGGAAGTGGGTCATCCTAAAGATCTTCATCCTCATTATTTTTATACTGATTAGGCAGAGGAAGAGAAGGAAGAGAAGGGATTGGTCTTGCTATCTCAGGGGTAGCAGAGGCAGAAGAGAATCCAAGTAGAAGTACACTCTCACAGTTCAAACCTGCATTGTTTAAGGGCCAAATGTACTTACAAATGGATGGCCCCGAAAATAAATTCCTTACAGAGATTGTCTTAGTTTATTGGGTTGCTATAATGAACTACCATAACCTGGGTGGCTTATAAATAACAAAAATTTACTTCTTAAAGGTCTGGAGGCTTGGAAGTCCAAGATCAAGACACCAGCAGATTCAGCGGAGGGCTTCCTTACTGGTTCTTGGACAGTACCTTCTTGCTTTGTTCTCACATGGTTTACAAGTCTCTTTTATCATGACAGTCTCCCATTCATGAGGGCTCCATTCTCATGACCTAGTTACCTTCAAAAGCCCTCACACTCTAATACTATCACATTGAGGGTTAGGATTCCAACATGTGAACTATGGGGTAACACAAGCATTCAGGTCATAGCAGAGCCCTTGAAAATTCATAAGCCCTAGACTTCAAATATTAGAGTAAGATTCCAGTCCACTTTACCTTAATCTAAATTTTATCCAGTATTCCATGACACTACACTTACTGTATAAAGATGAAAGCTGCTATGAAGAGAACAAAGAAAAAGTGAGAGACAGAAGAGGTTCATTCTAGTTAAACATGCCACTGGTCCTAAATAGAAAGGAGTAAAAGAGACATCTAGAAAATGGTATGGACACCAGTCAGAATTTGCATTCTTGGGAATAATAGATAAAACCACACAAGAGATACTAAGTAAACTTAAAATAGTTAATAAATTTTTTGTGTGTATATGATGGGTTTAGAGAGGAGAAAAAGAAGAACCCAGAATGATTATACATTGCAGAATTGAACAGTGAGTGAATGGAGGGAAAAAGAAGGGAAAAATGTACAACTCACTGTCTCCTTCTGTTCCTTGCACCTTGCTGAATTTGAAGGTTGATTTGTTTGTTTTTAACATGTGTAGAAAACCAGTGCATATAATCCTAGCGAAGATGGCAGCATTTAACCAACTGAGTATAAAATTACTAAAGTTCTGGGCATATTGGCTAGTGTCTACTCTGAGGTGAGAGGGAGTGGTGATGACAATTGCTACTGATGGAAAATCCAATTAAAATTTACTAAGAAATTCTTGAACACCTAATTTGATGCCTCACTCGGTCTTTGATGCTGCAATTCTCATCAAGGAAAGCATATTTCCTGATTAAGCTTTAAGAAGTGAAAGGTGTAAAAAATAAGTAGAGAAGGAAGAGAAAGTAGAGGAGACAGCCATTGCCACCATTACTAAAACAAACAAGAGCACGGAGACTACACAATGAGCTGTTTAAAGTGCCCACTATGTGCAGGTACCAGGAAAAGTACTTTATCAATGTTATCCCAGTGGATTCTCAAAACGCCTTTACAGTGTGGGTGTTCTGCATTTATTTTTTGCTTTTTTTTTTTTTTTTTGAGACGGAATCTCGGAGTCTCGCTCTGTCGCCCAGGCTGGAGTGCAATGGTGCGATCTCGGCTCACTGCAAGCTCCGCCTGCAGGGTTCACGCCATTCTCCTGCCTCAGCCTCCCGAGTAGCTGGGACTACAGGCGCCCACCACCACACCCGGCTAATTTTCTGTATTTTTAGTAGAGACCAGGTTTCACTGTGTTAGCCAGGATGGTCTCCATCTCCTGATCTCGTGATCTGCCCGCCTAGGCCTCCCAAAGTGCTGGGATTACAGGCGTGAGCCACCGCGCCCAGCCTGTGTTCTGCATTTGATGGAGGAGAACTTTCTTTTCTTCACATGCCCAGCACATTCTCCACGGAAATCACCATCGAGATGTTCGCAAGTGTAAGCTATAATTTCGAAGGCTATATGGCAGCCCTATCTGTTGACCTCTGAGCTTTTCTGTGAGAAACAAATGAATAACTCATTTAAACCACTGTACTTTGAAATGTCTTTGTTTCTGTATTATCCTAAATTCTAAATAATACACTGGATGTATTATTTAGAATTTACATGCACGTATTCCCAGGCCTGATTCTATAAGCTCTTGAGTGGTCTTCATTTATCTTAAGTGATTTATATTATTTTACAATAGAATCTCTTGTGATTTAAAAAACAAAACAAAACAAAACAATTAACAGACAAGGTCGCACTACGTTGCCCAGACTTGTCTCAACCTTGTGGGCTCAAGTAATCCTCCTGCCTCAGCCTCCCAAAGTGTTGGGATCATAGGTGTGAGTCACCATGCCCAGCCCCTTGTATTCTTAAATATACACATGCCATCTCTTACTCTGGGGTAAAGAAATTGTCACCAACACACACAGATTAAATATCTCCTTTCGCATAAGAGAAAGACCTCTTGAACTTTCTGAGTAGTGGAGCTGGAAAACACTGAGTCCCAAATTTGTGGTGTTTTGGAACTCATGTTTTCAACTTTCCACAAATGGTATAGAGCAAAGAGTCCTGGTATCTTGGCCACAAATTTAATTGCTATTCCACCGTATCACCCGTAAATTGTGTGATTGAGGATCTTTGTAACATTATTTCAAGACTCCTTCGCCTCAAATATTAAGTTAGAATAAATTATAAAGTACTTGAGAAAATCAAAGGAAGCAAAGGCTATATGAAAGGCTTGTGTTAGCTGGAAAACTTTTTAAGCTTTTGGAGACTTACTTTGTCCAGTGTACTGGAAGAGTCCAAGAAAAGGATTAAAAAAAAAAAGACAAAGTACAATCATGATCTTCACTCTCTTATCAGACAAGATTAATTATAATGATGACAATGAATTAGAAGTAATCTGAACAAATCTGTAAATTTTGAGAGTGCAGAGAAAGTAATGATTAACACTAAAAGGTATATAATAGGTGTTTTTGAATAATAAAATACATCATTTTGATGTGATTGAGGCTAAAGACTCAGGAGGAGCCCCATATCAATTTGAGTCATTCATGGCTAGAGGAGAAACAAAAGCAAGACACAAAGAGTGTGGACCCTCACAGAATTAAAAAAGCCCCTCTTGGTTTTGAAGATTTGATTATGATACATGACATGATTATGGCATGATGGGAAATGTGCAAGACACAAAGAGTGTGGACCCTCACAGAATTAAAAAAGCCCCTCTTGGTTTTGAAGATTTGATTATGATACATGACATGATTATGGCATGATGGGAAATGTGCATGACATTTTACAAATCTGAGATTATATAGAAATTTATGAGACCTCACTTGGTTGTGGGGTTCTTGCTTGTCCTGAGACCTAGTAATAAGCATATGGTCTTTAGAAGATATCATGGTGAGGATCTCGATACTCTTGCCACTGTGTTTTCAGAATTGGAGACAATGGCATCATTTCTGATTGTGCTGTATTTGAGGCAAAAGTCGGGGCAATGAATAGAGAAGCAGCATTCATTCTTCTAATTGTATATTTCTTTTTGTTAATGCTTCAAAGCAAATGACATGAAAAATTATATATAATGGTGATGAGCAGATTTTTCCATTTGTAGATGATGACCACATGCATGGATAGCTGGACCATTCTTTATTTATGCTCAACCGAGTTTCTGCAAATAGAGAAATCAGCTAATTATCTACAAATTTTTATTCTTTATCTGCATAGAATTTTAATGAACAGGAATTGCCATTTACTCATTTATATTTGTGAAGAGGGAACAATCTCTCCCTTTGGTCATTTCTCTCCCTTTGTAGTTCTCAGACCTGATGGCATTAGAAGAAATAAAATTCTGGCTGGTCATTTTCCTATCACTAAGCAATCCTTTCTGTCACCTTCCTAACCGCAGTTTTCTGAATCAGATTTCTTGCCTGGAATTATGAGGCTGAAGTAGGGTAGGGATATTCTGAAGATTGCCCTTGTTATGTTGTCTTCATAGACCTGGCTCTCTGTGAAGACATGGCTTGGATTTAATTGGGTTGTAATGCACACAAAGTAATCAAGTCAAATCCACAAATGGCCGTTGAGGACAACTATAACAAGGAATTAAGCTTGACAAAATGCCCCTTTACTAATTTCTGGCCTGAAATCTACAGACCTTGTAAGTATTTGGCACAGAGGTGCAACTTCTGTGCTGCTAAATGATCATCATCATTACCAGTAAAAAGAGTTTATTATTGCACCAAAATGTCTCTATATTGATTCAGGCTTTCATACTGTCTCTCCCACAAAATAAAATTCCTATCTGGTCTCCCTGCCCCCCTAGTTCCTTTCCAATCCATTCTGTCTGTGGTGGATAAATATTTTTTTAATATAGATCTTGTTTTGCCCTTTTCTCAGCCAAAACCAGTTCAGTGTTTCCTTCATCAACGGCAAATTAATGTAATACAAAGTTCTCATTTAAAGAGTAAACAATCATTTGTGGACCACCCATGAAGGTTTTAATTATTTTCATTATAACATTACTCAAGTGGAAATCTAAGCATGTACTTCTTAAAATAGTGCTTGTACATGTCTACCACTGAAGCAAATTTACTAATGAAACACAAAAAATACACTGAAACCAAAACCAAAATGATTGTCAATACTAAGCTGTTCCTCCTGAAATGGTGTTATCAGTATAGAATTTAGGGGCAGAGCAAGATGGCCGAATAGGAACAGCTCCAGTCTCCAACTCCCAGCGCGAGCGACACAGAAGACCGGTGATTTCTGCATTTTCAACTGAGGTACTGGGGTCATCTCACTAGGGAGTGCCGGACAATTGGTGCTGGTCAGCTGCTGCAGCCTGACCAGCGAGAGCTGAAGCAGGGTGAGGCATTGCCTCACGTGGAAGCGCAAGGGGGAAGGGAATCCGTTTTCCTAGCCAGGGGAACTGAGACACACAACACCTGGAAAATCGGGTAACTCCCACCCTAATACTGTGCTTTAAGCAAACAGGCACACCAGGAGAATATATCCCACACCTGGCCGGGAGGGTCCCACGCCCACGGTGCCTCCCTCATTGCTAACACAGAAGTCTGCGGCTATCTATCCGCAAGGCAGCAGCGAGGCTGGGGGAGGGGTGCCCGCCATTGCTGAGGCTTAAGTAGGTAAACAAAGCCGCTGGGAAGCTCGAACTGGGTGGAGCTCACAGCAGCTCAAGGAAGCCTGCCTGTCTCTGTAGACTCCACCTCTGGGGACAGCGCACAGCTGAAGACCAACAGGGGAAGCAGCGGGGGCCTGTGCAGACACGAACGACTCTGTCTGACAGCTTTGGGGAGAGCCGTGGATCTCCCAACACGGAGGTTGAGATCTGAGAACGGACAGACTGCCTGCTCAGGTGGGTGCCTGACCCCTGAGTAGCCTAGCTGGGAGACATCCCCCCCAGGGGCAGTCTGACACTCCACACCTCACAGGGTGGAGTACACCCCTGAGAGGAAGCTTCCAAAGGAAGAATCAGACAGGTACACTCGCTGTTCAGCAATATTCTATCTTCTGCAACCTCTGCTGCTGATACCCAGGCAAACAGGGTCGGGAGTGGACCTCAAGCAATCGCCAAAAGACCTATAGCTGAGGGTCCTGACTGTCAGAAGGAAAACTATCAAACAGGAAGGACACCTATACCAAAACCCCATCAGTAGGTCACCATCATCAAAGACCAGAGACAGAAAAAACCACAAAGATGGGGAAAAAGCAGGGCAGAAAAGCTGGAAATTCAAAAAATAAGAGCGCATCTCCCCCTGCAAAAGAGCGCAGCTCATCGCCAGCAACGGATCAAAGCTGGTCAGAGAATGACTTTGACGAGATGAGAGAAGAAGGCTTCAGTCCATCAAACTTCTCAGAGCTAAAGGAGGAATTACGTACCCAGCGCAAAGAAACTAAAAATCTTGAAAAAAGAGGGGAAGAACTGACAGCTAGACTAATTAATACAGAGAGGGTCATAAACGAAATGACAGAGATGAAAATCATGACACGAGAAATACGTGACAAATGCACAAGCTTCAGTAACTGACTCGATCAACTGGAAGAAAGAGTATCAGCGATTGAGGATCAAATGAATGAAATGAAGCGAGAAGAGAAACCAAAAGAAAAAAGAAGAGAAAGAAATGAACAAAGCCTGCAAGAAGTATGGGATTATGTAAAAAGACCAAATCTACATCTGATTGGGGTGCCTGAAAGTGAGGGGGAAAATGGAACCAAGTTGGAAAACACTCTTCAGGATATCATCCAGGAGAACTTCCCCAACCTAGTAGGGCAGGCCAACATTCAAATTCAGGAAATACAGAGAACGCCACAAAGATACTCCTCGAGAAGAGCAACTCCAAGACACATAATTGCCAGATTCACCAAAGTTGAAATGAAGGAAAGAATCTTAAGGGCAGCCAAAGAAAAAGGTCGGGTTACCCACAAAGGGAAGCCCATCAGACTAACAGCAGATCTCTCGGCAGAAACTCTACAAGCCAGAAGAGAGTGGGGGCCAATATTCAACGTTCTTAAAGAAAAGAATTTTAAACCCAGAATTTCATATCCAGCCAAACTAAGTTTCATAAGTGAAGGAGAAATAAAATCCTTTACAGATAAGCAAATGCTTAGAGATTTTGTCACCACCAGGCCTGCCTTACAAGAGACCCTGAAGGAAGCCCTAAACATGGAAAGGAACAACCGGTAGCAGCCATCGCAAAAACATGCCAAAATGTAACGACCATCGAGGCTAGGAAGAAACTGCATCAACTAATGAGCAAAATAACCAGTTAATATCATAATGACAGGATCAAGTTCACACATAACAATATTAACCTTAAATGTTAATGGACTAAATGCTCCAATTAAAAGACACAGACTGGCAAACTGGATAAAGAGTCAAGACCCATCAGTCTGCTGTATTCAGGAGACCCATCTCACATGCAGAGACATACATAGGCTCAAAATAAAGGGATGGAGGAAGATCTACCAAGCAAATGGAGAACAAAAAAAAGCAGGAGTTGCAATCCTAGTCTCTGTTAAAACAGACTTTAAACCATCAAAGATCAAAAGAGACAAAGAAGGCCATGATATAATGGTAAAGGGATGAATTCAACAGGAAGAGCTAACTCTCCTAAATATATATGCACCCAATACAGGAGCACCCAGATTCATAAAGCAAGTCCTTAGAGACTTACAAAGAGACTTAGACTCCCATACAATAATAATGGGGGACTTCAACACTCCACTGTCAACATTAGACAGATCAACGAGACAGAAAGTTAGTAAGGATATCCAGGAATTGAACTCATCTCTGCACCAAGCGGACCTAATAGACATCTATAGAACTCTCCACCCCAAATCAACAGAATATACATTCTTCTAAGCACCACATCGCACTTATTCCAAAATTGACCACATATTTGGAAGTAAAGCACTCCTCAGCAAATGTAAGAGAACAGAAATTATAACAAACTGTCTGTCAGACCACAGTGCAATCAAACTAGAACTCAGGACTAAGAAACTCAATCAAAACCGCTCAACTAAATGGAAACTGAACAACCTGCTCCTGAATGACTACTGGGTACATAACGAAATGAAAGGAGAAATAAAGATGTTCTTTGAAACCAATGAGAACAAAGATACAACATACCAGAATCTCTGGGACACATTTAAAGCAGTGTGTAGAGGGAAATTTATAGCACTAAATGCCCACAAGAGAAAGCAGGAATGATCTAAAATTGACACCCTAGCATCACAATTAAAAGAACTAGAGAGGCAAGAGCAAACACATTCAAAAGCTAGCAGAAGGCAAGAAATAACTAAGATCAGAGCAGAACTGAAGGAGATAGAGACACAAAAAACCCTCCAAAAAATCAATGAATCCAGGAGTTGGTTTTTTGAAAAGATCAACAAAATTGACAGACCGCTAGCGAGACTAATAAAGAAGAAAAGAGAGAGGAATCAAATAGACACAATAAAAAATGATAAAGGGGATATCACCACCGACCCCACAGAAATACAAACAACCATCAGAGGATACTATAAACGCCTCTACGCAAATCAACTAGAACATCTAGAAGAAATGGATAATTTCCTGGACACTTATGCTCTCCAAAGACTAAACCAGGAATTAGTTGAATCCCTGAATAGACCAATAGCAGGCTCTGAAATTGAGACAACAATTAATAGCCTACCCACCAAAAAAAGTCCAGGACCAGATGGATTCACAGCTGAATTCTACCAGAGGTACAAGGAGGAGCTGGTACCATTCCTTCTGAAACTATTCCAATCAATAGAAAAAGAGGGAATCCTCCCTAACTCATTTTATGAGGCCAACATCATCCTGATACCAAAGTCTGGCAGAGACACACAAAAAAAGAGAATTGTAGACCAATATCCCTGATGAACATCGATGGAAAATCCTCAATAAAATCCTGGCAAACTGGATTCAGCAGCACATCAAAAAGCTTATCCACCATGAAAAAGTGGGCTTCATCCCTGGGATGCAAGGCTGGTTCAACATTCGCAAATCAGTAAACGTAATCTAGCATATAAACAGAACCAAAGACAAGAACCACATGATTATCTCAATAGATGCAGAAAAGGCTTTTGACAAAATTCAACAGCCCTTCATGCTAAAAACGCTCAATAAATTCGGTATTGATGGAACGTACCTCAAAATAATAAGAGCTATTTATGACAAACCCACAGCCAATATCATACTGAATGGGAAAAAACTGGAAAAATTCCCTTTGAAAACTGGCACAAGACAGGGATGCCCTCTCTCACCACTCCTATTCAACATAGTGTTGGAAGTTCTGGCTAGGGCAATCAGGCAAGGGAAAGAAATCAAGGGTATCCAG
This sequence comes from Rhinopithecus roxellana, assembly GCF_007565055.1. Classification (NCBI taxonomy): domain Eukaryota; kingdom Metazoa; phylum Chordata; class Mammalia; order Primates; family Cercopithecidae; genus Rhinopithecus; species Rhinopithecus roxellana. The sequence continues at coordinate 27,336,095 of NC_044564.1, forward strand.
TTAGGAAAAGAAGAAGTCCAATTGTCCCTGTTTGCAGATGACATGATTGTATAGTTAGAAAACCCCATCGTCTCAGCCCAAAATCTCCTTAAGCTGATAAGCAACTTCAGCAAAGTCTCAGGATACAAAATTAATGTGCAAAAATCACAAGCATTCTTATACACCAGTAACAGACAAGCAGAGAGCCAAATCAGGAATGAAATTCCATTCACAATTGCTTCAAAGAGAGTAAAATACCTAGCAATCCAACTTACAAGGGATGTCAAGGACCTCTTCAAGGAGAACTACAAACCACTGCTCAGTGAAATCAAAGAGGACACAAACAAATGGAAGAACATACCTTGCTCATGGATAGGAAGAATCAATATCGTGAAAATGGCCATACTGCCCAAGGTTATTTACAGATTCAATGCCATCCCCATCAAGCTACCAATGAGTTTCTTCACAGAATTGGAAAAACTGCTTTAAAGTTCATATGGAACCAAAAAAGAGCCCGCATTGCCAAGACAATCCTAAGTCAAAAGGACAAAGCTGGAGGCGTCACGCTACCTGACTTCAAACTATACTACAAGGCTACAGTAACCAAAACAGCATGGTACTGGTACCAAAACAGAGATATAGACCAATGGAATAGAACAGAGTCCTCAGAAATAATACCACACATCTATAACCATCTGATCTTTGACAAACCTGAGAGAAACAAGAAATGGGGAAAGGATTCCCTATTTAATAAATGGTGCTGGGAAAATTGGCTAGCCATAAGTAGAAAGCTGAAAATGGATCCTTTCCTTACCCCTTATACGAAGATTAATTCAAGATGGATTAGAGACTTAAATGTTAGACCTAATACCATAAAAACCCTAGAAGAAAATCTAGGTAGTACCATTCAGGACATAGGCATGGGCAAGGACTTCATGTCTAAAACACCAAAAGCAACGGCAGCAAAAGCCAAAATTGACACATGGGATCTAACTAAACGAAAGAGCTTCTGCACAGCAAAAGAAACTACCATCAGAGTGAACAGGAAACCTACAGAATGGGAGAAAATTTTTGCAACCTACTCATCTGACAAAGGGCTAATATCCAGAATCTACAAAGAACTCAAACAAATATACAAGAAAAAAACAAACAACCCCATCAAAAAGTGGGCAAAGGATATGAACAGACATTTCTCAAAAGAAGACATTCATACAGCCAACAGACACATGAAAAAATGCTCATGATCACTCACCATCAGAGAAATGCAAATCAAAACCACAATGAGATACCATCTCACACCAGTTAGAACGGCAATCATTAAGAAGTCAGGAAACAACAGGTGTTGGAGAGGATGTGGTGAAATAGGAACACTTTTACACTGTTGGTGGGATTGTAAACTAGTTCAACCATTATGGAAAACAGTATGGCAATTCCTCAAGGATCTAGAACTAAATGTACCATATGACCCAGCCATCCCACTACTGGGTATATAGCCAAAGGATTATAAATTATTCTACTACAAAGACACATGCACACGTATGTTTATTGCGGCACTATTCACAATAGCAAAGACTTGGAATCAACCCAAATGTCCATCTGTGACAGACTGGATGAAGAAAATGTGGCACATATACACCATGGAATACTATGCAGCCATAAAAAAGGATGAGTTTGCGTCCTTTGTAGGGACATGGATCCAGCCGGAAACCATCATTCTTAGCAAACTATCACAAGAACAGAAAACCAAACACCGCATGTTCTCACTCATAGGTGGGAACTGAACAATGAGATCACTTGGACTCGGGAAGGGAACATCACACACTGGGGCCTATCATGGGGAGGGGGGAGGAGGGAGGGATTGCAGTGGGGAGTTATACATGATATAAATGATGAATTGATGGGTGCTGACGAGTTGATGGGTGCAGCACACCAACATGGCATAAGTATACATATGTAACAAACCTGCACGTTATGCACATGTACCCTAGAACTTAATGTATAATAAAAAAATAAATATATAAATAAAAGAATTTAATAGTAGAAGGAAGTGCTTGTGTGATAAGTTCTACTTTTTAAATACAAACTTTTATTGTTTTATATTTTGATATAATAAATTGAGTCGTTGTCACTATTAGTAGGTTTTAAAAACTGTAATTTTTTTAATGTCCAATTATTTTGACAGACCAAATAAATACAATAGAATCCAAGTAGCAGATATGTGGAAAGAATAAGTCTTGAGATCTAGTATACAACATGAGGACTCTGGATAATAAAGCTGTGCCATATATGGGATTCATACTGAGTGAATATATTTTACCTGCTCTTGCCACCAAAACAAACAAACAAACAAAATGTGTAACTATGTGAAATATGTTAGTTTGCTTCACTATAGTAACCATTTTACTATCCGTGTGTATCCCACAGCATGGTGTATACCTTAATTATACACAACAAACTTTATTTTAAAAGGAATACTTACACAATTTTTTAAAAATCATGATTGAGGAAAAAAATATTTATTGCACATTTGGTATCTGCTATGATCTGAATGTTTGCATCCTATGTTAAAATCCTACCCCTGGGCCCCCACCCCCCTGCCAAGTTGATGGGCAGGAAGAGAGGTCTTCAGGAGGTGACTAGGTCATGGAGGAACCCTCATGAATAGAATTAATGTCCTTATAAGAAAAGGTCTGAGGGAGCTCAGTGGCCTCTTTTACTATATGAGGACACTGCTAGAAGGTACCATCTATGAATCTGAACACAGTCTTTTTCCAGATGCTGAATCTGCTGTTTCCTTGATCTTGAACTTCCCAGCCTCCAGAACTGTGAAAAATAAATTTCTGTTGTTTATAAGCAGTCCACTGTAGATGCTAAAATGAGATTCAACAAAGTTTCTATTTTTCTGGGAATTACCTGAGATCTCGTTAAATGTGGGATTATTTTTAAAAATAATAATAAATAAGGAAATAAATGTGGGATTATTTTCTTAATCTAATGGCTTTCAAACTCTTTAAAGACATGAACCACTCTGTGAAATTTAAATCTCATTGATGATCAATGCCCCCAGCTCCTATTATACAGCTTGATCTGTTTCTTGGTAGCACTTCTCAGAAATATAATTAAATAATGGTTAATGCATTTATCTAAGTCCCTGCTACAAAGACGTCAAGAGGAAAGGGCCTACAAGTCTGTCTTGGTCAAAAATCTGTTTGAACCACCCTACACAGTGGCTGTGATATGGAAGACACTCAATAAATATTGCACAAGTCCTAAAGCAGGTTTGCTCTGGTTGAGACTGGAATGGGACTCTTCCAGCTAAGTCACTCCTATTCTTCCTCAGTGGTCTCTGGAGTGGCTTAGCACAATGTCTAATGTTCATCAGAGTATATTTTTGGGAAAAACAAAAGTCCATAAAATACTCAATTTTCTCATTCTTCATTGATAAAGTGGAGGTGATAATGAGCAACCAACAAGGTTGTCTTAAGGATGATCCAAGATAAGATAATGTATGTAAACATGGGTTTTAAACCTTAAAAATTATTTACCACTATTTGCCATCTTTAGAAATCTAAGACTTGGCTATCACCCAAACTCTCCTTTAATATCTGGAATAGAAGCCTGGACGTACTGGACTGAGCCAAATGTAATTTCTATAATATGTGTTAAAAATATTAGAGGCGGGTGGGCACGGTGGCTCATGCCTGTAATCCGAGCACTTTGGGAGGCTGAGGTGGGTGGTGGGTCAATTGAGCCCAGGAGTTTGAGACCAACCTGGGCAACATGGTGAAACCCTGCCTCTAAAAGAAATACAAAAATTAGCTGGGTGTGGCAGCATGTGCCTGTAATCCCAGCTACTTGGGAGGCTGAGGCAGGAGAATCACTTGAACCCAGGAGGCGGAGATTGCAGTGAGCTGAGATTGCACCACTACACTCTAACCTGGGCGACAGAATGAGACTCCATCTCAAAAAGAAAAAACAAACGAACGAACAAACCTTGTAAAGGTACCTTTTTGTACCTTTACAAAAAGGTAAAGACTTCGCTTGTGGACGCTGGTTTAATGAAAGCAGCCCAAGTCCAGAATCAAAATATATCACACTCAAAATGACCAAATACTAATTGAATTTCATTTTCCGAACCCTTTGTCTTTACTTTATTTTGACCTCTGCAGCCCCATCAGCTCCAGAGTAATATATTCCACACCTCATATCCTTATTTACAGGTCTTTGGGAGAAATCATGCATGTACCTGACACTTTTGAGTTGAGAGCACAATTAGAAATAATTTTGAAATGGCTTACTCTGGAATCTACACATTTGGGATGTGTGCAGTGGTCAGAATGGAGCTAAGTTTGAGGAGGAAAAGGAGACAAAACTTTAGAAAGACAAAATGTGTTTTTAAAGGCTTGAGAACAATTATTCTAAAAGAATCCTCTGGTCTGCACTGCTCTTGTTTAAATAAATACTGCAATTAAATCAGAGTCCATATAGACAGGACTTTAGAACCTCGAGGTCCTGTCTTAGGCAAACCTGCATCCAAAGTCTAGCTTTAATACTTCCTGTATATGTTCTTATACAGGTGACTTGATCCCTTTATGCAGCTATTTCCTTATATGAAAAATGCAGGTATTAGCAGTATCTGGTTCCCAGGGTTGTCGTGAGCATGAAATGACACAATTCTTAGCCTGCAATTATAAGAGTTCTATATAAGGTTTTGAGACCTGAAGTGTCTCCAGAGTGTTGCACTGCTATTACGATCAGGCCCCAGAAGTTCCTCATCTATGCCTTTTTTATTATAATTCTACATCTGCCTTTTCTAGCCGTTAATACCAGTGGATGTAAACTCTGCAAAAACAGAAGGGTTTGTCTGTTTAGTTTCCTACTGTATCTCCAACAACTTAACTAATGCCTAGAGCACAGTAGACATTCAATAAATACATGCAGAATAAATGAATGCTATAAAAAAAAACCAGAATGGTAATGTCATACCACATTATTAGTAGCTAGTTAGGTAGACTAGCATCTTCTTCCCCGATCCAACCATAGCAGGGTACAAAATCCTTAAGAGCTCAGACTCTGAATGCAGATTACACAGATTTTCAATCTTGATTTCACTACTTATTAAATATATAACAGTGGGAAAGTTAAATGGTTCCTCTGACCTCTGTTTTCACAGGTGTAAGACGAGGGCAACACTGACACTTCCATTATGTGGTTTTCAGTGAGGGTTAGATAAATTACTTCATATAAAGTGTTTAGAAAAGTTGCTAGCACATAGAATGTGCCATATGTGTTAAATATTACTGTTAGTGTTTATATCATTTTGTGTAATGACATGTAGATTACAAAGCAGACGTACTATTGGTATTCCTAAATTTGTCTGTTTACTAATAGCATATGTCACGTCATTTGATGTTCACGAATAATCAAATACAGGAAGTGCTTTACCCATAGTACAGTTGAGAGACCTCTAAGGCTCACAGATGGAATTAATTTGCCAAGATCACACGTAATTAGTAAGTAGCAGAAATGAGACATAAGCTTGATATGAGTAACACCAAACTTTACTCCAATGTCCAGCAAAGAGCATGGAAGATGATTTATATTTACAAGTCACTCAGAAAGGCTTTTCCATGCCACATTATTGCCCCTTGTCCATGGTAAGACACAAGAAGCATTCCTTAGTGATCCTACATGTTTCTCTAATGTTTTCCCTTTATCAGAGTCCCTGTCTCACAGTAAACTTTCAAATGGTAGACATGTTAAGGGAAATGCTATTGACTGTGGCTACATTTTGTGAGATACCTGACATTCTAGGCCAATACTCCATACTTTTCAGTCTTTCTCATCAATTTCACACAATGATTCCGTAAGATGAACACAATCATTGACGTCTTAGCTGACAAAAATTCAGAAGTTATGTATTTTTCTCCAGGCACCCCAGTTGATATATAGCAGAATTGGAATTTAAACAGGCCTGGTGACCCAAAAACTTGATTCTGTATCCTACCCTGAAGAAATATGCAAGTGATATCAAGCCTGATATGATATCAAGCCTGATATTGAAACTTTAGTCCACTTCCTCAAAGACACTGGAAGAAAATGTGACACTCAACATAGCAGGTGGGTGATCAGATTGATTTCTCTCTCTCCTGACTCCAGCTTTCCATGGACAAAATAGAAATAATGAAGTGTCAATAACTAAAAGTTTATTCCTGGCAAAAAACTGATGAGTGTTTTCAGAGGCTCCTGTTTTTTGACCTTTAGGTGCCCTAGACAGTGACGGAATCTTGTTGAAAGCTCTTTAAGCTGAAATTAATTTATGCTCGACAGTGATTAAAAGAGAAAGTGAGAAGGGGATGGAAATTAACAAATCCATCTTTATTGCTGAGATCCCATTATGATTATAAGGAGAGAGAAAAATCAACGTGGCGGGTGCCAGCTGCAATCTGGTAAGGAGTTTAAACAACCCGTCCCGCTTGGGAAATGCCCTTGGGTGGACAGATTTATCTGTCACTGAGGCTCTCAGAAAGAGGGGCTTATTTATCAAGGACTGGAATGCTGAGGTCCTTAACTTACTTTTGGAATAAGAAGCTGGCTCATACAGATAGCTGCCAGAGGAACAGGTCAAAAGTTTTGACAGATGAGGTCTCCTGAAAGGCAAAGTTTTCTGGTGCATCCAGGAACAGAAATGGCTGAATTGCTGAATTGCCATGCCCTGGGTTCCTGTTGGGTCAGTCTCTTTCTCTTGGGTATATGCCTTTATACTGCAATTCATCATGTGCTCTTTGGGAGGGCTCTGAGGCCAAGGACCTTGTTTCATGCCAGAAATTCACAATGCTCCTTGGACCATGCATTATATGTGTAGGAGCCCAAACAAATATTAAAGAAGAAACGACCACTATTCCTTTATTCATTCTTCAAAAATAATATTTGCCAATCACCTCACATGCATCATGCTCAATACCAGGCAATGAAGATAAAGATGTTAGGTAACAGAATATCTTTGTCCTCATAGAGCCAACCTGAGATAGTGAGGCTCATTTCCCTTTAAAACTGAAATCAGAATTCTCCAAAAGACAATTTTAGACTCACAGTATTTCAAGAGAACTAACATATGCTGAGAACTTCCTATGTTCCAAACATTTGACAGATGATGTCTCAATACTGGAAACAATGAAAGTAAGTATTCTTTACCTGATTTTACATTAAGTGAGTGAGGGCTCACAGAGGTGAAATGACTTCTTTTTGGGCACAGAACTAGAATAACTGGAGCCAGAGAGTTTATACACAGACCTCTTACATACCAAAATCTGTTTTTCCTCTACTGTCCTCATCACATCAAAGATATGGTGGTGAAATAAGAGCATGAGTCTAAGAGGAGGCCTGACTCTGTGTTTTGGCTCAAGCGCTTACAGACTTTGTGACCTTGGGAAAATTACTTTATCTTACAGTGTATAGATGTTCTCATTTGTAGAAAAAAGGGATAAGATTCCCTGCTCTTCCGGTTTCACAGGCTAATCTTAGGATCAGAGGAAATAACATAAGTAAAAGTGCTTTGCAAATGTAAGCTATTATTGTTAGATAGTTTAGTCTCTACTAATACATAAATCTCCATAGTATTTCTTAATGTACCTCATAATAGCTTGTATTTTAAAACTGTAAAACTGAAAACATTATATCACCTCTTGTAAACATGTAACTTAAGGGACTGATATTTAAACTATGATTCTTCCAGTTCACTTTATCATTGGATATATCTCAAAAGGAATATTTGCTTTATTTCAAAGCAGGTAAGAACATTGTGAGTTGAATATCTGAAAACATTAATGATAAAAATAATAATGATAAAATAGTCTTTTATTTGGTGGCTACTATAATCTTATGGGAATTAGTATTGCTAAAGGAGGAAACTGATAGCTTGCTTAGTCCCTGAGGTAAACATTGTATTATTGTTATCATGTACAGAGTCATAGTGGTTGCCCGTGGAAGGAACTTTAGTGGAGTAGGGTTGGGATGATGGAGTTCATCTACCTACTCAGTTCCTTTGGAGAGTTATTTTACCTCTCTGGACCACAGCTTCCTTTTTTTTTTTTTTTTTTTTTTTTTTTTTTTTTAACAAAAGGGTCCTATTTAATATTCAGATATATATCCCTTAAGATTATAATTATTTCATGAAAAATTGATTCTTCAAAGTACTAAAGATACATTAAGCACTGCTTAATTGCTATGATTTTACCCTCAACTCTGAGTTGCTATGAGATGGAGATTCAAGCATAATTCAAATGCAGTGATGTCTCCGGCAGGGGACTGAAAGCAATTGGCCCCCTTTACTTGCAATAGAATCCTTCTTTGCAAGGTTTGAGGAAGCTACATGCAGAGAATTAAGGCGGATGTTATACCCTGAGGTGAAATAGAGTTGGAAGAAGTAGCATAAATTTGAAGTCTGGGAAGTACTTCCTACTTTCACCTATTCACTTGCTTTCAAAATACAAATCTCGAAATTAGGATTCTAGGGAATTATGCCAAATGAGAAAGTGGAAAGAGAGAGAGAGAGAGTTAGTTTTGTCATTTGACCCAGAAGTGAAACCATGCTAGTATAAGAAGCAAGAACCATATGGGAAGAGCCAATTCACGTGGAATTTAAATGCACAGTGAGCATTATGAGTGAGTATAGCCCAAACGAGATTTTGAACTCTGACTCAGATTAGCAGTTCCTCTTACCTTAAAGAAAAGTTGATGAGTTAATGTAAAAGCAATCACAGGGTGAAATTTCATGACTTAGGGAGAAAGAAAAAACTGTTGCTTCTCTAGTGAAACATTTTCAGTGAATCCATATTGACAAGAGCATGATTTCCCACACTATGTTCTATAAATCATGAGTTTCCCAGGATATTGTAGATGTTACTAGAATGAGTTATCTGGGGAAAATGTGTTTGAAAAACATGAAGTTAAACACTTTACTAGGTTGCTTTACTACATGACTTCTCACAGTCCTCGATAACCTGGTATTTATTATGAGCCTCTCAGAGGGGATATAATATCCTGAATATGAATATTCAGGCATATTTAACAAAAATCATTATAATGGAGCATTTCTATGGATAAATGTTATGATAAATACACTTTGGAAGATGCCAGTCTAAAAGATATAGTCCCAAGCTAGGAGTACTTCTTTCACTGCTAGCACTGTTAACTTAGTGGCTGCTTTTTCACTCATGAAAGTTCTTAGTTGGTTGAATCGCTCGGGCACTTCTTCCCACATTCCACCACCAGAACTCAGTCACCTTATCTTACTGAGACACAAAGGGGTTTGGAAAATCTGGGCTTTCTTTATGCCTAGGAATAAAATAAAACATATCCACCACTGTCTTATGCTCAGTAGTCACTTGGAAGCTTTCTATGCTCTGTGCCCAAAATTACTGGAAAAGATTCATGGCAACATATTTTATATTTTTTCAGTTTCCTTATGTTTCTTGCATATTTTGTATTGTTAATTTTGCACATTTTTTCTTTTTCCTCAACCTATCTCACTTTTCTTTTTCTTATGTCTGAGAGGGAACCGTAACCATCCTGAAAGACCCCATTAAAATGTCACTTCTACCATGATACCCTATCTGCTCATCCTATCATACTTGTTTCAACTTGTCTTCTCCCTATATTACATTTATAATATCTCTATTATACGACAAATACTAATTTAGGATTTAATGGATACTCTTAACTCTCTTAATATAAAATTTTGGGAGGCAATTGTGGCACGACATAGAGGGAAGATCAGGGTTTTCAGAATGAGACAGATCTTAGTTTACATCCTGGCTTTATCACTTACTAAATATATTACTTTGACAAGGTAACATTACCACTCTGCAGTGCTTCTTCACTGGAGAATCAGGGACTTAAAACGTTTTTTTTTTTTTTTTTTTTTTTTTTTTTTTTTTTTTTTTTTTTTTTTGAGACCGAGTCTCACTCTGTTGCCCAAGTTGTAGGGCAGTGGCACTGTCTCGACTCACTGCAACCTCTGTCCCCTGGGTTCAAGCGATTCTCCTGCCTCAGCCTCCAAAATAGCTGAATTACAGCTGCCTGCCACCACACCTGGATAATTTTTTGTATTTTTAGTAGAGTTGGGGTTTCACCACATTGGCCAGGCTGGTCTTGAACTCCTGACCTTGTGATCCACCTGCCTCGGCCTCCCAAAGGGCTGGGATTACAGGTTGAGCCACAATGCCAGGCTGACTTAAAACCATTCTAAGTCAGGTTGTTGGAAGGTTCAAATAACATAGTATACAAAGGTTCTTGGTACAATGTGCCTTCCAAAGATGAAGTCGTGTATATATGTTTATTGTTATAATTGTTTTCGTTGGTTTTGTTTTTTGTAGCCAAATTGACCCAGCCTGTAATCCTCACCCTGCCATTTATTAGTGGCCTGACAGAGAAAATCACTTTCCACTTCTGAGTCTCAGCTTTTTCATTTGTAAAAATGGGTATGACCTTCCCTTTCTGAGTGAACAGCAAGAAGAAATGTTTATCACAACATCTGACATAGAGCAGAGGGACAAGTAATTAATGAATTTATTACGAACTACTTCAATACAAGGCATAAAAACATTTATTCACTTAATGATTCTATCTAGGAAAGAAAAAAGAGTTTCCTCCACATAGCTTGCTTTTGTGCCTAAGGACCTGTAGCCAGACAGTTCTTCGTTAATTTCCCTCTTAGTCTTGAAAACTGTAATCTAAGCCAGGTTCTTCTTTTCTGATGTGAACTTGGTCACCTTTCTTCTTATACTATCCTCTTAGGCACTTGAAGACTGTTAAATCGGCCCAGCATCTTTCTCTTCTCCAGGCTGAATCCCTTTAATCTTGCATCCCAAGTTTCCATTTCCAGTTCTTTAATCATTTCTTATTGCACTGCCCTTCCATTTTTGAAGCATACAGAGGCACAGGAGGAAACAGAAAGTCCTACAGTAATATGCAGAAACAGCATGAACCTACACTACAAACTAACTGATAAAGGACAGTATTCATATATGTGTGTGTGTATATATATATATATATATATGAACAGTTAGAAGTAGTAAACTCCAGGAAATTTCTCTTTACTCCCTACTAGCAGTCCCGCTTCTACTATCATCTTCAGAGCCAATAGCAGGTGGCATTTTACAGGTATTCCTTTCTCTATGAATAACAAACGTTTAGCCATTTATGTCTGGATGTTGTATTCACTTGAATCAACATCAAATACTTACCATATGCCAGTTGTTCTATACACAACATTCCAGTTGAAGTCCTGTTTCTGCAAATGCAAAATAAGCAGTAAACAAATAATGTATAATCATATAATGGCTATGGATACCGATATTAAAGAAAACAGTCATGTAAGGGAAAAAAGCAATAAAAACCTTTGGTCTTACACAAAACATAGATCTCCCACTAACCAGCTGCGAATATTGTATGAGTGAACTCTCTTTGAGTCTCAGGTTTTATCATTTGTGGAACTTGATAGGGCCAATAGCCCTTCAGAGTTTTCTTGGAAACTAAATAAGGCAATATACAAAAAGTATTTACCTCTGTGTCTGACACCTAACACTCAAAAAACCACTTTCGTTTCCTGTCTTTGTTTGGCAAGTACAAAGAAGTATCAAGTAAAGAAATCACAGTGGCAGAAAGCCTTTTCAAATAGAGTACTCAAGTTTGTTAACAAACACTTGTTCGTAACATTTCTTCTTCCTTTATTTTAAGAATCAATTTCTATTAGTATAAGGCAAATTATCGCAGGCCTCAAACTGTAATCAACGTCTCTCTTTCACCTTCTCTTCTTTTTTTCTGCCTTTGTTTTATGCAAACCTCCTCTTCTGTTTATTCATAATAATCTGTCTCCCTCACCTGCCCTCATTTCCTCATTTTCCCTGTCTAATCTATCTCCACCACCGTGTTTCTTCTTTTTTACTTCCTGTCCTTTGAATCTGCTTTTCTCTCTCAACAACCAAGAGTGATCATGAAAGGTGGAAAAAAACACAGGAAGAGTTGATGATGATATAGGACTGTGATCAGGGACATAGCCTTTGGAATCAGAGAGTTCTGGATTTCAATCCCGATTCTCTCATTTATTAGCTAATAATATTGGAAAGGTACTTAACATTCATGGAACTGGAGGTTATTATTTTAAGTGACACAAGTCAGGCACAGAAAGACAAACTTCGCATGTTTTTCACATGTTATTTGTGGGAGCTAAAAATCAAAACAATTGAACTTGTGGAGATAGAGAGTAGAAGGATGGGTAACAGAGGCTGGGAACAGAAGTAGGTGAGAAAAAAGGAAAATGCGGTTGGTTAGTGGGTACAAAAGAAACAGACAGAATGAATAAGACCTAGCATTTGATAACACAAGAGTCCATAATAATTTAATTGTACATTTTACAATAACTAAAAGAGTAAAATTGGATTGTTTGTAACACAAAGGACAAATGCTTCAGGGGATAAATTCTCCATTTTCCATGATGTGATTATTACACATTGCATGCCTGTATCACAGTATCTCATGTACCCCATAAATATATACACTTACTATGTACCCAGAACAAATAAAAATTAAAAATTAAAAAATATATACATTACAAAACTATAGTAACCAAAACAGTATGGTACTGGCATAAAAACAGACACATATCCAAAATAAAGTAAATCACTATGTCAAAAAGATATCTGCACTTCTATATTTATTGTAGCACTCTTCACCATAGCCAAGAAATGGAATGTATGTCTTCTTTTGATAAATGTCTATTCAAATCTTTTGCCCATTTTAAAAATTAGATTATTTTATTATTTCCTATAAACTTGTATGAGCTCCTTACATATTGTGGTTATTAATCCCTTGTCATATGAGTAGTTTGCAAATATTTTCTCCCATTCTGTGGGTTGTCTTCACTTTGTTGACTGCTTCTTTTGCTGTACAGAAGAAGCCTTTTAACTTGATGTGATACCATTTGTCCATATTTGTTTTGGTTGTCTGTGCTTGTGTAGTATAACTCAGGAAATCTTTGCCAGACCAATATCCTGGAGAGTTTCCCCAGTGTTTTCTTATAGTAGTTTCAAGGTGTGAGTTCTTAAATTTAAGTCTTTAACCAATTTTGATTTGTTGTTTTTTTTTGTATATTTTGAGATATAGGTGCCAAATTTTATTTTTCTGTGTATAGATACCCAATTTTTCCAGCACCCTCTATTGAAAATATTGTCTTTTCCCCCCATGTATCTTCTTGGCACTTTTGTTGAAAATGAATTCACTAGGCCTGGCACCCTGGCTCATGCCTGCAATCCCAGCAGTCTGGTGGATGGATCTCCTGAGGTCAGGAGTTGAAGACCAGCCTGGCCAACAGAGCAAAACCCAGTCTCTACCAAAAATACAAAAATTAGCCGGATGTGGTGGTACCCACCTGCAGTCCCAGCTACTCGGGAGGCTGAGACAGGAGAATTGCTTGAACCCAGGAGGTGGACGTTGCAGTGAGCCAAGATCACACCACTGCACTCCAGCATGGGTGACAGAGTGAGACTTCATCCCCAGAAAGAAAAAAAGAAAAGAAAAGAGAGGGAGAGAGATAGAAAGAAAGAGAGAGAGAGAGACAGAGTGAAGGGAGAAAGAAGAAAGAAAGAAAGAAAGAAAAAGAAGAAAGAAAGAAAGAAAGAAGAGAAGAAAGAAAGAAGAAAGAAAGAGAAAGAAAGAAGAAGAAAGGAGAAGAGGAGAAGGGGAATAGGAAGGAGGAAGGGAGGAGGAGAAGGGAAGGGAAGGGAGGGATAGGTGAAGGGGGGAAGGGAGGGAAGGCAGGGGAAGGAATTGCAAAGGAAAGAGAGGGAAGATGAGAGCGACGAGGACGAAGAGACGCAAAAAAGAAATAGAGCAAAGCATACGTCAACACGACGAAAAAGAAAGAAAAGACCACTAATAAGAAAGAAAGAAAGAAAGAAAGAAAGCAGAACAAAGACCGAGACAGAGCGAGCCCTAACGACCGCCACGAACTCACTCGCCATCAACGACAGAATACCGCACTCACGCCGCGCCCGAATCCTCCCCGCCCTCCCGCACTCCCGCGCCCTACCACTCCGACCCGCCGCCCCCCCGCAAACCTCCGTTCCCTGCAGGTGCATGGACTTGTTTCTGGGCTCTATTCTGTTCCATTGGTCGGTATGTCTGTTGTTATGCCAATATCATGCTGTTTTGGGTTTTGGTTATAGCTCTGTAGTATAATTTGAATTCAGGTAATATGATTCCTCCATTTTTTTGTTTTTGTTTTTGTTGCTGTTGTTTTTTGTTTGTTTGTTTTTGCTCTGGATAGCTTTGCTGTTCTGGGTCTTTTGTGGTTTCATATAAATTTGAGGATTATTTTTCCGTTTCTGTTAAGAGTGCCATTGCTATTTTGACAGAGATTGAATTGATTCTGTAGATTGCTTTAGGTAGTTTGGACAGCTTAACTATGTTGATTCTTCTAATCCATTAATGTAGAATATCTTTCAATTTTTTGGCCTCCTTTATCATTTCATCAGTGTTTTATGGTTTTCATTATAGAGATGTTTCACTTATTTGGTTAATTTCTGAGTATTTGATTTTACTTCTGGCTATTGTAAATTTGATTACTTTTTTGTTTCTTTTTCAGATTGCTCACTGTTGGCATATAGAAATGCTACTAATTTTTGTATGTAGATATTGTATACTGCAACTTCATTGAGTTTGCTTTCCAGTTCTAATATTTTTGGGTGTAGTCTTTAGGTTTTTCCAAATATAAGATCATATTATCTGTAAACAAGGATAGTTTGACTTCTTCCTTTGCAATTGGGATGTCCTTCATGTCTTTTTCTTGTCTGATTACTTTAATAAGACTACAGTAATTTTGTTGAATAACCAGGTGAAAGTGGGCAACCCTGTTGTGTTCCACATCTTAGAGAAAAGACTTTCAAGTTTTCCCCACTCAGTATGATACTAGCTGTCTTTGTCATATATGACTTTTATTAGATTGAGGTATGTTCCTTTTATACTCAAGTTTTTTAGGGTTTTTATCATGAAGGAATATTAAACTTTATCAAATACTTTTTCAGCAGCAATTGAAATGATCATTTTTTTTTTGTCCTTCAGTTTGTTAATATGATGTAATGTACTGATTGATTTGCAAATGTTGAACCATGCTTGCATACCTAGGGTAAACCCCACTTGACCATGGTGAATGGTCTTTTTAATGGTGTTGTTGAATTCAGTTTGCTAGTATTTTGTTGGAGATTTTTACATCAATATTCCTCAGAGATAGTGGCCTGTACTTTCCTTTTTTTGATATGTCTTTTTCTGATTTTGATATCAGGGTAATACTGGCTTTGTAGAATTGGTTCATAAGTTTTCTCTCCCGTTTTCAAAGTATTTTGAGGAGAATTGATATTAGTTCTTTTTTAAATGTTTGGTAGAATTCAACAGTGAAGTCATCAGGTCCTGGCCTTTCCTTTACTGGGAGAAACTTTATTATGGCTTTGATCTCATTACTCGTTACTGGTCTTTTCAGGTTTTCAATTTCTTCATGGTTCAGTCTTGGTAGGTTGTATGTGTCTAGAAATTTATATATTTCCTCTAGATTTTCAAATTTATTGAAATATCTTTGCTTATAGTAGCCACTAATGATCCTCTGAATTTCTGCAGTATCAGTTGTAATGTCTCCTTTTAAATCTCTAATTTTACTTATTTGAGGGTTATCTCTGATTTTCTTAGTACAGCTAAAGATTTGTCAATTTTACTTATCTTTTCATTTTATTGAACTTCTATATTGTTTTCTTCATTTATTTCATTTATTTCTGTTCTGATCTTTTTTTATTTTTTTCTTCTAATTTTGGGTTTGGTTTGCTCTTGCTTTTCTAGTTCTTTAAGGTACATCATTAGGTTATTTATTTGAAGTTTTATTTTTTGACATGGGCACTTACAACTCTAAACTTCCCTCTTTTTACTGCTTTTGCTGCATCTCATGGGTTTTGGTATGTTGTGTTTCCATCAGCATTTGTTTCAAGAAATTTTTCATTTTCCTTCTTGACACACATTATTCAGGAGCATATTGTTTAATTTCATGCATTTATATAATTTCTAAAATTTATCTTGTTATTAATTTTTAATTTTACTCCAGATAAGATGTTTGATATTATTTCATTTATTTTGCATGTTTTAAGACTTGTTTTTTGATCCAGCATATAATTTATCCTTGAGAGTGTTCCATGTACTGAGAAGAATGTGTATTCTATAGCCATTGGATAAAATGCTCTATAAATATTTATTAGGTCCATTTGGTCCGTAGTGCATATTAAGTCTGCTTCTTTGTTGATTTTCTATCTGGAACATCTGTCCAGTGCTGAAAGTGGGGTGCTGAAGTATCTAGTTATTGTTATTTATTTCTTTCTTTAGCTTTAATAGTATTTGATCCATACATCCAGTTGCTCCAGCATTGGGTGCATATATATTTACAATTATTATAATCTATTGCTGAATTGATCCCTTTATCATTATATAATGATCTTCCTTGTATCTTCTTACCATTTTTGTCTTTAAATATAGTTTGTCTAAGTATAACTACTCCTGCTCCTTTTAGGTTTTCATTGGCATGGAATGTCTTTTTCAATTCCTTTGTTTTTACTCTAAGCATATTTTTATAGGTGAAATACATCTCTTGTAGGCAAAAGCTCACTGGGTCTTGCTTTTTAATCTATTTGGCCACTCTGTATCTTTAGATTGAAGAGTTTTGTCCCCTACATTCAATGTTATTATTGGTAAGTACGGACTTGGTTATGCCGTTTTGTCATTTGTTTTCTGGTTGCTTTGTGGTCTTCTCTTTTTCTTTCATTCCTTCCTCTCTTCCTTTTAGTGAAGGTAATTTTCTCTGATCATATGATTTAATTTCTTCCTTTTCATTTTCATGTATCTATTGTATGTTTTTCAATTTGAGGTTACCATGAGGCTTAAAATTCTGTATCTTATAACATATTATTTTAAATTGATAACAACACTGATTGTATAAACAAACAAAGCAACAAGCAAGCAAAAAGAAAACTAATAAAAACTCTGCCCTCTACCTTCATACCCCTGCTTTTTAACTTTTTGTTGTTTCTCTTTATGTCTTATTTTACCATGTCTTGAAAAGTTGCAGGTATATTATTTTTTATTAGTTCATATTTTAGCCTTTCTATGTAAGATAAGAGTAGTTTACACATCAAATTACAAGTTTTAATAATCTGTGTTTTTCTGTGTGCTATTACCAGTGAGTTTTGTACCTTCAGATGATTTTTTATTGCCCATGAACATACTTTTTTTCCATATTGAAGAACTCCTTTTAGCATTTCTTGTAGGACATATTTGGTGTTGATGAAATCCCTCAACTTTTATTAGTCTGTCAAGATTGTTCTTTCTCCTTCATGTTTGAAGGCTATACCACCGGATATACTATTCTAAGGTAAAAAAAAAACTTTTTTCTTAAGCACTTTAAATATTCCATTCTTTCCTGGCCTGTAAGATTTCTACTGATAAGTCTGCTGCCAGATTATTGGAGCTCCATTATATGTAATTTATTTTTTTCTTCTGCTGCTTTTACAATCCTTTCTTTATATTTGACCTTTAGGAGAATGATCATTAAATGCTTTGAAGTAGTCTTCTTTGGGTTAAATCTGCTTTATATTCTATAACCTCTTCTGCTTGAATGTTGATATCTTTCTCTAGGTTTGGAAAGTTCTCTGATATTATCCTTTTGACAAACTTTCTAAACCTATCTCTTTTTCTATCTCCTGTTTAAGGCTAATAACTCAGATTTGCCCCTTTAAGGCTGTTTTCTAGATTTTGTAGGTGTGCTTCTTTTTTAAAAAAAATCTTTTTTTTTTTTTTTTTTTTGCCTCCTCTGACCTTGCATTTTCAAATAGTCTGTCTTCAAGCTCACTAATTCTTTCTTCTGCTTGATCTATTTTGCTATTAAGACATTGATGCATTCTTCAGTAGGTCAACTGTGTTTTTCAACTCTAGAATTTCTGTTTGAGTCTTTTTACTTATTTCAATCTTTTTGGTGAATTTATTTGATAGAATGCTGGATTCTTTTTCTGTGTTATTTTGAATTTCTTTAGTTTCCTCAGCACAACTATTTTGAAGTAATTGTCTGAAATGACACATATCTGTGTGTCTCTGGAATTGGTCTCTAGTGACTTATTTCGTTCATTTGGTGAGGTCATGTTTTCCTGGATGTTCTTGATGCTTATAGATGTTTGTCAGTGTCTGGGCATTGAAGAGTTAGGGATTTATTGTGATTTTCACAGTCTGAGCTTGTTTGTGCCCATCCTTCTTGGGAAAGGTTTCCAAGTATTCGAAGGGACTTGGGCCCCATGCCCAATAAAGCTGGTATTTCTCTTGTTGTTGATTTCTAGTCTCATTCCAGAGAAGATGGAATTCCAGAGAAGATGTTTTTTGTAGACTCATAGAGGTACCACCTTGACTGTCTTGGATAAGATCTGGCAGAATTCTTTAGATTACCAGGCAGATACTCTTGCTATTTTATTCTACTTTCTCCCCCAAAATAGAGTCTGTCTCTCTCTGTTTTGAACCACCTAGAACTGGGGAAGGGTATAAAAGCACCCCTGGAGAGGGGGGACACAACAACCACCTAGAACTGGGGAGGGGGACATAAGGCCATCCCAACTGGTTCATATCTGAAGTGAGCACAGCACTGGGTCCCACCCAAGACCTGCTATAACCACTACCTGACTACCATCTATGTCCACTCATGGCCCTAGGGCTCTGTGATCAGCAAGTGGCAAAGCCAGCCTGGTTTGTTTCCCTCCCTTCAGGAAAGTGAGTTCTCCCAGGTCCTGGGTGGGCCCAGAGATGCTGTCTAGAAGGCAGGGGTTAGAGTAAAATCCTTAGTAATTTACTTGATGTTTTATTCTAGTGCAGCTAAGCTGGCACTCAAACAAGACTACAAAATACTTCTTGCTCTTTCCTCGCATTTCCACAGGCATAAGAGCCTCTTTCTGTAGCCACCACCACCAGCAGCCCACAGGGGATTTGCCAGGCCACTCTATGTGATGTGTCACATCAATTCTATCACATCACACATGAACTGATGTTCACACAGACCCCAAGGGCTCTTCAGTCAGCTTGTGGTGAATGGTGCCATACTTGGAACTCACCCTTCAGGGCAATAGGCTCATCTCTGGCCCAGGGCAGGTCCAGAACTGCCATCCAAGAGCCTAGACCTTGGCACAGGGACCCCAAGAGCCTGCTTGGTGCTCCACCCTACTGTGGCTGAGATTTGCATAAGATGCAAGACAAAGTCCCCTTTAATTTTCATCTGTTTTTCAAACAGAAGGAGTTTTTCATGATAGCCACCATAGCTGGAAATGTGCTGGGACCCACCTGAAGCCAGCATATCTGAGCCCAAGGCCCATGGCATACTACGGGGATTTTGTTGTTGGTTATTCCGGGTCCAAGGGTTCTTTAGTTAGTGGGTAATGAATCTTGTCAGGACTGGTTCCTTCCCTTCAAGGCAGTGGGTTCCCTTTTGGTCCAAGTTGTGTCTAGAAGTGTTATCCATGACCTAGGGCTTGGAATGGGGGCATCTTGACTCTGCCTGGTACCCTATCCTACTGTGGCTGAGCTGGAATCAAAGGTGCAACACAAACTTCTCTTTATTCTTTGCTTGCCTCTCCTCAGGCAGAAGAAAGGAGTCACTTTTGTTTTTGTGCGCTCCTCTGGCTGGGGTTGGGGAAGAAGTGGTGCAAGCATTCCCTTACACACCCCATCTGATTTCTCCCTAGGTCACATGCCACCCTAGTTCACTAGCTCTAAGCCTAACCTAGAACTAGGAGTTGCCTAGGAATTGGAGTCCTTGTGTCCTAGATTGCCTTTCAAGTTTATCTAGAACTCCAGAGCACTTTGGCTCACAGTGGTGAGGCCTGCCAAGAAACCCAAGTTCCAACTGAATGATGGGTAGTTCCTCTCTGGCTAGATCTGGTCCAAATTCTCCCTGTGTGTGTGGGCATCGACTGAACACAGCATGGCTTTGCTCTCCACTATGACAGGACAGCATTGAATCCAACGTAAAGTCCGCCAGTCACTGTGCTTGTCCTCCCCCAAGCACAGAGATTCTCTCTCCATGCTGCTGGGGGATGGGGGAGGGATGGTATCCGTGGTTCAATACTGTCTTTCCTACCCTATTCAGTGCCTCTTTCACCACATGAAGTTAAAACCAAGTACTTTGATTGTTCACTTGATTTTTGGTTCTTGTGATAGTGCTTTTTTTGTGTTTAGTTACTTGCAAGAATTTGGTATTCCTTCAGGGAAAGGAATGGTGCAGGCTTCTATTTGGCCATCTTGCTCCACCCTCTGGTAGCATATTCTGAAGTTAGATTTTGTGATGTCTCCAGCTTGGTTCCTTTTGCTCAGGATTCCTTTAGCTATTAAGGGTCTTTTGTGATTCCATATGAATTTAAATTTTTTTTTCAATTTCTGTAAAGATTGTCATAGGTAATTTGATAGGGTTTGCATTGAATCTGTAAATCACTTTGGGGAGTATGGACATTTTAACAATATTATTTCTTCCGACTAATGAATATGAGATATGTTTCCATCTATTGTGTATCCTCTTCAGTTTTTTAAAGTGATGTTTTATAGTTTTTGTTGTGAATACTTTTCACCTCTGGCTACATTTATTCTTGGGTATTTTATTTTTTTCTAGCTATTATAAATGGAATTGCATTCTTGATTTCTTTTTCATATTATTCACTGTCACTGTGTAGACATTCTACTAATTTTATATGTTAATTTTGTGTCTTAAAAGTGTATTGAATTCATTTATCAGCTCTGAAAGTTCTTATTGTGGTGAGGTCATGTTTTTTTAAATATAAGATTTTCTAAATATAAGATCTTGTAATCAAAAAATAACAATTTTATATCCTCCTTTCTAAATAGGATGTCCTTTATTTCTCTGTCTTACCTAATTGCTCTGGCTAGTACTTCCAGTATTATGTGGCATATGAGTGGTGAAAGTGGGCATCCTTGTCTTGTTATAGATCTTACAGGAATGGCTTTCAATTTCTCCTCATTCAGTATGATGATGTTAGCTGTGGGTTTGTCATATATGACCTTTATATTAAGGTATTTTTCTTCTGTATTCAGTGTGTTGAAAGATTTTATCATGAAAGGATGTTGAATTTTATTAAATGCTTTAACTTTTTAAGCTTCTGTTCCTTCATCAGCAAAATCAGCACAATAATAGTTCTTTCCTCCTAGGGGTTTTTTTAAATTAACATTAAATAAAATTATGCATGTCACACATTTAACTCTTAGTAGACTTGGAATAAAGAGTATTATTTTCTGTATTATATATTCAATTAAGAGACAATCTGTTAAGTCTTGAGTGTTATGGTTGGGTACCATGGAGAAGACAATAAAATCAGGATCTCACTCCTCAAAGAGTTAACAGCCCTTTGGAGAAGCAAACATGCCTATGTAAAAACCTAACAGTCATAAAAACCAAACAGCACAATTTTCTGTCAAGTGAATGTGTTAGATGAAAGATCACAAATGAGATTTTGTTTTAAAAACTAACTCTAATATATTGGCCTTGGCTGCTTGGAAAGGCATGCTAGGAAGAATTCTGAGAATAATAACAGAATGAGTAGAAAATAAAATGTCATAACTGATTAACAAGGTCTGCCAAAAAACCAGAGGAGAGACTGTCCATCAGAGAGTATTTTAGGTAGCATGTTGGAACAAAGAATTAAACGCATTTTTTAGTATCTTTATGAAAACTATATTTTACTAATGTTATTCACTATGTGGCATGGATATTGTTGTTCTCATTACAACTGAAACTGAAACTCAGAGAAGTTAAATAATATGTCCAGCTCACACAGCTAGGAAAATGGTGTGGAATGAATCTGAAACCAATATGGATCTAAACACTCATAATCATCATAGTTCTGCGTTGTTTGACAAGAGCAATATAGCAGAGACTGAGTAAATCCTAGTCTTTTTCAATTTTTGTTTAGTGTTTATTTTATATCTACAAAAACTTCATCCAGAAAACTCTGCCTATAGACTAGCTCCTGGTATACAGTAACTACTTAATGTTGAATCAAGTGTAACATCTGAACTTAAACAGCTAAACGTTCTTTATGCATAGAGGAAAAGACACCTGTAAAATGTCACCTTCTATTGCATTTTATCAGTGACTTTCATTTTTCTAGGTGCACAGTGAGCCTATATTTTTTAACTTTTATTAAAGTTAGGTTGGAGTCATGTAACTAGTACTGTATCACAGCATATGGGGAGAACGTACATGTCACTCTCAGTTGCGGCCTCTGCAATCTTTCATGAGATTCTTTGCCCATGCATTATATTCTTTCCCAAGGCCTGATGTAGGGGATCTAGCAGAGACCATCAAGAAGACCCAAGGCAACGGTGGAACCCTAAATGGTCTAAAGATTTGAAACCTGTCATACTTCTTGGAGAGGAGCCATCTCTGAGAAAAGTCTAGTGCTTGTTAGTCTTCAAAATAAGAAAAATAAAAGTGTTTTTCATGCAATGGCATTGAGAGTTTCGTATTTTAGAACAGACAGCATTACTTATCTTGACTGATAGAGATTATCAAGAGGTAGTTAGTGAAGATGTGAGATTTCCATAGGGCCGGGAGGATATAGAGGTGTGCCTGCTAGAGAGAGGACTCATTTCCTGAGAAGCACATGTTGTGCAAAGTATTCAGGGAATTGGGGTTGGAAATGTAGATAGTGGCTCAGATTGGAGCTCCAGTTAGACAGTAAGAAGTTGGTGTTCCGGTTATCCATTATTGTATAACAAACTACCCAAAGTATACTGACATAAAACATTAATCCTTCTATTCTATTCTATTCTATTCTATTCTATTCTATTCTATTCTATTCTATTCTATTCTATTCTATTCTATTTTCATGTTCCAGGAATTTGGGCAGGACTCAATTGGTTGAATCTTCTCTTCCATGTGGCATCAACAAAGGTCACTTGGCTGTAATTGGTTGTCAGATGGGCTGTTACAGAAGATCCAAGATGGCTTTACTCCTATGTCAATTATTAAGTGTGGGCTCAGCTGGGGCTGTCAGTTGGTGTGCAGATACACGTTTCTAAGGTCAGAACTGCAATAGGCAAGGTGGAAATCGGCAGTTCATTTACAGGCTAGTACTGGAACTAGGGTTGCATCACTTCTTCCATTTTCTGTTTCAGCAAGTCATTAATGCTACAAGATTTTACCTCTTAATGGTATCAGACTCCCACCTCTCAATGAAACAAGTAGCACAAACGTGCATCCATCTTTAATGCCCTCTTTCTGGGATTTATGGAATCAGGTTTTTAAAGGAAGGGACCTGGCAGTACGCATCTCTGCTTTCCCAGGACAAACCACTTACCCTACTGCCTGTGGTTCGATCAGCAAGTTACCACAAGCTTGTAGAATCACAATCACACTCTAAGCATACATCAAAAGAGATGTAAAAGGCAACTGAGTTTTACAGAATACCAACTAATGCTTCAAATGTTTAACCTTACTGTATTTCCAAAGTGATTCTATTTAGTTGTGTAGGTTTTATTCTTCCTTCATATTACTGAAAAGACAACCAAGATTCGGTGAAAGAAAAAAAAAATCCTAAGTTCAATCATGGCCAAAGTCGTAGTCTTTCCACCACAGTATGCTCCCTTCCACATGTGCGGCTTAAATGCCCCCTGTTCAGAATGTGGACTTGGTGATCAGGTTCTTCAATTTCACCCTGGCCCCTATCCACTGCCAGTACTGGATCAAAGTCTCTAGTTCTTCTGTGACCATTTATCTTATCAGAACCAGAGGGGACTCAAGTCTCTGTCTTTCCCACCATGGGATTGTGAGGGATTGATAATAAGAATGAACCCTAAACTCCTTGCAAATATAAATGCTAAATAATAATAAGATGAAAAATGAGGGCAATAATATTGCTTTGCATGATGTTTAAGAGCCAGGGATGAAAGGCATTGTAAGAACTGCTATTAACTCTGAATATTCAAGTCCCTCTTCTTCCTTTTCTGTTTTATCCTGTTTCTGAAATGCTTGATTAAGGCTCTTTAACAGTTTGTTTTACTTTGTCTTATTTTTTTCTTACTTTGAGAAATACTTCACTATATCACTGGAGACAATTTAGCCTTTTGTTCCATTTGAAGAAAGAAAGCAATGCAGGCTTACTTCAAAGAGGAACTGATCAAAACCCATTGGGGATCTGGTAATAAAGAAACTTTGCTTTGTTTTCAAGCAGGGATATGAAATTATGCTATAAATTGTACAAGGCATCAGGAGGTGGGAGGGAGGTGAGGAGCAAGAGATGAATGCAAGTCAAAAATATTGGTCCCATGACCAGTGTTTCAGGCTACAACTCAGAGATTCACGGAACCAGTTGGTTTTAGAATAGAGGAAAACTTACAGATGCTTTAATCCAACCATCTACTCTACCCAGGCATCATTTCTGTGATGGCTATTAAATAATCCCTGAGACCTGCAGCTCACTCATGATCACCAGCCTATATTTATTTAGGGCAGCTCAAAGTGAAATTTCCTGTCTTAATCTGAAATTATATTTTACTTTTTTAAAAAAAAAAAACTACAATTCCTGGCTCTGTCTTCCATGGGTTTCACAGAGCAAATTCTCTTCCTTTTTTGGGGAAATTGAAGAGTTCGAGTTGTTTTAGCATGTGCTAACACCCACAACTCCTTCAGCTGTTCCTGGAATGATTTTTGATAAGATTAATTCAGTCTCCTGGGAGTCTATAAGAGGACTGGAGAAAGTAATTAGAGAAAAGTATGGGTAGAAAAAAATTTGATTTTCTGACCAAAGCTGATAAACAGCTTAGTAGGTGGAGAATAGCTAAGAGGTTGGAGAATGGTTTCCAAGCAGCAGACCTGACCTCTTCCCAGGAGGGAAGAGAGAAGAGGGCAGGCACAGGGACCTTGCGGGAAGGCTCTCTAAGATTGTTACCCAGATCATGTAGGCTGGAGGTCACTCTGCCTGAGTACCGAGGGGTGATTAATGCTGCTTTACAGGAGAAAGAAGGAGGTGATCACCTTAATTATGTGGGTGGAAACAGATTAGTGCAATAATAGAGAGGGAGGGAACAGGTTAGAATTGCATCTCGTTAAGAAGTTCAGATAAAGGGATGAAGAAAAGGAAGTAGGAAAATGTTAAGGGAGAGCAAGGGAGAGCAAAGGCAGAAAAGAGCTTTATGTGAAACCTGGAAATTAAATTCATTATTCAAAAACATGGATGCATGTGTTCTGTGACAGTTTCCAGGGAAATCTTCCCTCTACTCTCTGTTCTTTCTTTATTGGATGTAATTTAACTAGGTTTATGTGGGTTATCATACATATTATACATATATATGTGTGTGTGTGTGTGTGTGTATGTAATCTACATACCAATTCTGCTTTTCTTTCACAACTATCTAATTTAGCTACTAGTCTTCAAGTATCCAAGAAAAGTATGCAGCATACTAGGTAATAGATTCTTCCAGGGGTATGATGGCAAATGTTTAACATCTGACTGCAGCGGAGAAAAAAGGCACTGACTTAAGCCTGAGTCACTGGCCAAATTCTGTGGTATAAATACTCCTACCATGGCTCATTACAATCTACCAACAAGACAGCACTGAACACAGGAGTCAGAAGACATGCACAATAGCGCATGATTATGTAGTACTTGCACATAAAGATAAAAATAGACATAAATAACATCAAACATCAAGAACATAGATGATGGCAAAATGTGGAAAATAATGAGCAAGTAATGAGTTTTAAGGATTTATTAACTTTGTTTTTAATATAATTGATTTAATTGTAAGTTTATATAAGTTAATTTTTACTAAGGATTCAGATTAACAACTGGCTTGCAAAATTCCTGAAAATGTATAAATCTGCTTGTGAACCAGTACAGGCTATCTCTGATATACTACTGGACCCTTCTCTGTTTTTAGTGTTTTATATTTTGGCTAAGTTTGGGGTGAAAAATAAGGTTGGCATGGTCTAGATAAACTTGCCATTGGGAAGACTGAAAAGATAAATGAAGAGTATCCATTTATTTTAACTCAGCAGCAATAGTATCTATGTGTTACATAATAATGTGTTTATATAATAAACCAATGTACATATTACATTAGCATATATTGGTACATATAGTGTATATATTAGCATTTATATATTACAGTAGGTAGCTAGTCTGCCATGAGCAGGGCAGAAGAGGGCTCCCCCAGTGACACCAGGAATATGAGCCAACTATCAGGTGATGGTAAGGTGGTTGTTACACTGTTTATCTAAAATAATAATTGGTCCCAGCAAGTCCCCATGAAAGACAGTCTCCCAATAGACAGAAAAATCTTGAAATTGGTGATCAGTAGCTTCCTGATAAGATCCCAGGAGTCTGACAAGTAGGCTCAAGCATGTGCATTAAGAGGCAAAATGGTGGCGTTTAACTGACATATGAGCTTTCAGGGACATTCAGCTGGTAAGGGAGAATGCCTCAAGTGAGCTTGCATACAACTCCAGTGAACACACTGAGCACGCGGCCCCTCCCAAGTGCTGGCAGGCCACTGTGCAGGCAGACAGCCCGCACCAAGGGAAGAATCAGGGGAGAAGTAACGGTAATGCAAGACACCAGAAGAATGCCAACATAGAAAACCCCAAGTCAAAGGTCAAATGAGGCACTTGTCTTTCAAGTCCACCACCTTGTCCTCTTCCAAGTGGACTTTCCTTCCTTTTGTTCCTGCTTTAAAGCTTTTTAATAAAAATTCATTTCTGCGCTAAAACTTCACTCAGTCTCTCCTTCTGCCTTATGCCTCCTAGGTTGAATTATTTCTTCTGAGGAGGTAGAATTGAGGTTGCTGCAGACTCATACGAATTTGAGACCACTAACATATATTACTAATATATATATACTGTACTAGTATTTGTACATATTAATAATATAGATACAAATGTATATTAGTGTATGCACTAATATATCTGATAGTCTTAGATATATAAGTATATATGTATATATGTATTAGTCTATATATGTATAGACTAATCGTAACTCATTCTTTTATATCCATAAAATGAATCCTCTAAAGCTGAGCCCTCAAGCGCACTTAAGTTAAAGCATTTCTTTGTGTATTTCAGGATCAATTCTTCTTCTTATTATTATTTTGTGTAAACTTAGCTATATGATTCAGACCAAGAGTGTTTCTGAAGCTCCAATAAGAGAAATACTCCATAAACTCCACAGAAGATGAGACATTTGACAGCCTTGAATTACGTTTGTAGAGACAGAGAAGAAAAGGTAGAGTCAAAAACAGAGACTTTGGTAACAATACATATATGTGTTGCCTCTGATAATTTGTAGAATCAGTGGAATATTAAGACTTGTAGAAAAGTTTAAGCTTCAAACTTACAGTTAGTAATTTTGGCCTGTTTTAAGGATAATTTGTAATCACTTGGACAGGAAATTTCTATTATAAAAAAGAAATAAACACTTGAGATATTTAAGTTTTTCAATCAAATTAATTAACCATGTCAACAGAATCATATGACTATTAACTACCTAAGAGAACAGTAACCTCAAGAACACTTCAAGAAATTTAGATAAACCCATTTTCATGCTGACCATTTCTAGGCTAATTGTAAAATATTCTTATCTAATCAGTGAAGACTTAATGACTTCTCCTAGGCAACAGTTAGTTAACCTATGTATAGATTATACATAAATTTGATATTAACTAAGAGTTTCTAGAGAATCATTTTGATGTTCATTGATTTGGCAATTTTGCTGCAATTGTAAGGCGGTACATGTGTGCCTATGTGTCTAAAAGATAAACAGAGTGAGATTAAATACATCTTCTATATACATGTATATATGGATTTAGTTCTAAAATAGAAACCAACTTTTACATTTATAAAACACATGCACACATATGTTTATTGTGGCACTATTCACAATAGCAAAGACTTGGAACCAACCCAAATGTCCATTAATGACACACTGGATTAAGAAAATGTGGCACATATACACCATGGAATACTATGCAGCTGTAAAAAAGGATGAGTTCATGCCCTTTGTAGGGACATGGATGCAGCTGGAAACCATAATTATCAGCAAACTATCACAAGAACAGAAAACCAAACACCACATGTTCTCACTCATAGGTGGGAATTGAACAGTGCGAACACTTGGACACAGGAAAGGGAACATCACACACCAGGGCCTATCGTGGGGTGGGGGAAGGGGGAGGGATAGCATTAGGAGATATACCTAATGTAAATGATGAGTTAATGGGTGCAGCACACCAACATGGCACATGTATACATATGCAACAAATCTGCATGTTATGCACATGTACCCTAGAACTTAAAGTATTATAATAATAATAATAATAATAATAATAATAATAATAATAAAACACATGAACACAATCTCACTTTACCTTTTTAACACTTTATATATTAGCTTTGGCACTGTTTAAGTCATGGGCAATTTAGACATCTATACATTAGTGTGTGTACCTTTATCTACATTATGGATACTCCTACATCTATAATGATAAAACTAACATTTATTGTTACTTATTCTGTGCTACGCTTTTCTGAGCACTTTACATAAATTATCACCTTTATTGGTAATAATTGCTACATGAAAAAGTTATAATTGTTATCCTTATTTTACCCATATGAAAATTGAGTCACAGAGGTTAAGTGACTTGCCAAAAGCCACACAGCTGTTGGCAAATCCATGTAATGTTTCTCTACAATTCAGGTTATTTACTGGGACATAATCTGAGCTTCTTCAACTGTGATATTATCATTACCATAATACTTGGTAACAAAAATTACTCCATTTGTTCACTTGAATTCAAAGCCCCATTAACTGCTGGAAGTTAGAAAAGTGGGCTGCACAATTAGAACGCGTCTTTCTCTTAAATGCTTATGTCACTTTAGTGTTGCCTTCTCTAAAAAACTTCCATGAATACCTGCCTTGGCCTATTGTTATCACTCCCATACTTTTAAAATCTCATTGTCAAATTCTCCCTCTCCAGTTTCTTCTATTCACTTTGCAAATGATCCCAGACTTAATCTCAATGATGACTGTTTCTATTTATATATTGCATTTATTTCTATTTGCTTCTTTTCAATTTTAGCATTTTACTTATCGACTACAAGTCTATCCCAGGCATTTAACATTTTTTAAACCTTGCTGAAAATTCACATTCCTTTAACTTTACCTGTTTCGCTTGGGAATTACATTGCATCATAAGCTCTTTATTCATTGGTGAGTACATTTTTGCCAACACAAATTTAATTCCAACTATGTGCCAAACAGAATTTAGAACACCTGGGATACGGGGATTAAAAATAAAAATAGATCATCCCTAGCCTCAAGGAATGAGTCTCCAACTTCACTGCATATTAGAATCACTGGGATGTGATTCATATTAGAATCGCTGGGATGTAAATATATATATTATATATATATATATATATATATATGATGTGTATAAATATATATATGATGTGTATATATATGATGTGTATATATATATACACACACATTTATATTTATTCTTGGGAATATATATAAATTCTTAAAGCACAGGCTACACTCCACACCAATTAAATCGGAAGCTCTGAGTATGAAAATCCCAGGCCATAGTTTTGTTTTTTGTTTTTTGTTTGTTTTGTGTTGTTTTAACTTCTCAGGTGATTCCAATGTGCAGCCAAGTTGGAGAACTACTCTATTACGGGACACAAACATATCTAGAAATTATTAATAATAGAAATGTGCGCAAAATACAGAGGTAGCAGAGGCAAAATAATGATGTACTCTGCTTTTGGAAAGGGTCTCAGAGGATTTCTTTGGAGAGAAGCTAGGTTTTATTTAATGAAGAAGAAAGGGTGAACATTTCAAGAACCCTAAGCATATCCATGTTGCCTGAACATGAAGTAGTAAACAGAAAGTGTCAAGAGAGGAGATTTAAAAAGTAGTCAAGAAGAAAGATCATGAAAACCAATCTATGCTTTTTTAAGGAGCTTGTACTTGTATTCTGGCTATTAGGTTAAACTTTAAATAATATACAAATAATATACAAAAAGACCCCACCATACTTACCTAACTTTTAGTGGAAGTAATTAATGGACAGAAAGAGACTAGCAAAGAAATGGGAGACCAGTTAGGAAGTGTTTCAGTATTCCACCAAGAGAGGAAGGTGGTCTAGATGAAGATAGTGGTAGTGAAGGTAAAAAAATGAAAGGATTCATGATTCATTTTGGAAAAGATTCTACACTTAAAGGTGGATTTATAAGGGATTGGTTATTAGTGATGAGAGAGGGAGAAAAAAAGAACAGAAAGACAGAGATAGAGAGGGGGAGAGAGACGCAGAAGATAATTAGAATCACAGGAGATTTTATTTTTTTGGCTTGAGAACCCAGCTCTATATTGAACTCATTTTTCCAAAGAAGATGGCTGAGGGAAAAAAAAAAACAAACAAACAAACAAACAAAACAATTTTGGAGAAAACTTATTCAGTTTCCCCCAAACATTTGGATAAGTTCAGTTTTATCCACTTTAACCTTGAGATGCTTATGGAAATGGAAGACAGAGAGTGTGTCTAAAGCAGAGAGAGTCATTGATTGTGTTAAAAGATCCTGAGGATGGTAAGAACAATATATATCAGATGACTGGTGATTTTGATGACAAATATTCTAGCATGGTAGTGATACAAATCTAAATGGAGGGGGTTGAAGAACGAATGAAAGATGAGGAAGTTGAACTAGCAAGTTAACAATGTTGAGGGGGGGAAGACATATGACAATAACTAGAGGGAAAAGTGAGGTCAGAATAAAGTTCCTTTGATCTAATGGACAGTACCATATGTTATGTATGCTCATGAGACTAATTCAGCAGAAAGGGAGAGACTGATGATGCAGAAGAGAGCAAAGAAGGAATATATGTAAAGAAAAAGCCCTTGAAAAGATGAAAATGATTAAGATCCAAAGTTCATATACAGGGACTGACTTTAGATAAAAGAATACGGATAAAGAAGCAGGTGGATCTGTGGATTTGTGAATAAAAAATGAAGAGGCTCCAAACAGATGGCTTCTATTTTTTAAATGAAGGGCTGTCCTGTATAGTAACTCCTTTTCCAGTCTCCTTTGATACTTTTAAGTAGTATACTGGCTACTTGCCTCGTTGAAACTTTCAGAAAAGAAGACCTAGGAAATTAGCAACAGACATGGGGGAGAATCACAATGACAATCTATATTATCACTTAGCACCACTACTTCCATTGTTTTTATTATTACTATTATTATTATTATTATTATTATTATTATTATTATTATTATTTGAGATGGAGTCTTGCTCTGTCACCCAGGCTGGAGTGCAGTGGTGCGGTGTCGGCTCACTGCAACCTCCGCCTGCCGGGTTCAAGCGGTTCTTCCGCCTCAGCCTCCCAAGTTGCTGGGACTACAGGCACACGCCACCATGTCCAGCTAATTTTTATATATTTAGTAGCAACGTGGTTTCATCATATTGGTCAGGCTGGTCTCGCACTCCCAACCTTGTGATCTGCCCGCCTCGGCCTCCCAAAGTGCTGGGATTACAGGCATGAGCCACCAGGCCCAGCCGTAATTATCATCATCACCCTAGCACCACTACTACTGTTGTATTTATTATTATTTCAACTTTGATTTATTAAATGTTACTATGTGCCAAAAACTGTGCCAACAACTGACATTTATTTTACTGAAAAGGTTTACTGAGAAAGATTTCAAGCTGGGTATAAACAACTAGTTTCTTGTTTCTGCTTAGAAATAAGAAACATCTTACTTGAATCGTGTTCCTCCACGATTGGCCCATGTGTGGGCCAATGAAAGGCCCAGTGTGGCTTTTCATTGAGTAGGTATGATGGGTGAATTTAAACATGGGCAGATAAATGTTAACCAATGCATATGTCACACTGCTGATGTATCTGTTTCTTTGTTTTTCCTCCCTGGTTCTCTGCTGTGAGTGGTACCATGCTTGGCTGACACCCAGGAGGCTTGGAAGTCTGCTGGTAAACAAAAGAAATAAGAATGGAAGAGAAGCTAGACTTGGGTATTTTGTCCTTGAGTAGGACAGTGGTGACTTGAAGTTGTCCACAACTCCTGAAAGCTTCATGAGAGGGCAGGATGGCAGCGAGTGTGTTGGAAACTGGATAAGTTCAAATAGAACAACAAGTGCATTTAGCTATTTCTCTAAACTAGTGCATTTAGATTCTCTAAACTAGTGCATTTAGTTTTCTCTAAAGAAAGGAAGTGGGCCTGGTGTAGTGGTTCACACATGTAATCCTAGCACTTTAAGAGGCCAAGGCAGGAGGATTGCTTGAGCCCAGGCATCTGAGACCACCCTGGGCAACATAGTGAAACCCTGTCTCTACAAAAATACAAAAATTAACTGACTGTGGTGGCATGCACCTGTAGTCCCAGCTACTCAGGAGGCTGAGGTGGGAGGGTCACTAGAGCCCTGGCAGGTCAAGACTGCAGTGAGCCATGATTACATGACTGTACTCCAGCCTGGGTGACAGAGAAAGACCCTGTTGAAAGAAAAGAAAAGAAAAGAAAAGAAAAGAAAAGAAAAGAAAAGAAAAGAAAAGAAAAGAAAAGAAAAGAAAAGAAAGAAGGAAGGAAGGAAGGAAGGAAGGAAGGAAGGAAGGAAGGAAGGAAGGAAGGAAGGAAGGAAGGAAGGAAGGAAGGAAAGAGAGAGAGAAAGAAGGAAGGTAAACAATTAAAAAGAAAATTAAAAAAAGGAGATGAGGTATGTGGGAAAACCAAACCAAAACAAGCAAAATGAAATAAATATCTATTGAGTGCTTAAATAAATATATATTTAAGCCTTGCAATTTAAGATTTGTGAGGTGTGCTGTACAGGGAGTGTGTGTGTGTGTGTGTGTGTGTGTGTGTGTGTGTGTGTGTGTGTGTGTGTGTGTTACATTTGAACCTGACAAGACAAGTCTTATTCTGGAGGGAAAAAAAATTCATGAAGCTGGCAAGTGGCAGAGTAAAGCTTAAGATCCAGGACCAAAAGATTTTACTTTCCTTTCTATCTCACTGAAGCTCCAGAAATCTAGTTCATAACTTCTCTCTTCCTCTCTACCTTTTGCGTAGTAATAATGCCATTGCACAATGATGAACCAACACACAAATCTTCACTCCAGTGTCTTTTAGACCAAGATTGTGGTGTAGAACACTAAGAATGGCTTTCTGGGAATTAGTTTAACTTCTTTCTCCTCTCCCTAAGGAATGTTCTGCCTCCCTTTCTTCCCATCTGTCTAAGCGCTTCTCATATTTCCTATTGAAAACATTTTGACCTCCTATTCCTCTCTACTCCCTTACTGGAATGACAAATCTTTGCCAGTGCTTTTAGATAACACAGTTAATGAATCAGAGCAGTGGCTGTATTTTACTTTTGACATAGTTTTAAGAATAAAATTAACTTTTCTCCCCCACCCCCTTTTTTTCCCAAATTTTTTTTTTAACTTTTATTTTAGAATTGGGGACACATGTGAAGGTTTGTTATATAAGTAAACTCATGACATGGGAGTTTCATGTACAGATTGCTTCGTCACCCAGGTATTAAGCCTAGTACCCAATAGTTATTTTTTTCTGCTCCTCTCCCTCTTCCCACCATCCACCCTGAAGTAGAGCCTGGTGTCTGTCATTCTCTTTTTTATGTCCATGTATTCTCTTTATTTAGCTCCCACTTTTAAGCGAGAGCATGCAGTATTCGTTTTTCTGTTGCTGCATTAGTTTTCTAAGGGTAATATCCTTCAGCTCCATCCATGTTCCATCAAAAGACATAATCTCACCTTTTTAATGGCTACATAGTATTCCATGGTGTATATGTACCATATTTTCTTGATCCAATCTGTCATTGATGGGCATTTTAGGTTAATTCCATATCTTTCCTCTTGTGAATAGTGTTACGATGAACATTTGCATGCATGTGTCTTTATGGTAGAATGATTTATATTCCTCTGATGATATGCCCAATAATGGAATTGCTGGGTCAAATGGAAGTCTGCTTTTAGCAATTTGAGGAATCACCACACTGTCTTCCACAATGGCTGAACTAATTTACACTCCCGTCAAAAGTGCATGTGTTCCTTTATCTCTGCAACATCACTAGCATCTGTTGATTTTTTACTTTATAATAATGGTTATCCTGACTAATATGTGAAGGTATCTCATTGTGGTTTTGATCTGCATTTTCCTAATGGTCAGTGATGTTGAGCTTTTTTCATATGCTTGTTGGTTGAATGTATGTCTTCTTTTGAAAAATGTCTGTTCATGTTCTTTGCCCACTTTTTAAATGAGGTTATTTATTTTTCTCTTGTAAATTTGTTTAAGTTCCTTGTAGATGCTGAATATTAGACCTTTGTCAGATGCTTAGTTTGCAAAAATTTTCTCCCATTCTGTAGCTTGTCTGTTTACTCTGTTGATAGTTTCTTTTGCTGTGCAGAAGCTCTTTGGTTTAACTAGATCGCATTTGTCAATTTTTGCTTTTGCTGTGATTGCTTTTGATGTCTTTGTCACGAAATCTTTGCCTCTTCCTACGTCCAGGATTGTATAGCCTAGGTTGTCTTCTAGGTTTTTTTTTTTTTTTTTTTTTTTTTTATAGTTTTGGTTTTACATTTAAGGCTTTAATTCCTCTTGAGTTGATTTTTGTATATGGCGTAAGGAAGAGGTCCAGCTTCAATCTTTTGCATATGGCTAGCCAGTTATCCCAGCACCATTTGTTGAATAGGGAGTCTTTGACTGTTACATGTTTTTGTAAGCTTTGTCAAAGATCATATGATTGTAGGTGTATTGCCTTGTTTCTGGGCTCTCTATTCTGTTCTATTGGTCTATGTGCCTGTTTTTGTGCCAGTACCATGCTGTTTTGAATTCTGTACCCCTGTAGTATAGTTTGAAGTTGGGTGATGAGATGTTTTCAGCTTAATTCTTTTTGTTTAAGATTGCCTTGGTTATTTGGGGATTTTGGTTCCATATTGACTTTAAAATATTCTTTTTCTAGTTCTGTGAAGAATGTCATTGGTAGTTTGATAGGAATAGCATTGTACCTATAAATTGCTTTGGGCAGTACAACGTTTTAATGATATTGAGCCTTTCCATGAGCATGGGATGTTTTTCTATTTGTTGGTATCTTCTCTCATTTCTTTGAGCAATGTTTTGTAATTTTTACTGGAGAGATCTTTCACCTCCCAGCTTTGCTGTATTCTTTACTGGGTGTCTATTCTAGGCCAGGATATTGGGCAGATACATTAAAAAAAAAAAAGAAAGAAAGAAAGAAAGAAAGAAAGAAAGAAAGAAAGAAAAGGGGAACTAGCTTATAGAGAGTGGCTGCAGTAATGTCAGTATTATGAAAATGTGACCTCTATTTTTCACAGCTCTATATAATTGGTACTGCTACTTCTCAGAGACAGAGGTAGAGATTGATTTTCAGAGATTCAGTAACTTGTTTAAACTCACACAGTTAATAAAGGAGCTACAGTTTCAACCAGGTCTAAGTAACTCTAAAATATTACATATGTTCTTCTCACTACTCCACCCTGCTGCCTCCAGAAAATGAAGAAATCAGTGCTGTTTTCAAGTATTTTAAGGGGCTAGCGGTAAAGTGAGTCTCACATGTGAGCAATCACTGTTCACTGTTGTAAAATACTGGCCAAAGGTAACTATTAATGGTACAGATGTTGAAGTCAAAGGAATTAGAGCACTCATCCTGGCTCTGCCACCCTTGGTGATAGGACCTTAAGCGTGTGCTAAATGGATCTAACACATTTATTAGGTAAACTAAATGAGAAAAGTTATATACCACATTTAGGAACAATCCTTACATGTTAAGCATTTAATAAATGAAAGCTAGTTATTAATACTAACATTAATGGTTCATAAAAGGTGAACATGAAGTACAAGAGAAACCAAGAACCCAGAGCCACTGACTTTCCCTGGGAAACTGCATGGAAAGCTTGATAAAGAAGGCCACATTTGAATTAACTATGACTGAAGAAGATTGGCAGTAGAAAGGGATTGCCAGGGAAAATGTAGAGGGCATGAATGGTCAGGACAGCCAGGAAGGGCTGGATGGTGTTCAACTACCTCAGGCCTTAAACGTCTTGCAGAAGTCTTTGAACTTTGTTACATAAGCCACAGGAAACCCTTAGACATCTTTAATTGAGAGAGTAATCTGATATTATTGGTTTTAACATCACTATGACTACCATGTGATGTGTCTTCTAGAAGACCGAAGAATCTGCTCTCCCATTCTTCATTCTCGTTGCATAGACACCTTCTTGGATCCTAGATGTCTCAATCTGTGAAACCACATTCAGGGAGCATGGGTGTGGGATGGGGAGAAACAGAGAGAGAAAGCAAAACAACCAGAGGGGGAAAGGCAGGTCCCAGGAGACCCAACAGAGACGCCCTCACGTTGTTCTAGCATGAATAAAATGAGAAAAACAAGGAGCACGTTACAAACAAGAACATGTGTATGCATTTATTAACATTTCCAAAGTGGATTTAATTTTCAGTGCACATCTCGCCTACACAGAGCCCAGTGCATTTCAGCTAACCTCTCGTTAAGTTGTGTGCATGCCATCTTTTTAACGTGTCCGCTGGGAAAATCTTCAAACAGATTCTGTAATCTTGCTTCTAAATGGCTCTCTTTCAAAATGCTGCTTATATTCATTCTTTTACCAGCATCCAGCTCCCACTCTTCATTCATTACGTCCCCTTTCCTGCCAACCCACACACACACACACGGACACTCTCTACTGTTTGAACCCTTTACTTTTTAGAGCAAAGAATGGCTTTCCATTTTGGCAGGCACCTTGGTAGAGTTGAAGCAAAGTATGTGAGCTTGAGATCAGACAGACCTGGCTCTGCCACTAACTGGCTACTTTGTCTAGGACACTTAATGTCACCTTTACAAGGCAAGAGATCACCGTTTGTAAAATTTGGACAGTAATAGAAACTGCCTCTGTGTTATTGCAGTTTAAATGAGATGGTGTCTACAAAGCTTTTAGCACACCACAGGGTACATATGAAACATAATAAATTGTATGGCTATTCTCGATTCTTTCATATTATTATTATCATCCTCTAGAAATGAGTTCATACTATGTTTTTCTATTAGTTATTAACTACATTCCTTAACGTGTGTTTAGTTTTATCATTTGTAAACAGTATTCATATGTAAACATTTATCTTGCAATGTTGTATTAGGACAAAATTACATGAGCTAATACTTATTGAGTCTTTTTTATATGCCCAGCATGAATTCTAAGCAATTTGTGTGGTTTATTTATTTTAATACTCTTAACTATTGATGAAGTAGGCATAATTGGTGCCCTCATTTTACAAATGGGAAGAGTTAGGTACAAACAGGTTAAATAATTTGACAAGACCACAGAGCTAATAAGTAGTATTAGCATTCAAACCTACGTACTGAAGCTCTGGCGTCTATTTCAATCTCCCTACTCCACTTGCCCCATGAAATAGCAGGACTGCAAGCATCTGGCGTGGTTCACTAGGCTTAGCTGATTTGTAATGTTAATTTCTTTCGCCAGATCCCTCCCTGACACAGGAAACAAATATGACCTCTGCAGTCTGAGAAGAACAAGGGGAGGATAAAAGTCAGGTTAGCACAACAATGCAAGATGTGAATAAAGTGACTAGATGTCATCATCAGAGAACCAACTTTGAGCCCATTGGTGCGCATGGCTTGGGATAAGGGAATAAGTAAGATAAGTAAATGACCTGCCCGCAAGAGAAGTTGGGGAAGTAAATGCTCCCTGCCCTCAAAGAACTTTATACTTACTAAAGAAAACAGCATGTATGTCATTCCCAATGATACAATGCATATTTACAAATGAACCTTATGAGGTACTCTAGATTTAGGAGAAAAGATATTTATTTCCACTCTGCAGCAAAAATGTGATGATCACAGGTCATTTTATTTTTTAAGAAAAAGGAATAGTATAAGCACCACTAGAAAACAAAGTAGGATATATTCTGTAATATTCCCCATTCCTAGTCCATGCCCTACTTGAAAATGAATAAAAATGTTGTGAGGAGATAGACTTAGGATAAATGTATACATTTACACTTTACATAGGTGAAAGAAAATCCCTACAATGCATCCCAGAAGATTGTGCAAAAAACATATCTAAATACACAGTAGCCTACATAATGCATTTACATAAATGGTGAAAAACCAAATGGGTGTTGAGCCAACTCTTCAATTGACCTGACAATTGTCCCTTAAATCAGTTTGTGAATAAAAACATCTGCCCAAAAGAGTAATAGACCACATGTAGAAAGATAAATCTGGTGTGTTGTATTTTACCAGGTTTTCCATGAGGATCGAGTACAATAAGTGATAGTGTGATCACGTGGATAACAGAAACCTAGCAATAGCATATATTAAAGGGGTTGTTATGGCTTCTACTGTTGTTAACCTTACTCAATCCAAGATTCAGTACCATTAGTAACAGTCAAGAACCAAGACATAAACACAAATAGACCTGAAGGATTTCTGTCTGTGTTTGTTTGATATAGGGTGGTGTTGTTGTCTAGGCTGGAGTGCAGTGGTGCAATCAAGGCTCACTGCAGCCTCGACGTCCTGGGCTCCAGCCATCATCCCTCAGCTACTCCTGAGTAGCTGTGTGTGTGTGTGTGTGTGTGTGTGTGTTACTACAGGTGTGCACCACTGTGCCTGGCTAATTAAAAAAAAAAAAATTAATGTTTTGTAGAGATAAGCTCTTACTATGTTTCCCAGACTGGTCTCAAATTCCTGGGCTAAAGTGATTCTCTCACCTCGGCCTCCCAAAGTGCTGGGATTACAAGTATGAACCACCACTCTCAACCCTGAAGGAATTTTTGATATCGTAAGCAGCTTGTTTTTAATGGTGTTCTTGTGGCCCATTCCTGGGCACATAATTTCCTGAGGACTAAGAGGACGGGGAGGAGCACACGACAAAGTCAAGCCACATATTTAGCGCAAAAACAGGGATGCCATCTTGGAACAGTATTTCTCAGTCTTCCTGAAACCCATGTTACCCTTTGGATAGACATAAAAATTTTTATAATCTTGGTTAATAGCACTTCAAATGTCAAAGTAAATACTTTCACAGTCAGGAAAAAATTAAAGGAACAAAAAATTTAACAAAGAGACAACAAATAAATCATAAAAATGGCAATTTTGTATCCTTTGTTTCAATCTCTCTCTCTCTGTCTCTCTCTCTCTCTCTCTCTCTCTCTCTCTCTCTCTCTCTCTCTCTCTCTCTCTCTCTGTCACACACACACACACACACACACAAACACACAGAGCTTTTCCTCAGGTTTTCTGGGGAATGTCTCCTCTCCCTCCTGGCTCTGACAGATGAAAAGTGACTAGAGGATGTTTGCCAACTAGGATGGAAACTGAGGCAAACAAAACCAAGAGACAAAAATCTTAGAAAACAGGTAAATTTTAGTCCACTCAATGTAGGGATATACATCCTTCTGCACACTGGTGGATCCTGAGATTTTCACTCCGTCACAGCAAGAGCAATTGTCAGTTTTCATAACCATGACTCTGAGGTGCTGAGATAAGGTACCGTTATGCCCAAACCTTCTGCTTAGGAAAATAGTTATAGTAGTAGTGACAGGGGGTTGATTAGATCTCAGATCTCTGGAGTTCCAAGTGCTTCCCATAATCTCTCAGCTACCTGGAAAATTTACTATTCAGTTATATATCTTGAGTCCTAATTTTCTAATTCATATTTTTCTTTGTACATTTTCCCCAGGCTTGTGTGTGTGTGTGTGTGTGTGCCCTTGAATTAAAGCCATGATTTTGGTGTTTGAATCCTGGGTCTATGACTTGTTGGTGTTTGACTCCTGGGTCTATCACCTGGTGCTGGGTAAATTTGTGTTTAATCACTTAACTTGTTCAGAATACACTTTTTTATTTATGAAAATGAGGCAGTTGTAATAAGACCTATAGTCAAGGACTACTGTCATAAATAAAACAATTTAATCTTATCTTGAAAAGTGTCCCAATGAATAGGAGTGGCGATGAAGTATAGTGTCTAGAAGCAGAGTCTAACAGCTGGAAATTCTTCCATTTAGAAGGTGTGTGACTTTGGACAAGTTACTTGCCCTGTTTCGTCCTCATTATTCTCATCTGTGATCTAAGCATTACAATGCCCATCATGGAGTCACTTTGAGAATTCAGTTAAAGAATGTAAAGGGAACCTGATTTCTCAATAAATGTTTGACATCATTGATTATGAATTATCAATATGCTAATTAATGAAAATGATATCATTACTGCTAATAAGGCATCATTTTATTTACTTGGAAACTTAGTGAGGGTGTCAGCTAAATCTTGATATTTTGTGCCCATTAGATGATATATAAACTTAACAAAATAAAATAAAAAGAGTATATAATGTGCAGTAGATTAAAACAAGCAAGCAGTCCTGAGTGGTGGCTCACAGTTGTAATCCCAGCACTTTGGGAGGCTGAAGTGGGAGGATCGCTTTAACCCAGAGTTTGAGACCAACCTAGCCATCATAGCTAGACTCTCTCTCTCTCTCTCCAGAACATTTTAAAAATTAGCTGCGTGTAGTAATGCACACCTGTAGTCCCAGCTACTTGGGAGGCTGAACTGGGAGGACTTCTTGGGTTTGGGATGTCAAGTCCGCAGTGAGCTGTGATCAGGCCATTGCCCCTCAACCTAGGCAACAGAGCAGGACCCTGTCTCAAAACAACAACAATAAAAAAATATATATATATATCTGGTGGAAGTTGTATATGTAATTCCATCACAATGTCATTACAATAAAGGGAAAGAAACTGTGCAGCTTTCTGCTGCCTATGTACCCAGCTAATGCCTCTAGGCTTAGCCCAAGAAATGTTTTCAGGCTGTGTGACCCAGGAGAACCTTTGGGAACTCAGGAACCTTGGCAGAAACTACTAAGAGTTAGGAAAGGAGATGGGGGCAGGTAAGGGAGGATCTTCCTAACTCTTTCTTTGCTCAAAGAATCTCCCAGCTAAAAGTCACCCAAGTACTTGGAAGATTAAGTTAAACCAACCCATAAACAGTAAAGTAGTCAAAGAGAGCAGGGAACCAAGATTCTGCCAAACATGAAATTAGTACACTAGGGGTCAATGTTTTTTGTTTGTTTGTTTCGAGGCAGGGTCTCGCCCTGTTACCCAGGGTAGAGTATGGTGGCTCCATCTCAGCTCACTGAAGCCTCCTGGGCTCAAGTGACCCTCCCTCCTGGGCTCAGGCAATCCTCCCACCTCACTTTCCCAAGTAGCTCAGACTACAGGCACATGCCAACATGCTTGGAGAATTTTTTTAAAAAAATTTTTTGTACAAGTGAGGTCTCAGTAAATCTCCCAGACTGAACTTGAACCTTGAGTGATCCTCTCACCTCCCCCTGAAATCCCAAAGTGTTGGCATTCGAAGTGTTCAAGCCAGCACAGTGTTTACTGGTTTCATATTTTACAATTTTAACAACTGCTTAAAGAAATACATTATATAGGCCGAGCATACTGGCTCATGCCTGTAATCCCAGCACTTTGGGATGCCGGGGCAGGCAGATCACACAGTCAAAAGATATAGACTATCATATCCCATTTGTCAATTTTGGCTTTTGCTGCCGTTGCTTTTGGTGTTTTAGACATGAAGTCCTTGCCCATGCCTATGTCCTGAATGGTACTACCTAGGTTTTCTTCTAGGGTTTTTATGGTATTAGGTCTAACATTTAAGTCTCTAATCCATCTTGAATTAATTTTCGTATAAGGAGTAAGGAAAGATCCAGTTTCAGCTTTCTACTTATGGCTAGCCAATTTTCCCAGCACCATTTATTAAATAGGGAGCCCTTTCCCCATTTCTTGTTTCTCTCAGGTTTGTCAAAGATCAGATGGTTGTAGATGTGTGGTAGTATTTCTGAGGACTCTGTTCTGTTCCATTGGTCTATATCTCTGTTTTGGTACCAGTACCATGCTGTTTTGGTTACTGTAGCCTTGTAGTATAGTTTGAAGTCAGGTAGCGTGATGCCTCCAGCTTTGTTCTTTTGACTTAGGATTGTCTTGGCAATGTGGGCTCTTTTTTGGTTCCATATGAACTTTAAAGCCGTTTTTTCCAATTCTGTGAAGAAACTCATTGGTAGCTTGATGGGGATGGCATTGAATCTATAAATAACCTTGGGCAGTATGGCCATTTTCACGATATTGATTCTTCCTATCCATGAGCATGGTATGTTTTTCCATTTGTTAGTGTCCTCTTTGATTTCACTGAGCAGTGGTTTGTAGTTCTCCTTGAAGAGGTCCTTGATATCCCTTGTAAGTTGGATTCCTAGGTATTTTATTCTCTTTGAAGCAATTGTGAATGGAAGTTCATTCATGATTTGGCTCTCTGTTTGTCTGTTACTGGTGTATAAGAATGCTTGTGATTTTTGCACATTAATTTTGTATCCTGAGACTTTGCTGAAGTTGCTTATCAGCTTAAG
Source organism: Rhinopithecus roxellana (assembly GCF_007565055.1). Classification (NCBI taxonomy): domain Eukaryota; kingdom Metazoa; phylum Chordata; class Mammalia; order Primates; family Cercopithecidae; genus Rhinopithecus; species Rhinopithecus roxellana. Next base: position 27,378,674 of record NC_044564.1, read on the forward strand.
GAGATTTTGGGCTGAGACAATGGGGTTTTCTAAATATACAATCATGTCATCTGCAAACAGGGACAATTTGACTTCTTCTTTTCCTAACTGGATACCCTTGATTTCTTTCTCTTGCCTGATTGCCCTAGCCAGAACTTCCAACACTATGTTGAATAGGAGTGGTGAGAGAGGGCATCCCTGTCTTGTGCCAGTTTTCAAAGGGAATTTTTCTAGTTTTTGCCCATTCAGTATGATATTGGCTGTGGGTTTGTCATAAATAGCTCTTATTATTTTGAGGTACGTTCCATCAATACCGAATTTATTGAGCGTTTTTAGCATGAAGGGCTGTTGAACTAAAGAGCTTCTGCACAGCAAAAGAAACTACCATCAGAGTGAACAGGCAACCTACAGAATGGGAGAAAACTTTTGCAGTCTACTCATCTGACAAAGGGCTAATATCCAGAATCTACAAAGAACTCAAACAAATTTACAAGAAAAAAACAAACAACCCCATCAAAACGTGGGCAAAGGATATGAACAGACATTTCTCAAAAGAAGACATTCATACAGCCAACAGACACATCAAAAAATGCTCATCATCACTGGCCATCAGAGAATTGCAAATCAAAACCACAATGAGATACCATCTCACACCAGTTAGAATGGCAATCATTAAAAAGTCAGGAAACAACAGGTGCTGGAGAGGATGTGGAGAAATAGGAACACTTTTACACTGTTGGTGGGATTGTAAACTAGTTCAACCATTATGGAAAACAGTATGGCGATTCCTCAAGGATCTGGAGCTAGATGTACCATACGACCCAGCCATCCCACTACTGGGTATATACCCAAAGGATTATAAATCATGCTGCTATAAAGACACATGCACACATATGTTTATTTCGGCACTATTCACAATAGCAAAGACTTGGAATCAACCCAAATGTCCATCTGTGACAGACTGGATTAAGAAAATGTGGCACATATACACCATGGAATATTATGCAGCCATAAAAAAGGATGAATTTGCATCCTTTGTAGGGACATGGATGCAGCTGGAAACCATCATTCTTAGCAAACTATCACAAGAAGAGAAAACCAAACACCGCATGTTCTCACTCATAGTTGGGAACTGAACAATGAGATCACTTGGACTTGGGAAGGGGAACATCACACACCGGGGCCTATCATGGGGTGGGGGGAGAGGGGAGGGATTGCATTGGGAGTTATACCTCATATAAATGATGAATTGATGGGTGCTGACGAGTTGATGGGTGCAGCACACCAACATGGCACAAGTATACATATGTAACAAATCTGCACGTTATGCACATGTACCCTAGAACTAAAAGTATAAAAAATAAAAATAAAAAAAAGATATAGACTATCCTGGCCAACATGGTGAAACCTCATCTCTACTCAAAATACAAAAATTAGCTGGGCGTAGTGGCACGTGCCTGTAGTCCCAGCTACTTGAGAGGCTGAGGCAGGAGAATTGCTTGAACCTGGGAGGCAGAGGTTGCAGTGAACTGAGAACACGCCACTGTACTCCAGCCTGGTGACAGAGCAAGACTCATTCTCAAAAATAAATAAACAAATAAATATAAATAAATAAATTATATAAGTATTATGCATTGATTTCAGAGAATTAGAAAAAATCAGAAAACTATGACTCATTTGTATATAATCTTAACAGAACAGATTTCATTAATAAGAATAATATTATATATAATTAGCATAGATTTTTTACAACCTTCTCATTTTTGTGTTATACACTAAGCATTTGATTCATGTAAAATTATGGATTTCTTGCTCTGCATCAGTCATGCCTGCTGTGTCCAGCATCAGGAACTTAGCACGATCTAATCCCTCAGCTTCGAATGCTTCTCTTTTGACTTGTCACATGACACATTCCCTTATTTTCTTTATCCTTCTACTGAAACGGTCACCTTGTCAGAGACCTTCTCAGGTTATAAGGTAAGCTCTGTGAGTGCAGGGCCTTTGTTTCATTTGCACTATATTTCTAGAACCTAGGACAGTATCTAGCACATTGTATGTGCCCAATAATATTTGCTTAACACATGCAATGTAGAGTAAGAAATTCTTTTTTTCCCATTCAGAAGTCAAGGGAAGTGATATAAGTGAGGTGACAGGGCTTGCTTATGGCTAAAAAATAGCAGAATAGGACATCATACCAATTCTCCTAATTTCTAACCACATGCTGTCTCCCACTTAGCTCGGTTCTGCCTCTAATGTAATTGGCTCTGTGCACAGAGCCAGCACGGCTCTGCATAGAGCCATAGCAATGCAACATGCTCAGTAAATGGATCTGAGTCCTGGTACTTAAGGGAAAAAAAAATGCACCGTTGTAAAATTGACCTCCTATTTATCTTTTTGAGGGCCCCATTTTGGGAAATGCTAACAGGAAGAAATTAAATTGCTCCAAAGCAGCCACAGGAACTATAAACCCTATCTTTGTTCCAAATTGTGGCCCTTGCCCCACTTAGCCTATAGAATCATATGTTGAGGACTTAGTCCAAGTTCTGCCCCATGATCTTGAGCCAGGTACATCCTCTCCAGAACTCATTCGTGCACATCTGTAGTATGTTTCAGTTGGGCCAGATAATCTAAGCCCCATTATACTTTAATACCTTAAGCTCTGAGTAGGCTTGGTTTCCTCCTCTCCACTAAGGAGACATGTCTCTGGGGATGGAGATGGGACACATGGGGTATCATTAGTGCGAGATGAGCAGTAAATCCAGGGTCCTGACTTGGCTCTTGGATTGGTGGAAGAGAAAGCATGCAAAAATAAAACCATGTTGCCAAGTATTTTTTAAAAGAAAAAAAAAAAAAACACATTTTAGAGAACAAAATCTGTTACCTTTTTCTCATAAAAGCAACACCAGGCCTGGAGATAATGCGAGCAAAAATAAATATGTGGGAAAGTTTTTTTGTTGCTGCTTCTAGCAGTTTTCTGATCTCTTTCTCTCACTTCGCACTGACTGTCAAATGGTCTATCAAGAGGTTAGTTTGTAATTAAACTCAGCTCTAATTGCTGGAACAAGTTACTAATTGTGTTCTTAAATCCTTTTATTCTATACCCTAGAAACCAGTGCTTCCTAGCCTTTAAATGCTAGTGGTTTGAGTGAATCACATAAGTACAGCTTTTAGCAGAAATGTTGTTCATTTGAAGCTTTTACCCAGAGCATCAATCAAGAAAACTTAAAAACATAAAACCAATTGGTAAAGGGAATAATCCTCCCTTCACAACAATAAGAAAAAATAAATTGAGAAATGTTCTGCCTTCTCTCTTTCTGAATTGTAGATAGAACCATGTTTAATGATTGGTTTATATATTAAGACCCACATTCAGGAATCTATCCATTTTGAACAGCGGTTTGTATCTTTGTTTTTTATTTTATTTATTTATTTATTTATTTATTTTTATTATACTTCAAGTTCTAGGGTACATGTGCATAACGTGCAGGTTTGTTACATATGTATACTTGTGCCATGTTGGTGTGCTGCACCCATCAACTCGTCAGCACCCATCAATTCATCATTTATATCATGTATAACTCATTGGGGTTTGTATCTTTAAAGGGTCAGTTGGGTGCTTTTGAGGTGTGGAAAATCTTTTCAAACCATTCAAATCCATTTATTGAGTCATCACACTTTGAAAAAGGAATTTTCAATTTTAAGTAATGCAAGTGTCAGTTTAATTTGAATTTGGGTTCTGCAGGGTAAACAAAGTAGTTAATCTGGAAGAGTAGAACTTAGAAGAAAAGCAGAGAAAATACATCAGTTCAGACATGGTAAGTGTTTGTTTGGTATGTGTAATGCTGGTGGTGGCTGGTGGTTCAAAATATTTTAAATGTCTTTCTATATTTGGAGAGTATTTTTGGTTTTGTCTTCCGGCTTAGACTCCCCAGTTAGCCTGCCTAAGTGTTTGAGTTTGGTGGCAATGATCCCACCTTCAGGCTCTACCCCTTGCGCCTGGCCACAGTAACATGGTCACTGGACCCAGGATGAACCCATGATGTCCTCATTCTAACCAATGAGGGCAAGTGAGAATAAGTTCCAGACCTTCATTTGTGTTAGCAGAGAAGTCCATGTTTTCTCTCTGCTGAATTTGAACATGGACGCAAGCGGCCCAAAGGAGCAACTATCTATTGTGTTTGGTTCCCCCAAGAATCGTGTGAAATCTTTTGTAATTTTAGAATATTTATTTTAGTGTTAGCCACTTTTGCTTATAACTAAAAATCCTGACTAATAAAATCTGGAGCAATTGGAGCAATCTGGTTTCCACTAGAGAAGCCAGACATAGGACAAAGCTGATATCACTATCCAGGAGACTGAGAGACAGAGAGAGAGAGTAGATTTTGGTGACATCAAGTTCCTTCATCAAAACTTACCTAAAAATCTAAAAATATATTTCTAGTTTTTCCTTAAGCTATATCAATAAACTTCCCTTTATTGTTCCCAAGAATATTTTCTGAATATTAATCATATGGCAGACAGTAATCAAGGACCAGGTGTGACATTGAACAAGAGGTCCCCAAGGTGAGGAGAGAGTAAAACAAATCGTCATGAGCAGCATAACAACATTTCAGCCAACAACCAACTGCATATGCAATGGTGGTCCCATAGGACTATAATGGAGCTAAAAAATTTCTCTGGCCTAGTGTGTAGCCATACCCACATTGTAGTGCAGTTACTTAATTTTTAAATAAACTTAGTGAAACCTAAGTGAACAACATGTACAAAGTCTACAGTAGTGTACAGCAACGTCCTAGGCCTTCATAGTCACTCAGCACTTAATCATTTACTCTTCCAGAGCAACTTCCAGTCCTGCAGGTTCCATTTGTGATAAATGCCCCGTATACTGTATCATTTTTTATCATTTATGCTATATTTCTACTGCATTTTTTCTATGTTTACAGATGTTTAGATATACAAATACCATTGTGTTACAACTGCCTAGAGTATTCAGTATGATAATATGCTGTACAGGTTAGTGGCATAGGGAACAATAGGCTGTACCATATAGTCTAAGTGTGTAGTAGGCTGTACCATGTTGGTTTGTGAAAATATGCTCTATGATGTTCCTACAATGACAAAATTGTCTAATGATGCATTTCTCAGAATGTATCCAGGTTGTTAAGTGACACATGACTGTAAGTAAACAAGAAAGTAGACAGAAAGATAAAATTGAAACAGAGTATATGAGAGTATATGAGTTTACTAGGGCTGCCATATCTAAGTATCTCCAAACCACAGACATTTATTGCCTCACAGTTCTGGAGGATAGAAGTCTGAGATCAAGGTGTCAGGAGACTTGGTTCCTTCTGAGGGCTGTGAGGAAGAATCTATTTCATGCCTCTCTCCTAGATTCTAGTGGTTTGCTGGCAATCTTTGGCATTCCTTGACTTGTAAATTCATCATCACAGTTCTTGCCTTCATGACAGTCTCCTCTTTGTCTTCACATTGGCTTCCCTCTGTGCGTATGTGTCTCTGGGTCCAAATTTCCCCTTTAAAACGAAAACATCATATTGAATTAGGACCCACTCCAATGAGCTCCTTTTAACTTAACTAATTACATCTTCAAAAATATTATTTCCAAATAAGATCATATTCTGAGGCCCTGAAGGTTCCAACTTCAACATATTTGGGGGTGGAGGGTGGGAAAGTAATACAATTCTATCCATAACACAGAAAAATGAAAATAGGTGACTATGGGAACCTTAATGTGGATGATAATAAAATTCCTTCCTGAGGACATGACATTCACTCTTCTAATTAACAGAGAAGATGAAAATAAAAGAATAGATCTGACTATTTAGAGAGAAAAAAACATTTAAAATAAAATAGTTAGTGTATATTTCTACATGTTACATAATAAGAAACAAGAAACAACAACAAAAACAGTCAAAAAAGCAGCAATGAAAAAGCCTTAATACAAAAGACTTAAGCCTTATGGCTTCAGTCAGTGTGAACTGGATTTGATATAATTTGAAAGTTAAAGAGGTAAATAAGAAGAATTCATCTTAACAATTCTTATTAGGATTTTACTTATGATCTGTAATTTGCTTTAGAAAATCTTGAATCCTGATTTTCTTTATGGCATAGTGAGGTTACTTTTTACTTCTTGCTTTGATATTTGTTTGATATTATGATCTTTGGTTTTCTTTGATGTCAAATTTTACTAACCTGTGCATTTCTGAAATCAGGAGTCATCTTGGCACCATTTGTCTCTGTGGTGTCAATCATATGCCTGACAAACCGTAGAGCCTTAACAAAAAAACTCAGTGAATGAAAGGAACTTTATTCTAGTTTAGAAGCAGTGGTATGCCAGTCAGTGCTTGACAAGTCCTCTCCCCCGCAAAATCTGATTTTTAGCATGTGCCAATTTCGAGGCTGGAAGTACTCCCATCATGGCTAATTTCAAGCTACCAACATGACATCACTGAACCGAGGCCTGGGGAATGGATGCACATAATCAGAATCTGTAAGCCAAGGCCAGCCAGCTCCAGCACACCCATGTCCAAAGATCTGTTTCAGGAATCAAGGGAAATTGTTCATGCCTTGGTATCAGATTGACTTAGGTTGTTGATTTTTTTTGCTAGCACTTAAAGATGTGCTATTGTCAGAATTTTATTTGTTTCAATAAGTGTCATGTCCTCATCTGTAAAATAGGACTAAAACTTGCTCCAGAGGATTCTTATGAAAACTAAAATTAATGATCACTTACAAAGTAACTAATAGAATAGGGAGTACAGAAAAGAACTAACATATGTTAGCTTTGTTTTTAATTTTGTTGGTGCTGATAGAAAGGTTTTTGTGTCTTTTGAATTCTGTCCCAAAGTTGAAAAATATCTAAACGCTGCAATAGGACATGGGATCTTATCTGACTGTAAACCAATTCTTACTACTGACTCTAAATCTAGAACCATTGCAAAAAATGCAGGTTTTTGAATGGGCATCATTAATTAGAAGTTGGTATTGTCCTCACGATGCTTAATCTATATCTGGTTTCTGGCTACAGAGAACGTATGTCAGCTTTTGGAATAAAAATAATAAAGAGATGGCGCAAATGACTAAAGTATGAGAAAAAGTAGGAAAATTATGAAGGACTTGAAGACCTATCACTCTTATTGAAGACCGCTTCATTTACACCTATATTGATTTTATACCTCAAAAGGAGAATAGACAGACTCCATCTTACTGCAGAGGGTTGCAAACCCAAGTGGTAAGAGTCAGGCAATTGAAAAGAAGTAAGTGAAATGAACTCAGTGTGTGTGTAAAAGACAGACAGAAATGGAAAGAAGGAAGGAAGACAGAACAAAAGGAAGGAAGGGGACAAATTAGACTAAAGAGAGCATCCAAATGCATTAACATTTTAAAATGCTTGATGACTTTGCAGACTGAAATAAAACATGTGCCCTGTGGAATGAATTCTGGCCCAGAGGTCTCAGTTTGAGACCCTGCTCTATGTTCAGAAATGTGTCAAGCTTGCTCCTAAATTCGAATCGATAAGTCAGTTCAGTTTTTAATGGAGAGAAGTAAAATCAATTTAACTTGACTTCTTTCTACTACATTGGCTTATTTATATCTGATTGTTATTTTTAGAATTTTCCTTTCATCCACAATAAATGTATGCCCATTGTAAATAATTCAAACAAAATAGAAAAGCATATGGCATCAAGTAGAGTGCCATCAAAATCTCCCACTCAGAAGACAATTGAAGATTGTAGTGAAATTCTTCTATGCCTGTGCATATGCACACACATGATAAACACACAATGAATACTACATATGATTTTGCAAACTAGGCTCATGTTATGTATGCTCCTTTTTAATGAATAAATTACTAAGAATGTTTATTCAATCACTCTAGTCTTAGAATCCCGGTTCTGCAATTTAGTACATTTTGGTTCAAAATATGGCATAAAGTAATCATAGTTCAGAGATCAAGGTCTCCTATCTAGTCAGTTTCTCCCTTGAAATAATACCTTTCTTCTTTTGTCTCATTTCTGAGTTAGGGGAGAGAGGGGCAAACTTGTTTCAGAAATGAGGCAAAACTATTATTAGGAATTTATCAGCCTTTACTTATCTCCAATTTTTTTTTTTCTCCTCACTGTGTTTTATCTCCTTTCCGCTGATCTTTTTTTGCAGATGACCTTTCATCTTATTTCTCATCTGCTGGTCCCATCAACCCTAACTTTGTATCTGCTAAAACTCAGGTAATTGCTTTTAGATGGGTATAATTAAGAAGCCATTAGTGTAAAGTTTCATTTCAGTTTACGCCTTGGTCTGCATTTGAGCAGAGAAATATAAAATTAAGGTATTAGCTCCTTTCAGGAGTATGAGTCACGAGCTAATAAGTTTCAAGAGCAGTTTCTCAACTGTAATGATTGTGCTTTTCTCTTTGAAAATCTTCTCTTCGGAATACTCATAGAGGGAGTATTTTAAAGGAAAGGGGAACAAATCTATAGGGGCAGACCTGGATTGGGTGCGTGATTCCTGAAATGCAAGTGTCTGTGTTGCCCTACAAGGGTCATATGGGGTCTTTTAAAAGTAGCTGTTGTGCCATTTGAGGACAACTGTGAGATACATCTTAGAGGGAATTTATGCCCTGATGAAGGAGGAAAAGGCAAGATGACTTAATGTGATTCAGGGTGAGCCACCTACAACAGTAGTTATTAGAATTACCTGATATTATTAGTTTTCTGTGGTTGCCATAACCAATTACCACAAACTGGTTGTCTTAAAACAACAGGAATCTATTCTTTCACACTTCAGAAGGCCAGAAATTTGAATTTAAAGTGTTGGCTGGGCTATGCTTTCTCTGTAAAGACTGTAGAAAATAATCCTTCCTTGCTCTATCTTCTTGTGGCTCCTGGCAATCCTTAGCTGTTTTTTTACTGGTAGCTACACCACCCCAGTCTCTGCCTCCATAGTCACATAGCCTCCCTTCCTGTGTATGTATTTCTTTGTCTTCTCTTTGTCTTATAAAGACACCAGTCATTGGATTTAGGACCCAGTTTAACTCAATATGATCTTATCTTAACGTGAATATCTACGAGACAAAACATCTACATCTTAAGTTTCCATCTGCGAAGACCCATTTCCAAATCAGGTCAAATTCTGGGTTCTAGGAATACATAAATATTTGAGAAATATTATTCAACTGACTACAGCTGGGAAGATTTTTTAAATCCCAGTGGCCACGCTGCACCTCAGATGAATTAATTTAGAAACCTACGAGTGTACATACTGGAATCACTTTGGGAGCTTTAAAATAAACTAAAGCTTGGGTCTCACTCTAAAAAATTCTGATCTGCAATATTGATATTCTAACAAGTACATTGGATTGTTAGGAAAAATTATTAAGATGATGTGAAGAGCCCAGCAAAAGCCTGGTACATAACATGTGGTCAGTTAATATTTTCTTGTTGATTGGTTTATCTTGATTGGTTTAGAAACATACGGACTTAATTTCACATATGTAAAAATGCAGTGCTCAATTAGCATTGATACCCTCCTTCTGCCTTTATTTGGACTACTCTGATTATCTTCTTCATGTTTCCAGGATCAAGGTTTCACCTAGTAGATCGTTTGCTATTACCATAGCTCTCACACATTCTGCTTTCCTGATAAACAAATATTTATTATCTCTTTCACATTTGAGTCCAATTGCTATCCTCTTCCCATGTTCCATCTTTTCTTTGTAAAATAGGTCAAGTTATAAACCTTAATCTCCTCCAGCCTGCCATGATGACTATCCAGTCTAGTTGTCCCAGGATGGAGGAATTTTCCAAAATACAGAACTTTCAGTGATAGTACTTAGACATAAGCAAACCGGCATGGTGGTCACTCTTTTTCCCAGTCACCCTGGTAACAGAACATGCCTACTGTTACCACAAGAATAGTACGTACATTAGAAGTGCAAGCTTCTTTTAGAGGAAATAAAACACACTTACCATATGATAATTTATCTTAAAGTCTGTATAAGAGCTATCAGAGGACAAAAATAGAAAATAATAATGATGATGATAATGAGACTATTTATTTATTGATCACTTACTTTAATCCAGTTTCTGTTCTAAGGCTTTTGCAGGTATTATCTAGTTAATCCTCATAGCATGCATATATGGTGAATGGCACTATTACCTTCATTTTCTAAATGAAAAAAATCACAGTTCAAGCAGATTATGGGACTTCTGCAAGGTCTCAAAATATCTCTGTTTGGGCTACTGTAAAATATTACCTTAAACTAGGTAATTTATAAACAACAGAAATGTATGGGTCACTATTTTGGAAGATGAGAAGTCTAAGATCAAGGTTTGAGCAGATTTGGGGTTTGATGAGGGCTGACTGCTTTAGAGACGGTGCCTTCTATGTAGCCTCATAAGCAGAAGGAACAAACAAGCTCTATAAAACTTCTCTTACTAGGGCACCAATCCGGTTCGTGAGGGCACAGCCCTCATGACCTAATCACCTCCCAGAGGCATCACCTCTTAATACTGTTGCATTGGAAATTGAGTTTCAACAGATGAATGTTGTGGGGATGCCAACATTCAGAACACATCATATAGTTAGAATGTATTTTGGCCCAAATGCAAACCTAGGCAGTTTGTCTTCCACACTGGTGGTGTTAATTCCTATGCCATTTTCGGTGCACAATGGATGAAGAAATATAAGCCAGAGAAGGAAAGAGACACTGTTTTTGATTGGTGTGTTATGGAAAGCAATCACAGATGAGAAAGAATTGAATTGGCACACCTACAGTTAATAATGAATCATGACTTCCCTTAAGTGGTTAACTTAAAAAATGTTAGTTAAGCAGCTAATATGTGTAGAGCACATACAGAAATATTGAAGAATAATAGCAGCCAGAACTTTTAATGGAGTTACTATTTTGCTCACACTGCGCGAAACCCTTTATACAATATTACCTCATGGCATGGCCTCCTGGTATTCTCTCAACAAGAAGGAACTATAATTTTTCCCATCACTGAAAAGAGAATTGAGAATCAAAGGCATCCATTTACTTGAGCTAAGATCTCAGAGCTAGTTTGTGATAGATCCACAATTCCAATGTTTGTATGTGGTTTGTGTGTGTGTGTGTTTGTGTGTATTTATGATAGAGTCTATATTCATAATCACTACCTTGTCTTGCCTTTCCTAATCAGAAAGGCAGAGAAATATTTTGGTGAGTATTAAGCAAAAACAGAAAATGAATATAGCAGATGCTTTATATAAAAATTGGTTAATTCACTTTTTCATGATTGGAGTGAGGGTGTTAAAGCTGCGGTGGAGAATACTGAAGGAAACGTGGAAGAGAACTTTCCAGCAAACAGAGCTGGATGGCATGAACACTTCATCTTTAGTGCATAGCCAGCCCTCATTTTCACTAAGAAAGGCAGCAGCCAAGGCTGTGGAACTCACTCTCATGACAAAATTGGAAGTACAGTTAATCAGGACTTAATTGAACAGTTCAATCTCCGAGCAAGAAATGGTGGGGGGAGGTGATGGAGGATGGGGATGGGAAGAACAAAAACTCATAAAGCCCCTCTGTTTAAGATAGCGAAATATGTCTTCTAATCCATAATGCTGCACCATAATGTTCTTGTATGAATTGAAAATGCCAGGCAATCAAAGGCCATATGTCATCAGCTTAAAACTACAGAGTGTCCATGTATTTTTAATCAAGGCGGCATCTCTGACGTATGCTTATGTTTTCTTGGCATAAAAGATGTTCTATCAGATTAGCTCTGTACTGAGCCCCAGTCTGTTACCTTTGACCATGCCAGGAGAAAGGAAGTTGGCAGATCCCCCATAATGCATTACTGTAAAGCTAATGCAAATTGTACTTGAAGAATAGTGCACCGTGAGCAATCCGTTAAGCCTGAGGATGTGGGCTTATGCATCACGATGTCTTCACTCCCTAGAAGATCTCTCTACTTCTCCCCTCATGCCTTAAAATTCATCCTTCATGCAGTACTCAGAGTGATCTGTTAAAAATGTAAATTTGATCTCTTTATTCTCCCACTGAAAATTCTCTGGTAGAGGATGAACGCATTTAAAATAAGAACCAGACTCCTTGATATGGTCTACACAGCTGTGCATGATTTATGTTACCATCTCTATTTCCTATCATACCACACTTCCCTATATTCACAGTGTGTCAGCCACACTGCCTTTCTTTTTGTTCCTAAATAGTTTCCATTACTAACCACTTATTATTGATTTTTTCACGCATTCACTAAAAAAAAAAAGTTAAGCAACACGTGTGTCTAGGAAGTCTCCTAGGTGTTCAAGATAGATCAGTGAACATAACTGATCAAGCTTCCTATATTCTTGGAACTTAAATCCCAGAAAGGGGAGAGAGATAAACAACACAGAAAACGGAAATGTAAAGAGTATAGCATGTTAGAAAGTGACAATTCCTTTACGAAACAGAAAGGGAAAAGTAAAGTAGTATAAATAGGGCAAAAATAAGCAGTAAACAGTACTGGGTTTTGAAAGTCAATAGAGGAGTCAGGGATAACGTCTCACTTTAAGGCATTTACTCTTACTGTTCCCTCTCTGGGAACACCCATCACCTAGATATTTTCATGAGTTTCTCAAAACTCAAGTCTCAGCTCAGATGTCAACTCTTTGAGGGACCGTCTCTGATCTTCCCATATGAAGTAATCCCTTCTACTCACTCTCTATCTTACCATCCCTTGTGATGGCACTTAAAATGATCTGAGATTATATTTTTTCATTCATTCATTTAATTTGTTTTTGTCTTCAATACTCATGAACTGTAAGCTTTGTGAGCACAATGTCTTTATCACTTCACTGTTAAGTCTTCTATGTCTTGATTAGATCCCAGCACATAATAAGTACTCAACAAATAAATGTTTGAATAAAATAATAAAGGAATGGCTGAAGATACCAGCATATTTATTTAACTATGGGAACAAAAGAGGGATTGTATTAGTCCATTTTCATGCTGATGATAAAGACATACCTGAGATTGGGCAATTTACAAAAGAAAGAGGTTTAATGACCATGCAGTTCCACATGGCTAGGGAGGCCTCAAAATCATGGTGGAAGGTGAAAGGCAGATCTCACATGGCGACAGACAAGAGAAGAGAACTTGTGCAGGGAAGACCATTCGATCTCATGAGACTCATTCACTATCACAAGAACAGCACAGGAAAGACTTGCTCCCATAATCCAATCACCTCCCACTGGTTCCTCACATGACACATGGAAATTGTGCGAGTTACAATTCAAGATGAGATTTATGTGGGGACACAGCCAAACCATATCTGGGATATAACATTTGGCATTAAGAAATCATTGACAGGTATCACTTTCTCCTTGGATAGCATTTGGAATCCATGAACTGATCTGCCAAGATAAGAATTCTGACTCATACTGGAAATATAGAATATAGCACTTTCTGTAAAGTAGGGAATTCTGGTGTCTTGTTTACCACATTGGAAAAGGCCCTGAGATTTATGGCCTTGCCTGTGTCTGACGATAAACTGACGTGTCTGTAGAAATAAAGGATGTAAGAACTAATAGGGTCTTTGAAAGCATATCTTCCAATAATCTAATTTCATTGATGAAGTAAGCAAGAACTCTAATGGTTGTTTAAACAACATCCTCTTTGTTCTTGAATTGAATTCTTGATTTTCGTCACTTTCTAGGGTTTTTTAATCTGTTTAATTCAATTAAACTCAATATATATTGAGAGTTGTATTTTTTTAACCATGTGCTAGATGTTCAAAATACATAACCCACACACACACGTTAGGTCTTCCCCTGGAACTTTGGCTTCGTAACTACAGGTGTTATTTCATGGTTGCATGTTTCACAGAAGATGCTGTTTTATCTTGCAACACAATTGTATTCTGAAACTGGAACCTCTTGAAATCCCTTGATTGATTAACTTGTACCAGAGATTTGGTGAACAGCACATATTTAACTAAAAAAAAAATGTATGAAAAATGAACAGGGGTGAGAT